>NC_088408.1:6680816-6815816 GCF_034236695.1 Oncorhynchus nerka | reverse complement strand
TATGTAATGGGAACACTATTCCAGTATGATAGGACTGTATGTAATGGGAACACTATTCCAGTATGATAGGACTGTATGTAATGGGAAAACTATTCCAGAATGATATGACTATGTAATGGGAACACTATTCCAGTATGATAGGACTGTATGTAATGGGAACACTATTCCAGTCTGATAGGACTGTACATAATGGGAACACTATTCCAGTATGATATGACTATGTAATGGGAACTCTATTCCAGTATGAAATGACTGTATGTAATGGGAACACTATTCCAGTATGATAGGACTGTACATAATGGGAACACTATTCCAGAATGATATGACTATGTAATGGGAACACTATTCCAGTATGATAGGACTGTATGTAATGGGAACTCTATTCCAGTATGATAGGACTGTATGTAATGGGAACTCTATTCCAGTATGATAGGACTGTATGTAATGGGAACACTATTCCAGTATGATAGGACTGTATGTAATGGGAACACTATTCCAGTATGATAGGACTGTACATAATGGGAACACTATTCCAGTATGATAGGACTGTATGTAATGGGAACACTATTCCAGTATGATAGGACTGTATGTAATGGGAACACTATTCCAGTATGATAGGACTGTACATAATGGGAACACTATTCCAGTATGATAGGACTATGTAATGGGAACTCTATTCCAGTATGATAGGACTGTATGTAATGGGAACACTATTCCAGTATGATAGGACTGTATGTAATGGGAACACTATTCCAGTATGATAGGACTGTATGTAATGGGAACACTATTCCAGTCTGATAGGACTGTACATAATGGGAACACTATTCCAGTATGATAGGACTGTATGTAATGGGAACACTATTCCAGTATTATAGGACTGTATGTAATGGGAACACTATTCCAGTATGATAGGACTGTATGTAATGGGAACACTATTCCAGTATGATATGACTATGTAATGGGAACACTATTCCAGAATGATAGGACTGTATGTAATGGGAACACTATTCCAGTATGATAGGACTGTACATAATGGGAACACTATTCCAGTATGATAGGACAGTATGTAATAGGAACACTATTCCAGTATGATATGACTGTATGTAATAGGAACACTATTCCAGTATGATAGGACAGTATGTAATAGGAACACTATTCCAGTATGATAGGACTGTATGTAATGGGAACACTATTCCAGTATGATAGGACTGTATGTAACAAGAGTATGACACTACTGAGACACCTGTCTAGAATTCAAGGTGGAATTTAAGAGGGTGGCAGGTAGGCTAGCGGTTCGAGCGTTAGACCAGTAACCGAGAAGTTGTTCAATTGAATCCCAGAGCCGACAAGGTGGAAAATATATCCTTACGCCCTTGAGCAAACCTCTTAAGGATCCGCCCCTTCTTTTAAATTTTCTCCTAAAATGACATCCCCAAATCTAACTGCCTGTAGCTCAGGATCTGAAGCAAGGATAGGCATATTCCTGATACCATTTGAAAGGAGACACTTTGAAGTTTGTGGAAATGTTAAATGAATGCAGGAGAATATAAAACATTAGATCAGGTAAAAGATAATAAAAAGAAAAAAACATGCATTGTTTTGTATTTTTTTTTGTACCGTCATCTTTGAAATGCAAGAGAAAGGCCATAATGTATTATTCCAGCCTGGGCGCAATTTTTATTTTGGCCACTAGGTGGCAGAAGAGTATGTGCAAAGTTCTCGACTGATCCAATGAACCGTTGCATTTCTATTCAAAATGTTTTATCAAGACTGCCCAAATGTGCCTAATTGGTTTATTAATACATTTTCATGTTCATAATTGTGCACTCTCCTCAAACAATAGCATGGTATTCTTTCACTGTAATAGTTACTGTAAACTAGACAGTGCAGTTAGATTACGTCTACGTCCTGGGAAATGTTCTTGTTACTTGCAACCTCATGCTAATCCCATTAGCCTATGTTAGCTCAACCTCATGCTAATCGCATTAGCCTACGTTAGCTCAACCTCATGCTAATCGCATTAGCCTACGTTAGCTCAACCTCATGCTAATCGCATTAGCCTACGTTAGCTCAACCTCATGCTAATTGCATTAGCCTACGTTAGCTCAACCTCATGCTAATCCCATTAGCCTACGTTAGCTCAACCGTCCCGCGGTGGACCCACCGATTCTGTATAGGTTTTAAACCCCCACAATAACAGCTCTTTGGGTGCCCAATGTGGCAGCCCCCCACATCTCTCCAATTCAGAAGGGTTGGGTTAAAAGCTGAAGTCAAGTTTCGGTTGGACCTTGTCATACTTTTGTTACATACAGACGTATCATACTGGAATAGACGATAAAATTGCTTTTTAAAACTTTAGTTAGGTAATATTTCCACCTATCCCCTAATATCTATGATGTACAGTATCTGAAAATGTAAAATAGTGAATTTTATATAGCATACTGAATAGGATATTGAATAGTGAATTTTATATAGAATACTGAATAGAATATAGAATACTGAATAGTATATAGAATACTGAGTAGTATATAGAATACTGAATAATATAGAGAATACTGAGTAGTATATAGAATACTGAATAGTATATAGAATACTGAGTAGGATATAGAATACTGAATAGGATATAGAATAGTATATTATATATAGAATAGTATATTATGTAGAATATGAACAGTATCTATAATACTGAATAGTATATAGAATACTGAATAGGATATATAATGCTGAGTATGATATAGAATAGTGAGTAGTATATAGAATACTGAATAATATATAGAATACTGAATAGGATATTGAATAGTATATTATGTAGAATATGAACCGTATCTATAGTACTGAATAATATATAGAATACTGAGTAGTATATAGAATACTGAATAGGATATTGAATAGTATATTATGTAGAATATGAACAGTATCTATAATACTGAATAGGATATATAATACTGAATAGGATGGCTTCTTCTGACTGACTGTTCACCAGTCTTTCGCCTGTCCTAAAATACCCCTCCCTTACATTACATCCATCCAAGTGCAGCCGCTTCATGACCCGCCAAATGTAAACACAGTTGACTGGCTGTGGTGGTGTAAAATGCCCCATGCGTACCTTCCTACCAAGGGTTCCATAAAATACTCATTTAATATAGACATTTATGCCCAGTGCTTCATGACAGTTTAATGTGGGATATATCCAGGGCTGTGTCCAGGGCAGGGCTGTGTCCAGGGCAGGGCTGTGTCCAGGGCTGTGTCCAGGGCTGTGTCCAGGGCAGGGCTGTGTCCAGGGCAGGGCTGTGGCCAGGGCTGTGTCCAGGGCTGTGTCCAGGGCTGTGTCCAGGGCTGTGGCCAGGGCTGTGTCCAGGGATGTGGCCAGGGCTGTGTCCAGGGCTGTGTCCAGGGCTGTGGCCAGGGCTGTGTCCAGGGATATATCCAGGGCTGTGGCCAGGGCTGTGTCCAGGGATATATCCAGGGCTGTGGCCAGGGCTGTGGCCAGGGCTGTGTCCAGGGATATATCCAGGGCTGTGTCCAGGGCTGTGGCCAGGGCTGTGTCCAGGGCTGTGGCCAGGGCTGTGGCCAGGGCTGTGTCCAGGGCTGTGGCCAGGGCTGTGTCCAGGGATATATCCAGGGCTGTGGCCAGGGCTGTGTCCAGGGATATATCCAGGGCTGTGTCCAGGGCTGTGGCCAGGGCTGTGTCCAGGGCTGTGGCCAGGGCTGTGGCCAGGGCTGTGTCCAGGGCTGTGGCCAGGGCTGTGTCCAGAGCTGTGGCCAGGGCTGTGGCCAGGGCTGTGTCCAGGGCTGTGGCCAGGGCTGTGTCCAGGGCAGGGCTGTGTCCAGGGCTGTGTCCAGGGCTGTGTCCAGGGCTGTGTCCAGGGCAGGGCTGTGTCCAGGGCTGTGTCCAGGGCTGTGTCCAGGGCAGGGCTGTGTCCAGGGCTGTGTCCAGGGCAGGGCTGTGTCCAGGGCTGTGTCCAGGGCTGTGTCCAGGGCAGGGCTGTGTCCAGGGCTGTGGCCAGGGCTGTGTCCAGGGCTGTGGCCAGGGCTGTGTCCAGGGCTGTGTCCAGGGCAGGGCTGTGTCCAGGGCTGTGTCCAGGGCTGTGTCCAGCGGGGCGGACTTGGTGATTCGGAAGGCCCCAGGCAGAGGCCAATCTGAGGCCCCGTCCCAAACCTGTCAATGGCCCCCTCCCAACCTGTGGAAACTTTTCCACTAAGCCTCACTCCACTCTTATAACGGAAAGGCTGTGTGTTTGGGTGTGGTGGTTGCCCCGGTAACTGTCTGTGGGGTAATTTGTACAGTAGAGTTAGGTTGACCATGTAGGTGGGCTACTATAGTATAATTCCCCTGTATTAACCCAGTAGTAGGACTACTTACATTAAGAAAATATTAGTGGTAGAACAGAATCCTCTTCATAGCTCCTTCTAGTGCTCTTATTTGAAGCTAACTGAATTAGAAAATGCACAGACACACAAACACACACATACACACTATGTTATGGCATACAGCCAACCTCGTGCACATCAGGGAGATGTTAGTGACTGGAATGGGCATCAGAGACTGTGAATAAAGATGAAGGCCACAGAGAGACGATAGGGACTGGAATGGGCATCAGAGACTGTGAATAAAGATGAAGGCCACAGAGAGACGATAGGGACTGGAATGGGCATCAGAGACGGTGAATAAAGATGAAGGCCACAGAGAGACGATAGGGACTGGAATGGGCATCAGAGACGGTGAATAAAGATGAAGGCCACAGAGAGACGATAGGGACTGGAATGGGCATCAGAGACGGTGAATAAAGATGAAGGCCACAGAGAGACGATAGGGACTGGAATGGGCACCAGAGACTGTGAATAAAGATGAAGGCCACAGAGAGACGATAGGGACTGGAATGGGCATCAGAGACGGTGAATAAAGATGAAGGCCACAGAGAGACGATAGGGACTGGAATGGGCATCAGAGACTGTGAATAAAGATGAAGGCCACAGAGAGACGATAGGGACTGGAATGGGCATCAGAGACTGTGAATAAAGATGAAGGCCACAGAGAGACGATAGGGACTGGAATGGGCATCAGAGACTGTGAATAAAGATGAAGGCCACAGAGAGACGATAGGGACTGGAATGGGCACCAGAGACTGTGAATAAAGATGAAGGCCACAGAGAGACGATAGGGACTGGAATGGGCATCAGAGACTGTGAATAAAGATGAAGGCCAC
The DNA here is from genome assembly GCF_034236695.1 of Oncorhynchus nerka. Taxonomy (NCBI): domain Eukaryota; kingdom Metazoa; phylum Chordata; class Actinopteri; order Salmoniformes; family Salmonidae; genus Oncorhynchus; species Oncorhynchus nerka. Next base: position 6,810,609 of record NC_088408.1, on the reverse strand, counting down.
AGAGAGACGATAGGGACTGGAATGGGCATCAGAGACTGTGAATAAAGATGAAGGCCACAGAGAGACGATAGGGACTGGAATGGGCACCAGAGACTGTGAATAAAGATGAAGGCCACAGAGAGACGATAGGGACTGGAATGGGCATCAGAGACTGTGAATAAAGATGAAGGCCACAGAGAGACGATAGGGACTGGAATGGGCATCAGAGACGGTGAATAAAGATGAAGGCCACAGAGAGACGATAGGGACTGGAATGGGCATCAGAGACTGTGAATAAAGATGAAGGCCACAGAGAGACGATAGGGACTGGAATGGGCATCAGAGACGGTGAATAAAGATGAAGGCCACAGAGAGACGATAGGGACTGGAATGGGCATCAGAGACTGTGAATAAAGATGAAGTATTTTCACTCTATTGCATAATTGCTCAGCTCAGCAGAATTTCATGCCCAGATGACAGTCTTCTGGCACAAATACCATTTAGCTCTGAGATATAAATACGGATGCTTTTTCCTAACTATATAACATAGGCCCAACACATGAAGACACCTTCTTCAATAGGGCTTCACTATCTTGTGGCTTTGACATTGTCAGTCAGTCAATGACGATGAGCAGCACTAAACATAATGTATAACATGCAATGTCATTTATTACGGTTGAAGAAGAAGAAGTGATATATATTAAGACAGAAATGTGCATTCATTTTTATTTAAGAAGAAACATATGTTTAGTTGTCTGTCTGGCACTGTCTGTATTAGGTTGCACTGGCAAGAAGAGGCAATTCTAGAACAGAATAGGCTAGAAGAGGGTAGAACAGAATAGAAAATTAAATTCTATTTTTTTCATGGGTAGGAGCAGGCAGACAAGCTAATAATAAAACTAAAGCCAGCATAAACACGTACAGCTACAGGCAATGTAAAATGAATTCCACAGCACTCTATTACATGGGAATTCCTGTGAAGGACTGTGTGTTTTCTGATAACAACGGTTCTCTCGGGTTCTCCCTCCACTCGCTCTGCCTGCCCTGCTTTGTCTTTTTTTCCGGGAAAATCTTCCAGAGAGAAACCCGACACTGCCAAAACATCTCCATGGAGACAAAACGTCTGAACTCTCCAAATATGGACATGGAAGTGCAACGCAATCGTGTGCAGCGTAAACACGTCGTGATGTAAAAATACTGCAACCGTACACTCTGTGCTGTGTGCTTATCTGAATATTGCCTTGACAGGGAGAATATTGGCAAGAGATTAACGATAATGAATCATTTACATGATCTCGTTGTTTAAAAATACATGTTATCCTTGATGAATTTATATAGTTCCAATATTACAATTAATTATGGAAAGAGTATTTGACATAGCTGTAGGCTTTCATAAGAAGTATCTTATATGACCTATTCTGACAGAAATATCATTATAGGCCTATACAGACCTGAACAACAGCCTATATATGAGAATGCAATGTATTCCATTAAAACAGTCAACAACTAAGATTTGTCAATGGTATATTTTTATTTGTCTGTGTTCTATTTTTTTTTATTTTTTGCATTTGACCAAGAGTTAGTCAAAACTTTGAATGTAAAAAAAAATAAGCTATGTCATAAAATACATGTTTAATAAAATACATGGCACTGTGTTTTCAGCGAAAACCTGAAAGAAATCTCACTTTACAGTAAAATAATGTCCACATTACTTAAACTGTAAATTCACCTGTTCAGACACAATCTGATGACGGCATCCACACAAACTACAGTCTAGTTTCACATATATATTTAAGGATGAAACACAAAAATGTAGCACCATTTTGAATGGTATGATTTTTCATGCATTTAATTTTGATACAATACCAACAATATACACATGTATCTCTCTCAAGAGCAGTGGTGTAAAGTACTTAAGTAAAAAATACTTTAAAGTACTACTTAAGTACTTTTTTGGAGGTATCTGTATTTTACTATTTATATTTCTGACTACTTTTAAACTTCACTATATTCCCCCCAAAAAAAAAAAAGTGAGTTTACTACATACATTTCCCCTGACACCTAAAAGTACTAGTTACATATTTAATGCAGGACCGGAAAATTGTCCAATTCACACACTTATGAAGATAACATCCCTGGTCATCTCAACTGCCTCTGATCTGGCTGACTCACTAAACACAAACGCTTGGTTTGTAAATGATGCCTGAGTGTTGGGAGTGTGCCCCTGGCTATCCATAAATTTAAATTTAAAAAATGGTGCAGTCTGGTTTGCTTAATATAAGTAATTATTTATACTTTTACTTTTGATACTGAAGTATATTTTTAGCAATTACATTTACTTTGAATACTTAAGTATATTTAAAAACCTAATACTTTTAGATTTTTACACAAGTAGTATTTTGCTGGTTTACTTTCACGTTTACTTGACTCTATTATGTTCTATGAAGGTATCTTTACTTTAACTTAAGTATGTCAATTGGGTACTTTTTCCACCACTACTCAAGAGAGTGAACAGCCCTCACAGGTGCACCAATATATCTGGAAGAAGTTAACACTGTTACAGTCACAGTAACCATTTCATTTGGTGCTAAAGGTTAAAAGGTTAACAAAACATCAGGAGATAGATAGATAGATAAATAGACCATAGCTTATTGATTCAATATCAACCTCATGGACCAGTTTCCCAGACACAGATCTAGTCCTAGTCCTGGACTAGGAGAGCACTTTCAATGGAGAATCATTATTGAATATGCTATTATTACTTTTTAATAAGACTAGGCTTATTCTGCGTGTGGGGAACTGGCCCTATTTCTCCAACCAGTTCATAACAGATTCACAAGGCCAACAGAGTGGGAGAATTGAGACGACCGTTAAGCAAATCAGATCTACCGCTAACAACTCCTTTGAGACCCTCGGAGCTCTCACAACACCCCTTCTCCTCAGCCACATGATCTATCTCGGAGTAATTGAACGAAAACACAGAGCGGTAATAACTGCTACATGTAGGACTGTCAGTGGAAGACATCATTGTGGCGGTGCAGAGGGGCTCCAGATCATTAGCCACAGACTTGTACAGGGTCTCCCAGTCTGAGAGGCAGAAGGGGCCCCCGAGGAGGTCGATGTCGGGAACGGACGGGGCGGTCTCAGGGGCCACAGCCATGTTGAGTTCCAGACTGGGGACCAGGTCCTGTAGGTCACCCTGGTCGAAGTCTAGATCCTCCATGGGTTCTTCCTCAGCAATGGAGCACAGTAGGATGTTGGAGTTACCCAAGATTGCCGAGGCTGCGATGGAGATGCTTGGGACGGGGACGGTGTCCATTTCTTGGAACAAGGGGCCCTTGGACACAGTCACTACTGTCGCATTGCCTTCTGGGAGTTGGAGTTTGTCTGCATTCTCCAAGATGGAGAGCAGCTGGGCAGAATCTGTGGCGTCTTGTAGAATGCCTTCAATGTCATCGTCAATCTCATTTTCGACATCGTCCTCAGCGACGGCTAGTTTGCAGGCTGGTTGGTGGGTGGATAGGATCTGTTCCAGTCTCTCTTTCTCTTTCAGGAGGTGGGCTATCTCTGTCTGCAAGGCCTCTTTGTCCCCCTCAAGCTGATCAGTTTCCTATATAAGGGGAGAACCACACATCAATCAATTAACACATTTATGAAATGACCATTTTAAAAAAAGATATCTGGTCTAGTACGAAGTATGGAGAGCCTCAATCACTTTGGGTAAAATCCATTCTGCTAAGCATCTCCATAAGGACATAACAGTAGTTTTTGTTTTCAGATGAAAACAAGGTGCACTTTGGGTGAAATCCATTCTGCTAAGCATCTCCATAAGGACATAACAGTAGTTTTTCCCCCAGATGAAACCAAGATGCACTTACGGCTTGCAGGGTGTCGGTGAGCTCCCTCCGTCTGTTACGACACTTGGCCGCTGCGACTTTATTCCTCTCTCTCCTGATATTTCTCCTCTCGTCCTCTTCTGATGAAGGCTAGATCAGTCTCAACAAATGAGAACCCTGTCAATGCATATCCTAACCTGCATGAGGAATCTTGCCATCTCATCACTTGGCTAATTCAACATTTGGCAAAGGGTAGCCCTAAAAAAAAAAAAAAAGAAGCCTACACATCCTTCAATGCAGTATCAGAAAATATGCCATTGTTAAAGAATGTAGACTCTCCTTGGCTAGGAGAATGTAATGTGTGGTGAGAGGCTCTACACCCAATCAATCACTGAGACGCGCTTAAAATGCTACAACATTGGCACAGTCTACCTGGTAGGTCACGTGCACACACGCACATCAGACATTCAAGATGATTTTTTTTAAAGATGTATCAAAATTCTCCTTGATATTTAACAAGGCTTGCCTGTTTTTTCCCTTTCTTGCTGCCTTCCACTCTGGAAGACAACTGGGTTGCGCCATGCGCTCTGCTAAGCTTTGCACGTCCACTGGAGGAGGAAGAGGAAGATGAAGAGGAGGAGGAGGAGGAGGAGGAGGAGGAGGAGACTGATGCTGATGTGATGACGGTGGTCTGTTGGAACATCCAGTGCAGATCCAGGGAGGTTGAGATTGCAGTCACCGTTGGAACAAAGGGAGACTGCCATGGAGAGTCTGTTTCTCCGCAGATATCCTGCAAAAATAATACAAGGAATGTTGAACTTATTGAATCAAATCAATTGAATCCAATGATGTGCAAGGTTGACCTTTCCAAAAAGGGGTGTGATGTGCATCAATGATTTGGTTATTGGCGTGAAATGTATAGCACTATTTATGGAGTATCTACAAAGATAAGTCTGTACTAATTTACAACATCTAGAATTATATTTTTATTAGCATTTTAAATGGTTTCTGACGTCACACATAATTAATCAATGACAGTCCATCTCATGATGCCAAAAATAGCTACACCAATCATCATCATCATCATCACCATCATCACCATCATGATCTATTGGCATGATGGCATCAGTCAAGTCTTAAATTATAATTTGGTCAACATGGACCTTCTATACCACGCTAGGAATGTCAGGAATTTGAAGGTAATCAGTCAACAGTCTGACGGTGCCATGTAGGCTTGGACTGTACGGTACCTACCTACCTACCAAATAAAGACATTTTCAACATGCCATAAACATCTGAATATGTAATAGGTAATGGTGCTGACAATGCTACATTTCACAGGAGCGGTTCGTGATCTAGTTGGCTAGAATCACCGTGTCTTATTAGTTAGGCCTAATATGCAATTATTATTATTTTTTGTTAATTAATAAATGATTGATTTAGCCACAAACTCAATGCAACACAAACATAATGAATATTTTCAAAAATGCCAACGACAATTACATTCAAATGTTTTCCTTTTGTTTCTAATAAGATCCTAAAAAAAAATACCTGCGACATGTTGCTGTCCATTGACGATTTGTTCCTGTGTGAATCTGGAGATCGCTGGCTACACTGGGGGATATCTCCGGTAGGCGATGCTGCGCAGGTGCTGCTCGTACTGCTGCTGCTGCTGCTGATAGACGAGCTCGAGGAGTCATCGTAGTCTGGGCTCGAGTCCGGATACATGATGATGCCTTATCAACAAAATGTACTAACAATAAAACTTTCCAAAATAAATCACTATATCCCTATTAAATTATCGTATTCTATAATCTACTGTCCTGCTGTTGTCACCTCTGTGCATTACTTTTCACCGCTTTCAAGTGAATGGTAGTAGCTGCAGATAGTGGAGCGCGCCTCCTTTTATTGGGACCTTGAATTTTATTAATGAAATATGTGTGGAGAGACGGTACCATTCCACAAAGAGGGCAGGGTGTTATAGGCGAGAATAAACAGGCTTGTTTTAGCAACGGAGCTGCAATATTACCCACACACACTTTAAACTGAGATGATAACAGTCTCAATGTATTTCAGATTAATTGTACCGCTCAAATATGACCACATTGTTTGTATGTTGAGGCCCTCTTCAAGAAATTGATGCCTACATTGTAACCACCAACGTGTGAATGAACTACGTCACATCATAGGCTATATCCTGTGCAGCAGTTTGCATTATACACCTTATAACCTGTTCCCTTTGTAAAAACATTGTTTCATAATACACACATGGCCACGTTTTAGATAATGCACAGAACATATACTGTATGTACCACGCTATATATAGCCTATACTGAAATAGCTTTGAAAATCATTTGCCAATCTTGTATTTCCTATAGACTACAGCAGTGTTTCTCAAACCTCTCCTTAGGGACCCCTGCCATTCCAAACCTCTCCTCGGGGACCCCAGCCGTTCCAAACCTCTCCTTAGGGACCCCAGCCATTCCAAACCTCTCCCCAGGGACCCCAGCCGTTCCAAACCTCTCCTCGGGGACCCCAGCCATTCCAAACCTCTCCTCGGGGACCCCAGCCATTCCAAACCTCTCCTCAGGGACCCCAGCCGTTCCAAACCTCTCCTCAGGGACCCCAGCCGTTCCAAACCTCTCCTTAGGAACCCCCAGCCGTTCCAAACCTCTCCTTAAGAACCCCCAGCCGTTCCAAACCTCTCCTCAGGGACCCCAGCCGTTCCAAACCTCTCCTTAGGAACCCCCAGCCGTTCCAAACCTCTCCTCAGGGACCCCAGCCGTTCCAAACCTCTCCTCGGGGACCCCAGCCATTCCAAACCTCTCCCCAGGGACCCCAGCCGTTCCAAACCTCTTCTTAGGAACCCCCAGCCGTTCCAAACCTCTCCTCAGGGACCCCAGCCATTCCAAACCTCTCCTTAGGGACCCCAGCCCTTCCAAACCTCTCCTCAGGGACCCCCAGCCATTTCCTTGTTTGTGATCTATTCCAGAACTAGCACACCTGAGTCAACTAGTCAACTAATCATCAAGCCCTAGATTATATGAATCAGGTGAGATAGTTCAGGGATAAAACAAAACATCTGGGGTTCCCCGAAGAGTGGTTTGAGAACCACTGGCTACAGCACTGACCTACAATGTTGTCCAAAACACAGCAATCCTCTGTTGGCTTCCGTATCCACACAACCTAGTATTATAATATTTGATAACCTGTGTTCTTTGTTATAAACATTCAATAACATCAGTACAATTGTGGATGTATCTGAATAGAATAGCAGATGTTTTCTGCATCCACTCAGGTAACAAGGTGCAAATCTGTCGTTCTGCCCCTGAACAGGCAGTTAACCCACTGTTCCTAGGCCGTCATTGAAAATAAGAATTTGTTCTTAACTGACTTGTCTAGTTAAATAAAGGTAAAAAATAAAAATAAATAATTTTAAAAAATATGTTTTTTAAACAGAAAATTAGTCAAGTGTTATTCCTGTTATAACAGACATTGAAAAAGGTTTGGTTTGAGGTTTTGTACCTTTACAAACCTGCTACAGAGACACCTCTCTAGTTGTGAGATTTTAGCTGTGATAATTATTAATGCATGGCCCACAATTTGAACTATAGCTCCAGCAACAGACTGTACGCTGCAGACAGATAACCAATCAGAGAGGACACCATTAGGACCATATGTGGAGTTTCCGGTTCACACGTTGCGTCATATTTGAGTGAGGGGCTAAAATTCGACCATTCAAACACTGTAGCATAGCCTAGAGAAAAAAAGAAGAAATTATGCCTTGAAATGAACCCGTGTCCGTCATTCATTCTATAAATAGAGGCGTCATAACGTTGTATAACATATTCATATAATAATGATTAAATCGTATTCTTGCAATTTCGTGACAGCTGCCGTAGACTATTATTATCAAGGAGTTGGAGGCAGCGTGTCCTGGTCTACGTCCCAAATGGCACCCTAGGATAGTAGTGCAGCACTAGGGAATAGGGAGACATTTGGGACGTAGATTTTCATTTTCTTGCACATGAATGGTCTTTTTCTAAACAGGTACTTCAGTAAATATTACGGACAGCTATTTTTTATTTGATTTCGGATGACCTCACAATTCCCCTCAAGTAGTGGCCCGGGGCGATAGAACCATGGAACGATGGAACGTGAGAACAGAATAAAGAGACAGACAGACGGGGGCCTCCCTGTGAATGAGGGTCTGCCTAGCGCTTCCCGGCAACCACGCCCCCTCTATATTTACTGGTAGTTCATTAGGGTGGTCTGCACTCTCTTTCATTCTGTCACCAGATCGCTGGTCGGTTTAGGGACTGAGATATGAGCTTCAGACAATTATAGACCCCTGCCCTAAGTTCAGGACAAATACATGTTTTCACTGGGGTCACTCAAGCGTGAATGTGGGAAATGCTTTGGAACTTTGGAACGCTATATTTAGATCTAGAACTTATTAGGGATCAATAGATGACATCACTGGGATTTTGGGAAACCGAGTGACAGATCACAACGTTTAGCCGACCCGTTGATGGGAGAGAAGTCTGAATAGGCAACTTTTTGTGCACTGTTGAAAAGAAGCAACACTTCAAAGGACTTAGTTTTCCCGATGACTTTAAGTTGCATTTATGGGAAGGTTCATTCTGATAAAGACTCAATAACACTTGAATACTCACAACCAATGCATAAACGTTTCATTTTTCCATTATAGCCTATAACTCAAGCATTTGATCTCAAGCATAAGATCCCGTGGCCTAAAAGGAGCATGCTCTGATGTGTATAACAATTTCATAAAGCTGTCTGAGTGACTATAAAGTAGGCTCCGCTTGTGTAAAACCTTGACAACATACATTGTATTTAGGCCTATACAATGACTGGCAATACAGCCTAAATAAACTGTAATTGACTGTAAATTCAAAACATCTGAAATCCACTCAAAATAAACATTGCATTAACGCAAGCCCTGTAGTCCGATGTTGTGTAGGCCTATATTGAGTCTTGCCAACCACTCTGGCTACCTAAATAAACAGTTGTCAACTAACTATGCCTTCCTTTCCAGTTGCTCCGCTCTGAAAGACTGCTGTGCAAAGCCAGAGCGTCACTGATGCGAAGGGGTGGAGCGTTACCCTGACAACGCAGACTTGTTCAACAAAACACGAGCCGGTGAAACACCGCCAAGCACCAAGTTTATAGTCCCGCCGAGAGGACGCTTATAGTGCATATTTAAATGCGTGGGGGGGGGGGGGACCCTTTTGTAGACTACTGGTCTATTAGAGTGACGTTTTCCATCCACATCTAAACATGTTTATTAAAAGCAGAATAGAAGCAAAACAATAGTTTGTTTTGTACATTAGGCCTATGAATAATAGTTTGAGATGTTCTTTAGCTACATTCATGCCTATCCAGGATTTATAATCATACCCCCCCAAAAAAAGTCCATATTAAAAGGCTCAGCTGTCTACATTGGTACATTTATTTACTTCTGTGTGTTTTGAGCTGATGAGATACACATCGTCTCACCACATGCCGTCCTAATAGAAATTCTAGTAGTTCTGAAGAACAGGGATCCTGACAGTCACTACGAGGCTACTGCATATAAAGCACTCATAGGGAACACCTTCGTTATGACTATCTAAGACGACTGCACTCGACCACAACAATGGAAAAGTATTTCCTGACCGACTTGTTGCTTCACTTGCTGCCATGCCCTCGCATTACCTCACCTGGAACCGACAGGTACAAACATTGCCTCGGGCCAAAGTACATGTTGTTGGCCTCAGTTACAGCAGCTGCATGGTATTATTATTGATCTCTGTTTTGTGATTTGTGCAATAGTTCTAGAATGCCCGTATTTCTATAGACCTATTCTATATGCATTACACGTAATTGATCAGTTTTTCAGGTATTAGTAACACCTGTACATTGTTGAATCAGTTTACACTCGTGAAGAACTTTAGCATATTTTCAAGGACCTAACTGAAATTACATGTAATGTTAAATACTACATAGGCATCGGGACCCTCCTAAATTCTACCCAATGTCAAGTTGTTCAATATTTTCTTCAGTAAATAGGGAAGTTGCGTATATATATATATATATATATAAATAATTTAAACTTTCTTTAACTAGGCAAGCCAGTTAAGAACAAATTATTATTTACAATGATGAGGAACAGTGCGTTAACTGCCTTGTTCAGAGGCAGAACGACAGATTTTTACCTTGTCAGTGTAACGGATGTGAAACGGCTAGCTTAGTTAGCGGTGCGCGCTAAATAGCGTTTCAATCGGTGACGTCACTTGCTCTGAGACCTTGAAGTAGTAGTTCCCCTTGCTCTGCAAGGGCCGCAGCTTTTGTGGAGCGATGGGTAACGATGCTTCGAGGGTGACTGTTGTTGATGTGTGCAGAGGGTCCCTGGTTCGCGCGAGGGGACGGTCTAAAGTTATACTGTTACATTGGTGCCGTGACCCGGATCACTGGTTGCTGCGGAAAAGGAGGAGGTCAAAAGGGTGTAACGGATGGGAAACGGCTAGCTTAGTTAGCGGTGCGCACTAAATAGCGTTTCAATCGGTGACGTCACTTGCTCTGAGACCTTGAAGTAGTAGTTCCCCTTGCTCTGCAAGGGCCGCAGCTTTTGTGGAGTGATGGGTAACGATGCTTCGAGGGTGACTGTTGTTGATGTGTGCAGAGGGTCCCTGGTTCGCGCCCGGGTATGGACGAGGGGACAGTCTAAAGTTATACTGTTACATCAGTTTAGGGAATCAATCCAGCAACCTTTCGGTTACTGTCCCAAAGCTCTTACCACTAGGCTACCTGCCATATTTCCCTTATCATCAATTATTCTGGGGTCTAGATTAGGACTAGGGTGTGCACCACATTGGTATTTAAAATAGGCGTAGGGCCTGTAGGCTGTGAAACTAACCTGCATAGGAGAATTAACCTATATTCCACATCATTACCATGGGACAATATAGGTCCTCTGGTAAAATACAAATAACACAGCATTAAATCCTATATAAACTATTGCATTGTTGTTGAAAGTAACTATACATAATGTTAACCATAAATAGCTTTACTTTGTTATATTCTGCCATAGCTGACCATTTAGTATCCCATATTCCAGTTTTCACAACAGCCAGTTAGTTCTCTGTTGTCTTTCCTTAACGTCATGTTCCTGTCTAGGTTCAAAATATACAGGTTAATTAAAACAGGAGGATTATAATATCCCAGAACTCTTTGCAATTTAGCAACGGTGCTAGTAGTTATCAATGGAGCTGGTCCTATGAATTGGTTTCTTTTCGGACGCTTCTGTATGGAATTACTTCATCGTCTTCAACCTTCCCATCTTCAATAGTTCTGCGTTTCCCAGCAGGGCCCGCCCATTTAACAGGATGCACCATATAAGGTAAATTACGTTGACGGGATCTCCTTCTGGAACGTTCCATTTCTTGAGAAAGGGAACTTTGAAGTTCTAACTTTTTTTAAACATTTTTTTTGTTGCCAATAAACACACAATAAAAGCACTTTTAAGCACAAAATGAATTTATTCGATAGTTAAAAATGTGTTACAAGTCTCATCATTTGTGTTTAGTATTTTCATAAACCGTTGTTATGTTGTGCTCCTCACCCATTCAAGGAAGGTACGTCCCAATTCTACGTCACGATTATTTCCTCGCCAGACGGTCTGCAAGCCTATAAAAACCATGCGAACTGTCAAAGTCGGTAGTCAAACTTTCCGCAGCAGAAGAGAGATACTGTAACAAACGAAAGAGACATCAGCTAACCTGCCAAAAGGATCACTTGACTTTGACAGCTTTAGCCGAGGCTTACTTTCGTTTCACTTGATTTGGAATTTTATCGAGTTTCTTCGTGATCTCCTGAAACGATGATGTACTCCGCTTTCAACACCGACTGTGACTCGTCTTCTCGCTGTAGTACAGCTTCTCCATCCGGCGACAAGCTGGTTTACTTCAACTCTCCTGAGGGATCCTACTCCAGCATGGGCTCTCCCCAATCTCAGGTATATACATCAGTCAATGTGGCGTATTGCCTTTTTACAATTACATTAGATACCTGTTTTATAAGTGTAATAACCACGCAGTAATGATGGATTATAAACCATGCAATTCCAGCGATACCGTATGCAGCTAAACCTTTATCAAATCGTATCTTACACTTGAACATGTTATAACAATGCATGAATGTGCATAGTAGATGTTGACGCATATAAAGCTGGACGCTTCTAAAGTATCACTGTTATGCTCTGCAACAGAGCACTGGCTACACGCTCCTGTATTATAATATAACAAGCAGCGAGGAAACTCCAGAGAAGTTAAGCGTCATAGCCTACATCACTAGGGATATTTATAAACACTATGGCTTTTAATAGACCGACCAACCAACTGACTAAATTCATATGCATGAGTGAAATGATGCTGGTGCATTGCTTCAGCAGCAGTACCACCCACTCTCCTTAGTAGCTGACCCTCTGTCTATATACATTCTACTGTACTGACTGATTTACCCTCCTTCTGCAACAGGACTTCACAGACCTGAATTCCGTGTCCAGTGGTCCGTCCTTCATCCCTACTGTTACCGCCATCTCTGCCAGCCCAGACCTGCAGTGGTTGGTCCAGCCGCTATCCTCTGTGGCACCTTCTTACAGAGCCCATCCCTACAGTGCCAGCCCCCCAACCTACACTAGAGCCATGAGGAACAAGGGCCACAGCTCTGGGCGCAGAGGCAAAATGGAACAGGTAATTCTCCTAACTGATCTTAAAGCTGGTCTATGGGACTATAGTGTTGCAACAATGTATGTACACTGCTTTCGTTTTGAATGTGGAAAACCGTGCATGTAGCGTTTAATGACATTTGCATTAAATTGGAGAATTACAGGGACTTAATTTTCTTTCTTTTTTCTTCTATAGCTTTCGCCTGAGGAGGAGGAGAAGAAGCGAGTCCGTAGAGAGAGGAACAAGCAGGCAGCAGCTAAATGCCGCAACAGGAGGAAGGAACTCACCGACACTCTGCAGGGTGAAACCGACGAGCTGGAGGACGAGAAGTCCGCTCTCCAGAACGACATTGCCAACCTGCTCAAAGAGAAGGAGAAATTAGAGTTTATCCTGGCAGCCCACCAGCCCATCTGCAAGATCCCTTCTGATATGGACACGACTTTCCCCTCCATCTCTCCCTCCCATGGTGTCTCCATCCAGCTGTCCCCACCACAGCGCATGGTATCCAGCTCTGCCACTCCCCTCGCCTCCATCCAGTCCACCTCCACCCTCTCAACCTCTGCCTCCATGTTCTCCAGCAGTCCATTCCTGTCCAATGCCTCCGTCTCCGACGTCAAGATGGCCGACCTGGACACAGCCTGCCTGGAGTCCCTGTCTCTCCTCGTCAAGACGGAGATGGAGACGGCCCGGTCGGTGCCCGAGGTCGATCTGACCAGCTCCCTGTACACCCAGGACTGGGAGCCTCTCTACAGTACAGCCAATAATGACTTTGAGCCCCTGTGCACCCCCGTGGTCACCTGCACCCCATCCTGCACTACCTATAAGTCTTCATTTGTCTTTACCTACCCAGAGGCTGAGGCTTTCCCTACCTGTGGTGTAGCCCACCGGAGAGGCAGCACCAGCAATGACCAGTCCTCTGATTCCCTCAGCTCCCCTACCCTCCTAGCCCTGTGAGGAGAACTTCAAGTTGAGTTACCCAAATGGCTCTCTGTATAGTGCACTGCTTTGGGCTCTGGTCAAATGCAATGCACTTGGGGACCCCCCCCCCTCCCCCTCTTCCACACAACACGACTTCCTCTAGAGCACATTTGGCACTTCATGTACAATGTTAGATGTGCAGAATGATCGCAGGGCTATGGACTTGGACACACAACCAGGAAGCGACGCATTTGATTTGTTTACCAAGTTGTCTCGACTATAATCGGTTATTACTTGCCTCTTTCAACTGTAGCAAGTTAAAGCATGTTTAACTTATAACACGTAATAGTTTGGGTTTACAAACTGTATATTGATTTTATGGCTCTAGATAACAAAGTTGTTGACTTGTTCTTCAGCGCAATAGTTATCTTGACCCGTTTGTTTTCTGGTTGATGGAATGTGAACTTGTTTGTGGTGTATATATAAAAAAAGAACATGATGAGCTTCTCTAACTATGGTCTGAGTGGTCTATATCTTAGTATGAGAGTTTTCTGTGAAAACGTTAGTATTTAATTTATTACATGTATTTTTGTATTTATTTAAATGAACTACAAAGCAAACAACCTTTGTAAACCTAACAAATAAAAGAAAATGAAATATTTAAAAAGATCTCTTTGCTTCTTCCCCCTTTGTCTAAATAAACACAAATTTGCACTGAAATACTTTATAGTATATCGAATAACAGTGTTCTATAGGGGCATTTACACAATTGTCTAAAATTGGACCATTAAAAATATGATTATTATAAAGAAAGCCCTTTTTACATCAGCAGATGATAAGTGCTATACAGAAACTCAACCTAAAACCCCAAACGGCAAGCAATACAGCTGTAGAAGCGCCGTGGCTAGGAAGAAGAAACCTAGAGGAACCAGGCTCTGCGGGATTGGCCAGTCTACTCCTCTCCAGGATCTCCATGCGTTCTGTTTAATGTTCCATCGCTCTGTTGCCAAGGTCGACTCAACGTCAGAGCGCTCTGACGTCAGTGCGTGCTTATCCGTTTTTTTTTCTCACTGGGCAACGGAACGCTGCGCGGTGACCTCCACTTCCGTGCCCAAATATAGATGTTGCTGCCTCAACGGCTGATATTTCTGGAAGGTATTCGGCTTAAACCGCGTTGGCAATCAATTTGCTTTCCACTTTTTTTAACCCGTTTTACATGAGCAACTATGTCAATCAGAAGATTTATATATTCTCTTCTGCATCACAGGATGCTCTCTCGCGCTGTCGGGATGCATGCAACAGCATACAGCATTTGGAGCTAATTAGGGTTTAGCTAAATGTCTGACAATGCTCTAACTAGATGCAATCTTGTGTTTTTATTATGAAGGACTTGCTTATCATTATTCAATCCCTCGGGACTGCTCACGTAAATGAAGGCTACTGAAACAGCTGGAGAGTTCAGTCTGGGACATTTTCGATAAGATTGCAACAATATATAAGCTAAAGCTTTTGCATGAAACAATCCTGAAATAAAAATGGCAGGATTTTTGTCATCTCATTGCCAGCAACATTACCAGAGTATCTTGCTTTTTAGTCTGTGCACCTGCAGAATGTTGAGGTCTGTATCTGACACTCTAAAAGCGATTTATGTCATGTGTTGAATAGATGATCCACTTGTATTTCGTTGTGAAGAAAATTTCTCTATGGGAGGAAATATTCAATTAGATTATTTTGTCATCTTTACCCTCATACAGAAAAAGGTATTGTAAAATATATATGTCTAACTTTTGAACTAAAGAAGAAAGATGCTCAATAAAATGGTGAGGCATGAGGCTGCTGATACGGGCTACATTTGAAAGCAGAAACCTTTAGACTAGGTCTACTGTTCTGGGCAATAATGGACATAGTAAGGCCACAGACCACAGACAGCTATAACAGGGAACAGGAGTGGTGGTGTGGTGAGAAGACTCCCGTTTTTAAGAGCAAAGCGATGTTATATTAAATTATTCATATACCCCCACGATCGTACTCTACTCTGATGCTAAACTTGGCTTTTTAAGGTACAGACCACACAGTCTGGTCACACTGTAGAGAATGAGTACTGGTCACACAGTCTGGTCACACTGTAGAGAATGAGTACAGACCACACAGTCTGGTCACACTGTAGATAATGAGTATAGAGCACACAGTCTGGTCACACTGTAGAGAATGAGTACAGACCACACAGTCTGGTCACACTGTAGAGAATGAGTACAGACCACACAGTCTGGTCACACTGTAGAGAATGAGTACAGAGCACACAGTCTGGTCACACTGTAGAGAATGAGTACAGAGCACACAGTCTGGTCACACTGTAGAGAATGAGTTTTCATTCATAGGGGAAAATAGTAACATGTTGGGAAGACATCAGGAGGAGTTGTGGTGGTCTGGAAGTGAAGGGTTCCAAGCTCAGGGAGGTCTTTAATGGTCTTAACTGACAGGTGTGATCAGAATGTCTTTAGAGATCTGTACCATGATCACGACGAGGTTAATTATGCTATACTTGACCACTATGCCTCAGCCTACTTGACCACTATGCCTCAGCCTACTTGACCACTATGCCTCAGCCTACTTGACCACTATGCCTCAGCCTACTTGACCACTATGCCTCAGCCTACTTGACCACTATGCCTCAGCCTACTTGACCACTATGCCTCAGCCTAGTTATCTCACATCTCTGTCACTGCAGCATATCATATTCAATTTACAGTATCACTCACATGTTATGAGAGACAGGCCCAAGGTATGGATGACAAGTATCACTCATGTTATGAGAGACAGGCCCAAGGTATTGACCACTATGCCTCATGTTATGAGAGACAGGCCCAAGGTATGGATGTGACCACTATGCCTCAGCCCATGTCACTCAGCCTTTGTACAGTATCACTCACATGACAGGCCCAAGCCTATGGATGTGACCACAAGTATCACTCACATGTTATGAGAGACAGGCCCAAGGTATGGATGTGTACAAGTATCACTCACATGTTATAAGAGACAGGCCCAAGGTATGGATGTGTACAAGTATCACTCACATGTTATGAGAGACAGGCCCATGATATGCATGTGTACAAGTATCACTCACATGTTATGAGAGACAGGCCCATGATATGCATGTGTACAAGTATCACTCATGTTATAAGAGACAGGCCCAAGGTATGGATGTGTACAAGTATCACTCACATGTTATGAGAGACAGAAGGTATTGATGTGTACAAGTATCACTCACATGTTATGAGAGACAAGGTATGGATGTGTACAAGTATCACTCACATGTTATAAGAGACAGGCCCAAGGTATGGATGTGTACAAGTATCACTCACATGTTATAAGAGACAGGCCCAAGGTATGGATGTGTACAAGTATCACTCACATGTTATGAGAGACAGGCCCATGATATGCATGTGTACAAGTATCACTCACATGTTATAAGAGACAGGCCCAAGGTATGGATGTGTACAAGTATCACTCACATGTTATAAGAGACAGGCCCAAGGTATGGATGTGTACAAGTATCACTCACATGTTATAAGAGACAGGCCCAAGGTATGGATGTGTACAAGTATCACTCACATGTTATAAGAGACAGGCCCAAGGTATGGATGTGTACAAGTATCAGGCCCAAGGTATGGATGTGTACAAGTATCACTCATGTTATGAGAGACAGGCCCAAGGTATGGATGTGTACCAATGAGAGACAGGCCCAAGGTATGGATGTGTACAAGTATCACTCACATGTTATGAGAGACAGGCCCAAGGTATGGATGTGTACAAGTATCACTCACATGTTATGAGAGACAGGCCCAAGGTATGGATGTGTACAAGTATCACATGTTATATGCATATGGATGTGTACAAGTATCACTCACATGTTATAAGAGACAGGCCCAAGGTATGGATGTGTACAAGTATCACTCACATGTTATAAGAGACAGGCCCAAGGTATGGATGTGTACAAGTATCACTCACATGTTATAAGAGACAGGCCCAAGGTATGGATGTGTACAAGTATCACTCACATGTTATGAGAGACAGGCCCAAGGTATGGATGTGTACTATGGATGTGTACAAGTATCACTCACATGTTATTTATAAGACAGGCCCAAGAGACAGGCCCAAGATATGGATGTGTACAAGTATCACTCACATGTTATAAGAGACAGGCCCAAGATATGGATGTGTACAAGTATCACTCACATGTTATGAGAGACAGGCCCAAGATATGCATGTGTACAAGTATCACTCACGCGCTATAAGAGACAGGCCCAAGATATGGAATTTCACTGCTTATCTTTATACTCTCATCCTCCCCCTTCCCACCCCAATACCAGTGAAAATACAAGTTAAATAAATAAATAAAAACCAGTCATTTATCAAACCCATTCACTCATTTCCTATGTCCTCATATTTCCTTTGTATCGACTAAATGGAGGCAGTTTAATCCATGACTGTACTCGGGAAAGGCTTCGTGCGTGATCTAGTGAATTAGAAGAGGGCGGGTCGTGGTAAGGAAGTCAGCAATCACACACCGAAAGACACAATGAACTTCCGCTCTCGCTCTGACTGACTGGTCTATCATAGACACACCCTTTTTTCTGCAATCATTTTGAAAGTGTCACAGCTGTTACACATGTGGTTCTTTATTACGTCTCCTGATCTTTATCTCCGTTAATGTGGATTCTTCCTAGAATGTGTTTCAGAACCCCCAGAGGAGTTAAAACTACACCAATATTGATGTTTTGTTTTTTTATCCTGTTGCTGTAATCAAAAATCTTTGTTCAAATCTCTTGCTGGAACTCATGTTCACAATCACAAGCATCTTGTTTTGACGTATGTGAGAGAGAGAGAGAGAGAGAGAGAGAGAGTGAGAGAGAGTAAGAGAGAGAGAGAGAGAAACTAGTCCTACTGACGCTATCCTCTTCATGTCGTAAGCATTCAGCGCCCACACACACACACAACACCTTTAAGATCTAACAAAATACCTGCCCCCCCCCGACAAAAGTAGATATCTCTTTAGAGCTTTTTAGAGCATTTTTCTCTCAGCAGCGAGTCATGCTCCAATGTTTTTCTCAGCTCAAACAGTGTGTTGGTAATAACTGTCACTATTAATATGCCTTGCCAGCTCCAGCGAGAAGGAGCGGAGGCAGGAATAGCAGGTGCTCGTCGCTTCTTTTAACATCAGCATCAACAGCAGTAAAATTAGAACTCTGTGACGCCAACCTGCGTCGATGCTGCAACCCAGGGGAGGAAGCAGGCAGCAGTGGATGTCTGAGAATAAAGAACAGAGGGAGGGAGGGAGAGAGAGAGAGAGAGAGAGAGGGAGGGAGGGAGGGAGAGAGAGAGAGAGAGAGAGAGAGAGAGGGATGTAGAGAGAGAGAGAAGGAGGGAGAGGGAGGGAGGGAGAGAGAGGGAGGGAGAGAGGGATGTAGAGAGAGAGAGAGAGGGATGTAGAGAGAGAGAGAGGGAGGGATGTAGAGAGAGAGGGATGTAGAGAGAGAGAGAGGGATGTAGAGAGAGGGATGTAGAGAGAGAGATGTAGAGAGAGGGAAAGAGGGAGAGAGAGAGAGAGCGATGTAGAGAGAGGGATGTAGAGAGAGAGATGTAGAGAGAGGGAGAGAGAGATGTAGAGAGAGAGATGTAGAGAGAGAGAGAGGGATGTAGAGAGAGGGATGTAGAGAGAGAGATGTAGAGAGATGTAGAGAGATGTAGAGAGAGAGAGAGGGATGTAGAGAGAGAGAGAGGGATGTAGAGAGAGATAGAGGGATGTAGAGAGAGGGATGTAGAGAGAGGGAGAGAGGGATGTAGAGAGAGGGAGAGAGGGATGTAGAGAGAGGGATGTAGAGAGAGAGAGAGGGATGTAGAGAGAGGGAGAGAGGGATGTAGAGAGAGGGAGAGAGGGATGTAGAGAGAGGGAGAGAGAGAGAGAGAGCGAGAGAGAGCGATGTAGAGAGAGAGAGGGATGTAGAGAGAGGGATGTAGAGAGAGAGAGAGGGATGTAGAGAGAGAGAGAGATGTAGAGAGAGGGAGAGAGATGTAGAGAGAGGGATGTAGAGAGAGAGATGTAGAGAGAGGGAGAGAGAGATGTAGAGAGAGGGATGTAGAGAGAGAGATGTAGAGAGGGATGTAGAGAGAGAGATGTAGAGAGAGGGAGAGAGAGATGTAGAGAGAGGGATGTCGAGAGAGAGAGAGAGGGATGTAGAGAGAGGGATGTAGAGAGAGAGAGAGGGATGTAGAGAGAGGGATGTAGAGAGAGGGAGAGAGGGAGAGAGAGAGAGCGATGTAGAGAGAGGGAAAGAGGGAGAGAGAGGGATGTAGAGAGAGGGAAAGAGGTAGATAGATATGTAGAGGGTGAGAGGTAGAGAGAGAGAGGAAGAGGTAGAGAGAGAGAGAGAAAGAAAGAGAGAGGGAGAGAGAGAGAGAGAGCGGAAGAGGTAGAGAGGGAGCAGAAGGATGGAGAGGGAGAGGTAGAGAGCGGAAGTATAGAGAGGGAGAGAGAGAGAGAGAGAGAGAGAGAGAGAGAGAATGAGCGGCTGGATGTAATTCTGAGTGCAGTGATGATGGAGAGGGGGAGAGCTGAGTTCGCCTCCCTGCCATCTCCATTTTCATTGGTAGACCCATCCTCATCCTTTGACACCTCTTAACTCCCTGGAGTCAGGAAATTGAATTCTTTAGAAATCAAAGAAGAAGAAAAAAATATGTACATCTCCTCTGTCTCTTTATTTCCTGACTCAATCACAAAATGACAGTTTGCTTATTATATCAAATAGACAGACACACTGAGAAAAATCTCCACAGGCCACCGTTGGTAATGTCTCATATGTAAATGTATAATGACACAAATGTGCATTACCTATTTCTCATACGCACTGTCAAGGGAGATGATGTCTGCATCATATTTAATACATGTGATGATATTTATATATAGGCTTAAATAAAATCAAACTTTTCCATGCTGTCACTAAACAATGACCACGCACGACCAGTCTGATATCTGGTGTTGAAATACATTCTAGGTAAATACAGTATCCACAGCACCTTGAAGTAATCTCCGTTAACGAACACATTTGCTTTAATTGGATCAGATGCACGATACCAATTATATGTTACGCAGTCGGGTCAATGAGAGATGACATCATGAGTGACATACACAGTATCAATGACTGGAGTCTATAATAGTTGTTTGTACAAGAGCTCCAGTAATAAAGGTCATTGACTCAGACAGGGAGGGCAATATATCTGGAGGGTGTGGAGACATGATATTGCGTCATCCCGCCATCTATTCATAGTGGAAGAGTACACTTCCACTCACATACACATACACTGAGTGTCCAAAACATTAGGAACAGCTTTCTAATGTTTTGAGTTGCATGCCCTCCTTTTGTCCTCAGAACAGACTCAATTCGTCGGGGCGTGGACTCTACAAGGTGTCGAAAAGCGTTCCACAGGGATTGCTGGCCCCATGTTGACTCCAATGCTTCCCACAGTAGTGTCCAGTTGGGTGGATGGCCTTTGGGTGGTGGACCATTCTTCATACACACGGGAAACTGTTGAGCGTGAAAAACCCAGCAGCATTGCAGTTCTTGACACACTCAAACTGGTGCTTCTGGCACCTACTACCATACCCTGTTAAAAGGCACTTAAATTTTTTGTTTTGCCCATTCACCCTCTGAATGGCACACAAACACAATCCTCAGTTGTCTCAAGGCTTAAAAATCCTTCTTAAACCCGTCTCCTCCCCTTCATCTACACCAGGGGTGTCAAAGTCAAATGGACGGAGGGCCAAATAAAAAAATCAGCTACAAGACGAGGGCCGGACTGTTCGAATGTTCATTGAAAATTTTTTAAATGACGCATATAGTCTAGTGAACCTAATTGAACCTACTGAAAACCTAACAAATATATTACAATATGATCAGATAAATAAAGCAATATTTTCTTATGGCTCTGTCAGTAATCGTGTTTCGTTTCATAATGTCGTCTCAGATTATACTCTTTCAGTACCGCCACACTTTCTCCACACAGAAGACACACAGGTTTTCCAGCTACCTTCGTGAACATATACTCCGACTCCCACCTTGTTTGAAACCCCCGGTTCTCAGTATCCACCTTCCGTTTTGCCATTTTTGATGGGTATCTGAAAGTTAATTTTACTGTGATGCTGACGACTGATGTGCCAATAAATATTGAAATGAAGCAGCCTACTGCTCGGTGCGTCACCTTTGCATTGTGGGAAATGTAGTATTGGTGCGTGTAAAAGATCTGCGGGCTGCCGGCTTGCTGCGGGCCGGTTCTAATAATAAATCAAGATCATCCCAGGGGCCGTAAAAAACCTTCTTGCGGGCCGGATGTGGCCCGCGGGCCTTGACTCTGACATATGTGATCTACACTGATTGAAGTGGATTTAACAGGTGACATCAATAAGGGATCATAGGTTTCACCTGGATTCACCTGGTCAGTCTATCTCATGGAAAGAGCAATGTTTTTTACACTCAGTGTATGTGAGAACGCTGTTCATTTACTACAGTTCAGCATTCAACACTATTGTTCCCTTCAAGCTCGATTCCAAGCCCTGGGTCTGGACATCGCCCTGGGTCTGGACACCACCCTGTGTCTGGACACCACCCTGGGTCTGGACACCACCCTGGGTCTGGACATCGCCCTGGGTCTGGACACCACCCTGGGTCTGGACACCACCCTGGGTCTGGACACCACCCTGGGTCTGGACATCGCCCTGGGTCTGGACATCGCCCTGGGTCTGGACACCGCCCTGGGTCTGGACATCACCCTGGGTCTGGACATCGCCCTGGGTCTGGACACCACCCTGGGTCTGGACACCACCCTGGGTCTGGACACCACCCTGGGTCTGGACATCGCCCTGGGTCTGGACACCACCCTGGGTCTGGACATCGCCCTGGGTCTGGACATCACCCTGGGTCTGGACACCACTCTGGGTCTGGACACCACCCTGGGTCGGGACATCACCCTGGGTCTGGACATCACCCTGGGTCTGGAGACCAAGCCCTGGGTCTGGACACAACCCTGGGTCTGGACATCACCCTGGGTCTGGAGACCACCCTGGCTCTGGACATCACCCTGGGTCTGGGTACCAACCTGGGTCTGGACAACAAGCCCTGGGTCTGGACACAACCCTGGGTCTGGACATCACCCTGGGTCTGGAGACCACCCTGGGTCTGGACATCACCCTGGGTCTGGAGACCACCCTGGGTCTGGACATCACCCTGGGTCTGGGTACCAACCTGGGTCTGGACATCACCCTGGGTCTGGACATCACCCTGGGTCTGGACACCACCCTGGGTCTGGACAACACCCTGGGATTGCTTGAGAATCCTCTCCAAATACTACCGCTTCACAATCGAGAGCGTCCTCACCGGTTGTGTCACGGCCTGGTACTGGAATTGCTCAAGGCCCTCCAGAGGGTGGTGGAGACGGCCCAGTACATCACTGGGACCGTGGCCCTCCAGAGGGTGGTGAAGACTGCCCAGTACATCACTGGGACCGTGGCCCTCCAGAGGGTGGTGAAGACTGCCCAGCACATCACTGGGACCGTGGCCCTCCAGAGGGTGGTGAAGACTGCCCAGTACATCACTGGGACCGTGGCCCTCCAGAGGGTGGTGAAGACTGCCCAGCACATCACTGGGACCGTGGCCCTCCAGAGGGTGGTGAAGACTGCCCAGCACATCACTGGGACCGTGGCCCTCCAGAGGGTGGTGAAGACTGCCCAGTACATCACTGGGACCGTGGCCCTCCAGAGGGTGGTGAAGACTGGCCAGTACATCACTGGGACCGTGGCCCTCCAGAGGGTGGTGAAGACTGCCCAGTACATCACTGGGACCGTGGCCCTCCAGAGGGTGGTGAAGACTGCCCAGCACATCACTGGGACCGTGGCCCTCCAGAGGGTGGTGAAGACTGCCCAGCACATCACTGGGACCGTGGCCCTCCAGAGGGTGGTGAAGACTGCCCAGCACATCACTGGGACCGTGGCCCTCCAGAGGGTGGTGAAGACTGCCCAGCACATCACTGGGACCGTGGCCCTCCAGAGGGTGGTGAAGACTGCCCAGTACATCACTGGGACCGTGGCCCTCCAGAGGGTGGTGAAGACTGCCCAGTACATCACTGGGACCGTGGCCCTCCAGAGGGTGGTGAAGACTGCCCAGTACATCACTGGGACCGTGGCCCTCCAGAGGGTGGTGAAGACTGCCCAGTACATCACTGGGACCGTGGCCCTCCAGAGGGTGGTGAAGACTGCCCAGTACATCACTGGGACCGTGGCCCTCCAGAGGGTGATGAAGACTGCCCAGCACATCACTGGGACCGTGGCCCTCCAGAGGGTGGTGAAGACTGCCCAGCACATCACTGGGACCGTGGCCCTCCAGAGGGTGGTGAAGACTGCCCAGCACATCACTGGGACCGTGGCCCTCCAGAGGGTGGTGAAGACTGCCCAGCACATCACTGGGACCGTGGCCCTCCAGAGGGTGCTGAAGACTGCCCAGTACATCACTGGGACCGTGGCCCTCCAGAGGGTGCTGAAGACTGCCCAGTATATCACTGGGACAGTGGCCCTCCAGAGGGTGGTGAAGACGGCCCAGTATATCACTGGGACAGTGGCCCTCCAGAGGGTGGTGAAGACTGCCCAGTACATTACTGGGACCGTGACCCTCCAGAGGGTGCTGAAGACTGCCCAGTATATAACTGGGACCGTGGCCCTCCAGAGGGTGCTGAAGACTGCCCAGTATATCACTGGGACAGTGGCCCTCCAGAGGGTGGTGAAGACTGCCCAGTACATTACTGGGACCGTGGCCCTCCAGAGGGTGCTGAAGACTGCCCAGTATATCACTGGGACAGTGGCCGTCCAGAGGGTGGTGAAGACTGCCCAGTATATCACTGGGACCGTGGCCCTCCAGAGGGTGCTGAAGACTGCCCAGTACATTACTGGGACCGTGGCCCTCCAGAGGGTGCTGAAGACTGCCCAGTATATCACTGGGACAGTGGCCCTCCAGAGGGTGGTGAAGACTGCCCAGTACATTACTGGGACCGTGGCCCTCCAGAGGGTGCTGAAGACTGCCCAGTATATCACTGGGACCGTGGCCCTCCAGAGGGTGCTGAAGACTGCCCAGTATATCACTGGGACAGTGGCCCTCCAGAGGGTGCTGAAGACTGCCTAGTACATTACTGGGACCGTGACCCTCCAGAGGGTGCTGAAGACTGCCCAGCACATCACTGGGACAGTGGCCCTCCAGAGGGTGGTGAAGACTGCCCAGTACATTACTGGGACCGTGGCCCTCCAGAGGGTGCTGAAGACTGCCCAGTATATCACTGGGACAGTGGCCCTCCAGAGGGTGCTGAAGACTGCCCAGTATATCACTGGGACAGTGGCCCTCCAGAGGGTGGTGAAGACTGCCCAGTACATTACTGGGACCGTGGCCCTCCAGAGGGTGCTGAAGACTGCCCAGTATATCACTGGCAACGTGTTCGCACCCATCGAGGACATCTACTCGAAACAGTGCCTGAGGAAGGAACACAGCATCATCAAGGACCCCACACCCTCCAGCCGTTCACTCCTTTACTGCCAGGCAGACTGTATCGGAGCATGAGGTCTGACACCAACAGGCTCAGAGACAGTTTCTTTCTACAAGCAATCAGACTGCTGAACACTTGAACTGGACTGACCACCTGCTCTGATTCTCTGCACCTTAGCACACACTCAATCACTCATTTCATGCTACACACACTATCACGTTTAGATAAGACCCAGATGCAGACGGTGTAGAAGTAACAAGAGTTTATTACAACAACAGGGGCGGGCAAACGACAGGTCAGGGCAGGCAGGGGTCAATAATCCAGAACGGTGCGGTAAGGTACAAAACGGCAGGCAGTCTCAGGGTCAGGGTCGGGGTCGGGGTCAGGGTCGGGGTCGGGGTCAGGGCAGGCAGAACATTCAAAACCGGGAAGGACTGATAACCAGGAGCAGGAAAACAGGCAGGAGCAGGGAAACAAAGACTGGTAGGTTTTAACGAACAAGAACGAACTGGCAACAGACAAACAGAGAACACAGGTATAAATACACAGGGGATAATAGGGAAGATGGGCAACACCTGGAGGGGGTGGGGGAGGTGGAGACAATCACAAAGACAGGTGAAACAGATCAGGGTGTGACACACACATCACAACTGCTGCTACCAGAATCGTATTATACTGAACAATTTATACATGACAACTTGTTCTCAACTGGCCTACCTTGTTAAATAAAGGTGAAAGGATTCTTACTGCCAAGGATTCTACTACCAAGGATTCTACTGCCAATGATTCTACTACCAAGGATTCTACTACCAAGGATTCTACTGCCAAGGATTCTACTACCAAGGATTCTACTACCAAGGATTCTACTGCCAATGATTCTACTACCAAGGATTCTACTACCAAGGATTCTACTGCCAAGGATTCTACTACCAATGATTCTACTACCAAGGATTCTACTACCAAGGATTCTAATGCCAAGGATTCATACCCCTTCATCAATACATGTGTAAATATTGGACTATAAATTGTGCCTTCCTGTATTATACTGATTGCTAAAATGTTTATTATATTTTACTGAGTCATTTACTTCATGTTCCTATTACATTACATTACATTTAAGTCATTTAGCAGACGCTCTTATCCAGAGCGACTTACAAATTGGTGCGTTCACCTTAAGACATCCAGTGGAACAGCCACTTTACAATAGTGCATCTAAATCTTTTAAGGGGGGTGAGAAGGATTACTTTATCCTATCCTAGGTATTCCTGAAAGAGGTGGGGTTTCAGGTGTCTCCGGAAGGTGGTGATTGACTCCGCTGTCTATTCTTATCTTTATTATTTCTTATTGTTGTTGCATTGTCGAAAAAGAACCTGCAAGTAAGCATTTAGTTGGACAATGTATACCATCCCGTACATACGACTAATAACACTTGAAACTTGTGAGAGATGTCATAATCCTCAACATCTGGCTTGGATTATGACATTGGCCATGGAACCAGTAAATAGAGTCGTCATAACATGTCATAACAGGTCATAACAGGTCATAACAGGTAATACCAGGTCCTAACAGGTCATAACAGGTAATACCAGGTCCTAACAGGTCATAACATGTCATAACAGGTAATACCAGGTCCTAACAGGTCATAACATGTCATAACAGGTAATACCAGGTCCTAACAGGTCATAACAGGTAATACCAGGTCCTAACAGGTCATAACAGGTCATAACATGTCATAACAGGTCATAACAGGTCCTAACAGGTCCTAACAGGTAATACCAGGTCCTAACAGGTCATAACATGTCATAACAGGTCATAACAGGTCATAACAGGTCCTAACAGGTCCTAACAGGTAATACCAGGTCATAACAGGTCATAACATGTCATAACAGGTCATAACAGGTCATAACAGGTAATACCAGGTCCTAACAGGTCATAACAGGTCATAACAGGTCGTAACATGTCATAATAGGTCGTTACAGGTAATACCAGGTCCTAACCGGTAATACCAGGTCCTAACAGGTCATAACAAGGTTGTAACAGGTAATACCAGGTCGTTACAGGTAATACCAGGTCCTAACA
The DNA here is from genome assembly GCF_034236695.1 of Oncorhynchus nerka. NCBI lineage: Eukaryota > Metazoa > Chordata > Actinopteri > Salmoniformes > Salmonidae > Oncorhynchus > Oncorhynchus nerka. Next base: position 6,783,491 of record NC_088408.1, on the reverse strand, counting down.
GGTAATACCAGGTCCTAACAGGTCATAACAAGGTTGTAACAGGTAATATCAGGTCGTAACAGGTCATAACAAGGTAATACCAGGTCCTAACAGGTCATAACAAGGTTGTAACATGTCATAACAGGTCGTTACAGGTTATAACAGGTCGTAAAAGGTCATACCACGTCAAAACAGGTCGGTAACCAGTCATAACAGGTTGTAACAAGTCGTAACAGGTCATAACAGGTCTATTACCCTTATCATCACTCCCAGATAAAGACCAGGTCCATATACTATTTATATAAATGTATCTATGGCTCTATAGAGGCAGGTCAGTAGCTTTATCTATGACTCTATAGAGGCAGGTCAGTAGCTTTATCTATGACTCTATAGAGGCAGGTCAGTAGCTTTATCTATGACTCTATAGAGGCAGGTCAGTAGCTTTATCTATGACTCTATAGAGGCAGGTCAGTAGCTTTATCTATGACTCTATAGAGGCAGGTCAGTAGCTTTATCTATGACTCTATAGAGGCAGGTCAGTAGCTTTATCTATGGCTCTATAGAGGCAGGTCAGTAGATTTATCTATGACTCTATAGAGGCAGGTCAGTAGCTTTATCTATGACTCTATAGAGGCAGGTCAGTAGCTTTATCTATGGCTCTATAGAGGCAGGTCAGTAGCTTTATCTATGGCTCTATAGAGGCAGGTCAGTAGCTTTATCTATGGCTCTATAGAGGCAGGTCAGTAGCTTTATCTATGACTCTATCAGGCTTATCTATGGCTCTATAGAGGCAGGTCAGTAGCTTTATCTATGACTCTATAGAGGCAGGTCAGTAGCTTTATCTATGACTCTATAGAGGCTCAGTAGCTTTATCTATGACTCTATAGAGGCAGGTCAGTAGCTTTATCTATGACTCTATAGAGGCAGGTCAGTAGCTTTATCTATGACTCTATAGAGGCAGGTCAGTAGCTTTATCTATGACTATAGAGGCAGGTCAGTAGCTTTATCTATGGCTCTATAGAGGCAGGTCAGTAGATTTATCTATGACTCTATAGAGGCAGGTCAGTAGATTTATCTATGACTCTATAGAGGCAGGTCAGTAGCTTTATCTATGACTCTATAGAGGCAGGTCAGTAGCTTTATCTATGACTCTATAGAGGCAGGTCAGTAGCTTTATCTATGGCTCTATAGAGGCAGGTCAGTAGCTTTATCTATGGCTCTATAGATGCAGGTCAGTAGCTTTATCTATGACTCTATAGAGGCAGGTCAGTAGCTTTATCTATGACTCTATAGAGGCAGGTCAGTAGCTTTATCTATGACTCTATAGAGGCAGGTCAGTATTTATCTATGGCTCTATAGAGGCAGGTCAGTAGCTTTATCTATGGCTCTATAGAGGCAGGTCAGTAGCTTTATCTATGGCTCTATAGATGCAGGTCAGTAGCTTTATCTATGGCTCTATAGATGCAGGTCAGTAGATTTATCTATGGCTCTATAGAGGCAGGTCAGTAGATTTATCTATGGCTCTATAGAGGCAGGTCAGTAGATTTATCTATGACTCTATAGAGGCAGGTCAGTAGATTTATCTATGACTCTATAGAGGCAGGTCAGTAGCTTTATCTATGGCTCTATAGAGGCAGGTCAGTAGCTTTATCTATGGCTCTCAGGTCAGTAGCTTTATCTATGGCTCTATAGAGGCAGGTCAGTAGCTTTATCTATGACTCTATAGAGGCATCAGTAGCTTTATCTATGGCTCTATAGGGCAGGTCAGTAGCTTTATCTATGACTCTATAGAGGCAGGTCAGTAGCTTTATCTATGACTCTATAGAGGCAGGTCAGTAGCTTTATCTATGACTCTATAGAGGCAGGTCAGTAGCTTTATCTATGACTCTATAGAGGCAGGTCAGTAGCTTTATCTATGACTCTATAGAGGCAGGTCAGTATCTATGAATCTATAGAGGCAGGTCAGTAGCTTTATCTATGGCTCTATAGAGGCAGGTCAGTAGATTTATCTATGACTCTATAGAGGCAGGTCAGTAGCTTTATCTATGACTCTATAGAGGCAGGTCAGTAGCTTTATCTATGACTCTATAGAGCAGGTCAGTAGCTTTATCTATGACTCTATAGAGGCAGGTCTATAGAGGCAGGTCAGGTCAGTAGCTTTATCTATGGCTCTATAGATGCAGGTCAGTAGCTTTATCTATGACTCTATAGAGGCAGGTCAGTAGCTTTATCTATGACTCTATAGAGGCAGGTCAGTAGCTTTATCTATGACTCTATAGAGGCAGGTCAGTAGATTTATCTATGGCTCTATAGAGGCAGGTCAGTAGCTTTATCTATGGCTCTATAGAGGCAGGTCAGTAGCTTTATCTATGGCTCTATAGAGGCAGGTCAGTAGCTTTATCTATGGCTCTATAGATGCAGGTCAGTAGCTTTATCTATGGCTCTATAGATGCAGGTCAGTAGATTTATCTATGGCTCTATAGAGGCAGGTCAGTAGATTTATCTATGGCTCTATAGAGGCAGGTCAGTAGATTTATCTATGACTCTATAGAGGCAGGTCAGTAGATTTATCTATGACTCTATAGAGGCAGGTCAGTAGCTTTATCTATGGCTCTATAGAGGCAGGTCAGTAGATTTATCTATGGCTCTATAGAGGCAGGTCAGTAGCTTTATCTATGGCTCTATAGATGCAGGTCAGTAGCTTTATCTATGGCTCTATAGATGCAGGTCAGTAGCTTTATCTATGGCTCTATAGATGCAGGTCAGTAGCTTTATCTATGGCTCTATAGAGGCAGGTCAGTAGATGTATCTATGACTCAGGTAGAAATGGCACATCAGTTTCATGTACATCGCATTTTGCCAGAAGAATAAAATCAAAATAAAATGTTTATTGTCACATGCTTGGTAAACAACAGGCGTAGACTAACAGTGACATGCTTATTTACAGGCCCTTCCCCAACAATGCAGAATACAATAAAACAATTGAAATAATAATAGTAGAAAAAAAATGTGTTACACGAGGAATAAATACACAATGAGCAATGATAGCTTGGCTATATACATGGGTTACCAGTACTGAGCCGATGTGCGAGGTACGAGGTAATTAAGGTAGACATGTACATATAGGTAGGGGGTAAAGCGACTAGGCAACAGGATAGATAATAGACAGTAGCAGCAGCGTATGTGATGAATGTGGAAGTGTGTGTGTGGTGACGGTGTGCCAACAGTGAGTGTGTGTGTGTGTGTGTATGTATGTGTTGGAGTGTCAGTGTAAGTATGTGTGAGTGTGTGGGTAGTCTAGTGTGTGTGCATAGAGTCAATGCAGGTAGCAATTTGGTTAACTATTTAGCAGCCTTGTTTAGCAGTCTTATGGCTTGGGAATCTGTTCATGAGCCTTTTTTTGAAGGTTCGGGCTCAATTCCATTTCAATTTCAGTCAATTCAGGAAGCACACTGAAATTCCAGTTTTCTTCAATCATTTTCAAGTAGGAAATGTTAGTCATTTTGAATTTGGTTGTCTTTCGGAATTGTCTGGAATTGAAATGGAATTGGCCCCAATCCAGATCTATTGTGGCAATATATTGGATCCCAGTCAGTGAGACTAACCTAAATAAATAGTGGTTAAATAACATCAAAAATGTGGTTAATGGCACTTGAAAAAACTGTCAGGGAGAGTGACATTCAGAGGGGTTGTTTGATGTACTAAGCGGGGGTAGTGCACTGAATAGAGCATAGGGTGCCATTTGAGAAGCAACCTGAGTGGAGTGATGTATTCTCCCGACTTCGTTCATCTCTCAGCTGCTGCTTGACAAGATAATAATAGTTTTGGGGATCTTCAGAAAACCCCAGTATCTGTGAATGTGATATGGCCTGTTACATAATGCTGTTGAGGATTCAACATGTACTGTCTGGTTAGGTTATTGTGTAATCTATCTGTCTATCGATCCATCCACGGTTGTCACTAGTTACCACAGCCACAAAGTCATAAACCCAATTTCTACAAGTTATCTTTTTAAACTATGATTTAAACCTAACCCTGATATGAACCCTACCCTTAAACACATTTATAACCTCATGCATAACTCCATCCTTGAATACATTTTTAAGATGTAACCCATTTTGACTTTGTGGCTGTGGTAACATCCATCCATTTGGTCCCTCACAGACCACCTTTGCGTTGCGGCGCTATGGAGAGATCCGAGGCAACTCAAACTGCAGTAGCTGTTGCGCATGTTTATTTCGGCTAGTAGCCATGGCTCGGTTCGCTACCCTGCTTCTTTTACCGGTTCTCATTGAATCGGTATTATCAATTTCATTCTTTTTACCGGTAAATTCAAGGAAATGTTTACGGGAAGAGATCCACAAAGACGTGCTGGTCACGGGGGAGTATGAAATCAGCGACCAGTCCAACACAAAGACCAACCTGAAGGTGAGTTTGATGCTGTTGCAATAACGGTACTGACGGCTAAGCTAAACTAACTAGCTACTAATTGTTATTTACATTGAAAGGCCCAAACGCAGTTTGTTCATATCATTTTTTGATGAGAAGTGACTCTAAAACAATACGTGGAAATGCAACCGTGTTCATATAAATTGCTATTTATAACAGCTGGCTAGCTAAACATCTTGTTGACAGCTGCTGTTATCTTGCTAACTAATGTTAGCCTGGTAGCTAAATGTTAGCCTGGTAGCTAAATGTTAGCCTGGTAGCTAAATGTTAGCCTGGTAGCTAAATGTTAGCCTGGTAACTAAATGTTAGCCTGGTAGCTAAATGTTAGCCTGATAGCTAAATGTTAGCCTGGTAACTAAATGTTAGCCTGGTAGCTAAATGTTAGCCTGATAGCTAATGTTAGCCTGGTTGGGCCTGTGACAGGTCCTTCCTGGTTCTTGCGCTTTTAAATGTTTTTTAATTGAAATAGCAGAATTGTACTTTTTTTTTTTTTTTTTTTGCAAACAAAGTGTGTTAAATACGTAAAAGGTATTTCAACTTAATTATTTTATTTCAATGTTTAGTACCAGTTGAGATGGTGAAAACTCATTTCAGGATGTTACACGTCAGTCTTATTAACTCCCCTCATCCACTCTGTGAAACGTGTAGCTACCAAGTTAGCTAGCGATGTTAGCATGCAGTATAATGGGTGATGTCAACAAAGTGGATGCATGGTTAGAATAAGACGTTGACAAACTCATACAAATCATAATCCTACAAGTCTATAATTTGCCTACTACGTGGGCAAAGTTAGTTGATGTTGTGTGAGAGAGAGTTTACATTTACACGCCATTGGGTATAAACATTGCCCGTTGCAACACTCATGCACCAGCTGTCAATACACGTGTTGTATTTTCTGCTTTTTATGTTGTTGTACTATATCACGTGTGTTTAACGTTAGATCACAGACTCGTCGGGACACATCCTATACTCAAAGGAAGGTGCAACGAAAGGGAAGTTTGCCTTCACGACAGAGGATTATGACATGTTTGAAGTGTGCTTTGAGAGCAAATCGCCCATGGGTAAGTCAAAGTGCATAGTATTTATTTTGTAGTGCTTAAAGTGATGGTAATCTTTAACCTAGATGTTTGCAGGGAGCAGGCATTGTTCAATCTAATTGTTCGCCAAACTGCATTACTCCACAAGTAGTCATTTGTTGACAGATTTGCCTGAGTACCCATCTGTTCTGGATTTCAGGCTATAGCTGGCCAAAACATGCAAAATTTGGGTCAGGGTTCTGAGAACACTACTCTGTTTAAACACTTAATGGAGGCCAGTCAGTCAGCAACCAATAAGTGAATGAAGCAGTAGGTGATAAATTAGGACGGGATAGGTTTATAGCTGGGTCACATTCAGTACCCAAACTGTTAAACGTTTCAGATAGAAATGGGAACATATTTCTATTTGAATGAAACAAAACATTGTGTCCTGCCAAACACGGTCCATGTGACTGGAAGGAGTCCTTCCATCTTGTTTTATAGCTTGCTGTTATTGAATGAGCTGAATAAAGCCATCCATGCCTTGTAAATGTAGTAAATCATGTGTTTGTTCGGTCACCCAGGAACTGGGAGGATCCCCGACCAGCTGCTTAATCTGGACATGAAGCACGGAGTGGAGGCCAAGAACTATGAAGAGGTGAGTCGCTGGTACTGCTGCTGGTACTGCTGCTGGTACTGCTGCTGGTACCGCTGCTGGTAGCGCTGCTGGTACCGCTGCTGGTAGCGCTGCTGGTACTGCTGCTGGTACCGCTGCTGGTACCGCTGCTGGTACCGCTGCTGATACCGCTGCTGATACCGCTGCTGGTACCGCTGCTGATACCGCTGGTACCGCTGCTGGTACCGCTGCTGGTACCGCTGCTGGTACCGCTGCTGGTACCGCTGCTGGTACCGCTGCTGGTACCGCTGCTGATACCGCTGCTGATACCGCTGCTGGTACCGCTGCTGATACCGCTGGTACCGCTGCTGGTACCGCTGCTGGTACCGCTTCAAAGTGAAACTGAAATGCACGTACACTCTTGCACCATTAAGGGATTGCTTATTTGCTTTGGAGGCCCAGTGTCTAGGAAATGTTAAATGACAGTTGAAATTGTTCAAAGAAGCCCCTCTGCACACTGTCCTGACGGGCCTGATGGAAACAGCAAATTTCACTGTGAACATTCCAAATGTCGAAAAAACAATATATACTCTAGACAAGGTATTTTTTTGTGTCTGTAAAATAAATTCTGAATGAAATGTCGGTGAAAACATATTTTATGCGCAAATATTGATATAATAATGAATATTGAAGTAAACTTGGAGTTACGTGATGACGTGGTGTGTGTGGTCCTCCCACTACGACTCGGGGAAAGGCATGCAGTTTAGTAGACTACGGATTAAATAAATGATGATGAATTTCACAAGTTGGTGAAAGTGCACGGTGATGATCGAGGGTCTTATTCTGGTGATAATCGATGGTTGGCTGCCGTTGTGACAAATAAAAATGATCTAGCTCTTTTGTCCATAATAATCTCATGGACTGTAGGTAGTTTACCCTCACTGTAGGTAGTTTATCCTCACTGTAGGTAGTTTATCCTCACTGTATCAGCGAAGCTGTTGGCTGGAGCAGACATGCCAAGACCAGAGTAGGCACATTCACTATATAACGCAGTAGAGTTAAACTAGATGGAAACCCATTAAACTTGTTTAAATAAAAAATTGAATCACTAAGTTGTTTTTATATGCACTACGTCATCACGCACAGCTTTTCATCCGCAACAAGTCAGTTTAATGGAAACAGCATGGTTGGAAAATGCTCATTGTTTTTAAATGTAGATTTTTTTTTTAGAATATTCGCGTGAAAAATCTTGTCGTCCATTTGGATGTAAACCTAGCTAATGTAAAGTAAACAGATATACAGTACGTCAATGGAGATATACAATAGATTTTATAAGGTCATCTTCAGTGAGAACTAACAACCACCAAAATAAAAACTAGACAATCTAAAAAATGAAGAGGGGGAAAAAAAAAGTTAGTGTCATGGGGCTCCCATTGATTGTTATGGTGATAGTCACTGTATTAAAACATGGTGTGCTGGCCCTTCAGAAAGTATTCAAACCTATTGACTTATTTTGTTGTTACAGCTGGAATTCAAAATGTATTAAATTAAAATAAAATTCTCATCCATCTCCACACAATACCCCATAATGACAAAATGAGAAATTGTTATAATTGTTTTTTTTTTTGGGAGGGGGGGGAATGTAAATACAGAAATACCTCATTTACATAAGTATTCACACCCCTGAGTCAAAACATGTTAGAATCACCTTTGGTAGCCATTACAGCTGTGAGTCTTTCTGGGTACTTATCTAAGAGCTTTGCACACCTGGATTGTACAATATTTGGCACATTATTACAAATGATTCAAGCTCTGTCAAGAAGTTGGTTGTTGATCATTGCTAGACAAGACATTTTCAAGTCTTGCAGTAGATTTTCAAGTAGATTTAAGTTTAAAACTGTAACTCGGTCACTAGTGCTTAAAATTAACATCTGCCAAATGTGGGTAGATTTTTGGCATTAGCGGCTAAGATGTCTATTTCACCAGCCATGTTGGTGGGAAGTGAGGGCTCCACTTTGCGTGCAGTTCACTCGCATTTGAGAATTAAAAATAAAAAATAGTCACATTTATAGTAACATAAATGCTGCGGTAGCTGTTTTCCATGTATTTCCGCTGTTTTGTTTCACAGCTGGTATGTCAATCGACCAAAGTCAAATAAGTAGGGATCCTATACAGCCTATCCCACCTCATGCTGCAACACTGTCTGGCTGGGAGCGGTGCGCACCTGAAGAGCTGAGTGAAAGATTCGTTTTTAGAAGCGCTGCGCACAGGCATAAAAATGTGTTTAATTTACTTGAAAGGAAAGTGAGACTTTGTCCTTGTGTTTCTTGGCTATTTACATAATTTTTTGTTCACTAGCAAGGTTGTTTTTCTATGCTTAAGTTTCAACTGCTAGAGAAGAGAAGACAGTGTTTCTACTAGTCAGACTCAATCTCACAGGTACAAACTTGAGGTCGACCGATTCTGATTTTTCAACGCCGATACCGATTATTGGAGGACAAAAAAAGCCGATACCGATTAATCGGCCGATTTTAAAAATGTATGTATGCATGTATATATATACACATTTTTGTAATAATGACAATTGCAACAATACTGAATGAACACTTATTTTAACTTAATATAATACACATTATGGGCTTTTGGATGGGTGTTCTTAAGGTGATTCCACAGGTTGGTGGTATGTTTTGATTTAGCCATTGCTGACCCCATGCTTACATCTTTATCACAAATAAGACGCCTTGCTTTCCCTGGTGCCAATTCCATGTAATAGTCCCACACTGGTGCTCTGCTTTTCTCTGCCATCTGTAAAACACACACACAGCTCTGAAGTGACAATGATACTGAAGAGTCTGCTTAGGAGACATACTCTCAGAAATAGGAGCCTTCGGTCAAATCCGGAAACTATCACCTCGAAAACAACGTTTATTACGTTCCGTATTTTATCTAACGGGTGGGATCCATGAGTCTAAATATTCCTGTTAAATTGCACAACCTTCAATGTTATGTCATAATTACGTAAAATTCTGGCAAATTAGTTCGCAAAGAGCCAGGCGGCCCAAACTGTTGCATATACCCTGACTCTGTGTGCAATGAACGCAAGAGAAGTGACAATTTCACCTGGTTAATATTGCCTGCTAACTTTGATTTCTTTTAGCTAAATATGCAGGTTTAAAAATATATACTTGTGTATTGATTTTAAGAAAGGCATTGATGTTTATGGTTAAGTACACATTGGAGCAACGACAGTCGTTGGTTGATTGTTTTTTTATAAGATAAGTTTAATGCTAGCTAGCAACTTACCATGGCTTACTGCATTCGCGTAACAGGCAGGCTCCTCGTGAGGCAGGTGGTTAGAGCGTTGGACTAGTTAACTGTAAGGTTGCAAGATTTGATCCCCCGAGCTGACAAGTTAAAAATCTGTCGTTCTGCCTCGTTCCTAGGCCCTCATTGAAAATAAGAATGTGTTCTTAACTGACTTGCCTAGTTAAATAAAGGTGTAAAAAAATAATAAAAAAAATACAGATTTTCGATTGTTATGAAAACTTGAAATCGGCCATTCCAATTAATCGGACAACCTCTAGGACAAACATGACTGGAGTCACGTTACCATGGTAACCTTAAAGGGGCAGGTGATTTTTTTTTAGGGGGGGTTAAAAGACCCAGGACACAAAAGATGAAATTAAACAATATACCACATTACTTCTTACTAGTAATACATTTATTGTTTTAGGATCATTACAAAGCATGTTCCATCTGTTTTTGTGTGTTTTGTTGGTGTAATTTAAGTGGCCCCAAAAATATTTTGTCTGGTAAAAGAATCTGAGTGGCTGGTAGATTAAAAGTAATAATAATCTACTTCCCACAATGGCTGGTGGACCAAAAAAATACTTAATTTGATGCCTGTCGGCCACTCGGGAATATTCACTGTCTTCTTGGGTAGCCACTCCAGTGTAGATTTGGCTTTGTGTTTTAGTTCATTGTCCTGCTGAAAGGTGAATTCATCTCCCAGTGTCTGGTGGAAAGCAGACTGAACCAAGTTTTCCTCTAGGATTTTTCCTGTGCTTAGCTCTATTCCATTCCTTAAAAAAAAACTTTAAAAAACTCCCTAGTCCCTTAACGATGACAAGCATACCCATGAAATGATGCAGCCACCACCATGTTTGAAAATATAGATTTTCCCCAAACATAACACTTTGTATTTAGGTCATAAAGGTAATTTCTTTGCCACATTTTTTGCAGTATTATTTTAGTGCCTTATTGCATGTTTTGGAATATTTGTATTCTGTATAGGCTTCCTTCTTCTCACTCTGTCATTTAGGTTAGTATTGTTGTGTAACTACAATTTATTTTTTATTTTTTTATTTCACCTTTATTTAACCAGGTAGGCTAGTTGAGAACAAGTTCTCATTTGCAACTGCGACCTGGCCAAGATAAAGCATAGCAGTGTGAACAGACAACACAGAGTTACACATGGAGTAAACAATTAACAAGTCAATAACACAGTAGAAAAAAGGGGCAGTCTATATACATTGTGTGCAAAAGGCATGAGGAGGTAGGCGAATAATTACAATTTTGCAGATTAACACTGGAGTGATAAATGATCAGATGGTCATGTACAGGTAGATATTGGTGTGCAAAAGAGCAGAAAAGTAAATAAATAAAAACAGTATAAAAACAGTATGGGAATGAGGTAGGTGGAAATGGGTGGGCTATTTACCAAAAGACTATGTACAGCTGCAGCGATCGGTTAGCTGCTCAGATAGCTGATGTTTGAAGTTCAGCGATTTTTGCAGTTCGTCACAGGCAGCAGAGTACTGGAACGAAAGGCGGCCAAATGAGGTGTTTGCTTTAGGGATGATCAGTGAGATACACCTGCTGGAGCGCGTGCTACGGATGGGTGTTGCCATCGTGACCAGTGAACTGAGATAAGGCGGAGCTTTACCTAGCATGGACTTGTAGATGACCTGGAGCCAGTGGGTCTGGCGACGAATATGTAGCGAGGGCCAGCCGACTAGAGCATACAAGTCGCAGTGGTGGGTGGTATAAGGTGCTTTAGTGACAAAATGGATGGCACTGTGATAGACTGCATCCAGTTTACTGAGTAGAGTGTTGGAAGCCATTTTGAAGATGACATCGCCGAAGTCGAGGATCGGTAGGATAGTCAGTTTTACTAGGGTAAGCTTGGTGGCGTGAGTGAAGGAGGCTTTGTTGCGGAATAGAAAGCCGACTCTTGATTTGATTTTCGATTGGAGATGTTTGATATGAGTCTGGAAGGAGAGTTTGCAGTCTAGCCAGACACCTAGGTACTTATAGATGTCCACATATTCAAGGTCGGAACCATCCAGGGTGGTGATGCTAGTCGGGCATGCGGGTGCAGGCAGCGATCGGTTGAAAAGCATGCATTTGGTTTTACTAGCGTTTAAGAGCAGTTGGAGGCCACGGAAGGAGTGCTGTATGGCATTGAAGCTCGTTTGGAGGTTAGATAGCACAGTGTCCAATGACGGGCCGAAAGTATATAGAATGGTGTCGTCTGCGTAGAGGTGGATCAGGGAATCGCCCGCAGCAAGAGCAACATCATTGATATATACAGAGAAAAGAGTCGGCCCGAGAATTGAACCCTGTGGCACCCCCATAGAGACTGCCAGAGGACCGGAAAGCATGCCCTCCGATTTGACACACTGAACTCTGTCTGCAAAAGTAATTGGTGAACCAGGCAAGGCAGTCATCCGAAAAACCGAGGCTACTGAGTTTGCCGATAAGAATATGGTGATTGACATAGTCGAAAGCCTTGGCCAGGTCAATGAAGACGGCTGCACAGTACTGTCTTTTATCGATGGCGGTTATGATATCGTTTAGTACCTTGAGTGTGGCTGAGGTGCACCCGTGACCGGCTCGGAAACCAGATTGCACAGCTGAGAAGGTACGGTGGGATTCGAGATGGTCAGTGACCTGTTTGTTGACTTGGCTTTCGAAGACCTTAGATAGGCAGGGCAGGATGGATATAGGTCTATAACAGTTTGGGTCCAGGGTGTCTCCCCCTTTGAAGAGGGGGATGACTGCGGCAGCTTTCCAATCCTTGGGGATCTCAGACGATATGAAAGAGAGGTTGAACAGGCTGGTAATAGGGGTTGGCGGCGGATATTTTCAGAAATAGAGGGTCCAGATTGTCAAGCCCAGCTGATTTGTACGGGTCCAGGTTTTGCAGCTCTTTCAGAACATCTGCTATCTGGATTTGGGTAAAGGAGAACCTGGAGAGGCTTGGGCGACGAGCTGCGGGGGGGGCGGAGCTGTTGGCCGAGGTTGGAGTAGCCAGGCGGAAGGCATGGCCAGCCGTTGAGAAATGCTTATTGAAGTTTTCGATAATCATGGATTTATCGGTGGAGACCGTGTTACCTAGCCTCAGTGCAGTGGGCAGCTGGGAGGAGGTGCTCTTACATTTACATTTAAGTCATTTAGCAGACGCTCTTGTTCTCCATGGACTTCACAGTGTCCCAGAACTTTTTGGAGTTGGAGCTACAGGATGCAAACTTCTGCCTGAAGAAGCTGGCCTTACAATGTTGTTGAGCCATCCTCAGTTCTCTCTTATCACAGCCATTAAACTCTGTAACTGTTTTAAAGTCACCATTGGCCTCATTGTGAAATCCCTGAGCGGTTTCCTTCCTCTCCGGCAACTGAGTTAGGAAGGACGCCTGTATCTTTGTAGTGACTGGGTGTATTGATACACCATCCAAAGTGTAATTAATAACGTCACCATGCTCAAAGGGATATTCAATGTATGCTTTCTTTTTACCCATCTACCAATAGGAGCCCTTCTTTACAAGGCATTGGAAAACCTACCTGGGCTTTGCGATTGAATCTGTGTTTGAAAAAAACAACAACCCAAAAACATTATACTTTGACGTTAAGGGGTATGGTGTATAGGCCAGTGACACAATTCATTTTAAATTCAGGCTGTAACACAACAAAACGTTGAGTAAACACTGCATACACTGTTCTGCTGACTTGTATTGTGAATTGATAATCCACTCTACCCACACCCCACACATACTGACTGAGCCCGAAGCTCATGCGTGGGTTGGAGGACTAGGCCAGTGTCTGTGTTAATGTGGGCATGCCTATGTGGGTGAACACTGTACAGTACATGCGTACTTGGCTACGTAACGTCAACGTGTGGAGTTAGAGTAGAGCCTTGTTGGCAAGGAAACCAGGAAGTGCAAGTTGGCTAGAATCCCTGTCTTGTCTGTAACCAACGCAATGGCCTGCTACTGTGACGTCTGTCTGGTCCGTCTGGTCACCTGGTCCGTCTGGTCACCTGGTCCGTCTGGTCACCTGGTCCGTCTGGTCACCTGGTCCGTCTGGTCACCTGGTCTGTCTGGTCACCTGGTCTGTCTGGTCACCTGGTCCGTCTGGTCACCTGGTCCGTCTGGTCACCTGGTCCGTCTGGTCACCTGGTCCGTCTGGTCACCTGGTCCGTCTGGTCACCTGGTCCGTCTGGTCACCTGGTCCGTCTGGTCACCTGGTCCGTCTGGTCTGTCTGGTCACCTGGTCTGTCTGGTCTGTCTGGTCACCTGGTCCGTCTGGTCACCTGGTCCGTCTGGTCACCTGGTCCGTCTGGTCACCTGGTCCGTCTGGTCACCTGGTCCGTCTGGTCACCTGGTCCGTCTGGTCACCTGGTCCGTCTGGTCTGTCTGGTCACCTGGTCCGTCTGGTCACCTGGTCCGTCTGGTCACCTGGTCCGTCTGGTCACCTGGTCCGTCTGGTCTGTCTGGTCACCTGGTCCGTCTGGTCACCTGGTCTGTCTGGTCTGTCTGGTCACCTGGTCCGTCTGGTCACCTGGTCTGTCTGGTCACCTGGTCCGTCTGGTCACCTGGTCCGTCTGGTCACCTGGTCCGTCTGGTCACCTGGTCCGTCTGGTCACCTGTTCCGTCTGGTCAGCTGGTCCGTCTGGTCACCTGGTCCGTCTGGTCACCTGGTCTGTCTGGTCAGCTTGATTTCACTTGTTCTCTATTTTTCTTACGCCTCGATTAGACCGTCAACATCATTGCGTTTTGGTAAACCAGAAGTACATCATTTCCAATGGTACAAAGTTATTTATTTGATTTAATTGGTTGAGAAATGTGATTTTCCTGTTTTTCTGACACCCTCCATTCGTGTATATATATCTGAAACTGCCCTAGCCAAAATACAGATTTGTTTCAATATTGTCCTGATCCAATTTCTTTATAAACTCAGCAACAACATCAAAAACGTCCCTTTTTCAGGACCCTGTCTTTCAAAGATAATTCAAAAAAATCCAAATAACTTCACAGATCTTCAATGTAAAGGGTTTAAACACTGTTTCCCATGTTTGTTCAATGAACCATAAACAATTAATGAACATGCACCTGTGGAACGGTCGATAAGACACTAACAGCTTACAGACGGTAGGCAATTAAGGTCAGAGTTATGAAAACTTAGGACACTAAAGAGGCCTTTCTACTGACTCTGAAAAACACAGTTGCTGAGTTTATATGTTTTAGCTGTAGCTTGTGGGAAGAGAAATTCTGTAAAACTAGAGAGAGGGAGTGGTAAAGCGTTCTGCATACCAGACCAGATTGCATTGTGTTCCTGTTCATGTTGAACTACTGGGAACACTGCTACTGCACAGCTCGAGAGTGACACCTACTGGACAAACTGGGACACAGTCCAACACAGTCCAAGCTTCCATGTAGAATTTCCTGATTTATAAATGTTCATCCCTGTCCAACGGAAATCCAATCCAATAAACCAATAAACACCTACCGGCAAGGGATGAATTGTGGCGTTGCATTGTTTTTTTGTTGTTGATTGACGGCTCTCTCGTCCACTCAGATCGCCAAAGTGGAGAAGCTGAAGCCCCTGGAGGTGGAGCTAAGGCGACTGGAGGACCTATCCGAGTCCATCGTCAATGACTTTGCCTACATGAAGAGGAGGGAGGAGGAGATGAGGGATACCAACGGTAAGAAGAGCACAGTTTTGATAGTAGTTGTTCCATTTACTGGTCTGACATGGACTTGTGTTGTGTGTGATTGTGAACTTCTCGGTCCGTCCATTTTGAGAAATCTTCCCTTGCCGATCAATACATATTTTTATGCAGAATTTCAAGTTATACATGTGATTATTCTTATGTATGTATGTATGTATGTATTTCTAACTCTGTTCTCCTTCTTCCAGAGTCCACTAACACACGCGTCCTGTACTTCAGCATCTTCTCTATGTGTTGTCTGATTGGCTTGGCCACCTGGCAGGTCTTCTACCTGCGACGCTTCTTCAAGGCAAAGAAGCTGATTGAGTAGAGAGGCATCCCCACTACACCCAGGGGGAGCAGCCAATGCTACCCGATCAACCTTTACCCTCCTCGGACTATGGCTTTGTCCAAAATGACACCCTGTATAGTGAGCTACTTTTGACCAGAGCCTCCATAGGCTGAAGTTTTTTGCCCGAAAGCCCGTAGACTCTAGTCAAAAGTTGTGCATTATACAGGGAATAACCAGGGCACCGTTTCGGACCTATCCAATAATGACAAAACAACGGGTTGTGCAGAACAGCTCTACTAGTTTCGGTGGTGTCAGACGGCACCAAGGGGTAGCCTATTCTCTGAAAACTATACACACCTGTGGCTCATCAAGGGGTAGCCTATTCTCTGAAAACTATACACACCTGTGGCTCATTCAGCAGAGTGAAATTATTCTTTAAAAAAAACATATTTTAATGTAGAAATGTAGAATGTACACATATTTATCATCAGAGAGCGAGAATGTTCCATGTGTTGTTTCTAATTTACATTTCTCAGATTGTCATTTAATGTGTACAGTTTGATTTGGAGTTATGTTTATTTTTATTTTGTTGGGATGAATGGTTGCCCCCTTGAGAGAATGTCTATTGCCCTTTATATCGTTGTACAAAGTCTTGGCCATGTCAAGCGAGCTAAAGGCTATAGTGTGCTGGGCGTCGCCAAAAACGGCACCCTATTCCCTATATAGTGCACTACATTTAGACCAGGTCCCATAGGGCTCTGGTCAAAGTATTGCAATAGGGTGCCATTTGAGATGTACCTTTTTATATTGTTGCCCTTTTTAAGTGAAGCCTTTATTGAACAGCAGGTGGAATGTGGTATGACTCAAAAGAGAGAAACTATGGCAACCACGGAACTTCTGTGCTTTGTCGGTTAATTCATTTGAATACTGTGTTTGGTAACTAAATTTGACAGCGTCTTTTATTTAGTTTGTTTTGATTTTGTAAATGCTATCGCAGGGCAGGTATTTTTGGGGGAGAGGGTTTCATAAGTTATCAGGGAATGAATGGTTGGTTGTCTTAAATGGCACCCTATTCTATATTTAAAGTGCATTGGGCCCTGGTTAAAAGTAGTGCACTATTTAGGGAATTAGGCTGTAATTTTGGACGCGGTAAATATAATTTTGAAAACTAGGTCATTTCTAGAAGAACACTTTGTTGCTAGTTCTTAAGTTTTTATTTTATTTTAAGATGTACAAAAGATAACCGCATCTACATTGCCATCTGAATGTGTTTTAAGTCGAGTAGTAGTTCCCTATATGAATTGCTCTTCCTCTTTTGAGAACCCTTGAATCTGGCTATTAGAACCTGACTCACAAATGCATGTCAAACCTTTTGTTACTTAAAAAAGGGCAGACACTATCAGGATAGTAGGACTGTAGTGCCATTTTACATGCCAGCTTTGCATCGGTGGTAGTTTTGTAGTAACATATCCTAACTCTTCCTTGGATGTGTTCCATTTGAGCAGGCTAGTGTATTTTATTTTATTTTTGCAATTTCTGGGGAAATGATTTGCTTCTTTAGCCTGGTCCCAGATCTGTTTGTTTGCCAATGGGAGTTGACAAAGCAAGACAACACAAACAGATCTGGGACCAGGCTATTGCTCATTGATTTTGGGGATCGATTTAAAATTACAACACTTAAGATCCAGATCTGAGTGCCACACTCTTTGTGCTATCATGGCAACTCCTTGTCAGGTTTGGTGTGACAAGGACGGCAATTGAGGTAGTGTAAGAGTACACACCGATCTGCGACCAGGCTTTCAAGATCCATCCAACATTCTTTCGGAGATAATTATGGGGTCTGGTTTACATGAGGGTTTGGAGTTGGTTAAAAGATATAACTATTTTTTTTTTGTGTCACTGTTATTAAGCTATTGCATTAACCAATTATGTGGGGTACATCCATTTGTTTTTAACAGTGAACATTTTCTATGTTTTCAGTCAATGATTTCTATGTTGATTGAGATCAATTTGGAAAAGGTTTGTGTTAGGCTTTTAATTCAATAAAATATTGGATGGATTTACAAAACAAATGTTGCGTGAGATTTTGTGATGGGATGACCAAAGGACATTCACGCAGCATTATCACAGAACAATGAGCCAAATATTTCACCAGATGTGTAAATGTGAAAAATCCAGTTGGCGTTTCCACTCACTACCAAATATGGTGATGAGAGGAAGCCAAGTGTCCGGCAGTGGGTTTTAGCCGACATTCTGCATGTTCTCATCGATTTAAACATTTTAATTCCATATAGCTTTCTTTTTCCAAAACTAAAATATGTATCAGTGGAGTGCGTTTTGCAGACTTTGCCAACGTTTCTACAAAGAGCGTTGTTTAGAAAGAGTGCATGGGTGAATTGAGTTACTGCACAAGCGCTTCACAGAGGAGGAGTTCCCTAAGGCACCACCAGGATCTCACTAGCTCCTGCTTGGTTCTAAACAGCTTTGTCATTATGGCGTCTTCATAAGTGGATCATATATATATATATATATATATATATATATATATATATATATAAGATGAAGATGGAGCGATATAATATACATAATTTATAAAGGTTACACGAGTACTGTCTACCTGTTACTGTCTACCTAATAATGTAAAATGATTATGAATAAATTATGAAATCTATGAAAATATTGCAAGATGTGCGTTTATAATCATTTGGTCCAATCAGCATTGGACTAATATAATGACCCGGAAGCGCTTTCCTTCACGCACAATGTAGTTCCGGTTCAATTTCCCTCTTCAGTAAATGTGTGACAACATCAAATAGTTTTTTTATACAGCATCTAGCAAGTGAATTTAAAAAAACAATATGCCTGGGGCAGACAAGGAAACAGATCTTACGGAACGAATCGAGGCTTTTCTTGCCGATTTGAAGCGGGGAGGCAGTGGGACAGGACCCCTCCGAGGGTCGGGGGAAATGGCCAGAGAAACCACATATTTGCTTCGGAGAATAACAGCCCAAGCACGATGGAGCAGCGCAGGTATACATTATAACAGCTGAACTCTAGCTAGTTTATTCGATGGCTAGATTAATGGTTTTCTAGTTCTCAAGCTAGCTGTAAGTGTTTCTGTAAATTACATTTGACATTTGTGACCAACGTTTTATCCGCTATAAGACACATTGTGATAGTAACTTTAGCCAGCTGTCAAAATCTGAACAGCCACGAAAAGCTGATGTCATTTTGAAACTGGTCAATGGTGTTATGTCTGAACATAATAGCACAGATATTTCACCGGATTATAAACGTGAAGCATCCGCATGACGTTTCTACTCACTACCAAATATGGTGATGAGAGGAAGCCCAGCGGGAGAAGATAGAGCGAAATGGATTTTGTCCAACATTCTGCTAATTTTCTCATCGTTAAACATTTGAACTCTATACAGTTTTCTGTTTCCAAAACTAGAATCTGTAACAAACAAAGTGGATTGCGTTTTTTTTAGACTTTAACCTTTGCCAAAGTTTTAAAAAATGGCATTGTTTAGGAGAGCAAAGGTGAATCAAGTTAATGAACACGCGCACTTCATATAGTAGGGCGTTACCTAACGGAAATATGCAAATAAATGATAGAACGCGCCAATAGGAGCTCACTATATCTCCTTGCCTGTTCTGACCACTATGATTTAATTTGTTCCCATTTGAAACGACAGGCTGTGGTCTATTTTGGGTTATTTCTAAAAGTCTTTCATAATAGAGCGCGCCAATTTGTAGTCGTAAAACCCGGAAATAAGTTATCTCTGGCTCGTCCAGCCATCCCTATGGGGAATAAATAATAAATGCCGAAAATAAGGTCGGAGGTTAACTCAGTCTTCTACATTTTGTTCTATGCGATAATACCAGTCAGTTAACATGACCTTTATGAATTATGAAGGCTTTAAGTGCTTTGTGTTTTTTATTTGATTTATCATTACATACATTCTTCAAAATTCACAAAAAGTGAAGTTGGCTAATAAAGATTCTCATATAACAAAACATATAAGATATCCTAAGCCTGTGTTTACCACAGACTTTATTTTCAGCGTTTGATCCGAAACCCCTAAAAAAAACGTGGAGGTGGAGTTATTTCCTACAAAAAAATGCCAATACTATTTCTCTATTCACTTACCTGGAATGACGTGTGACAAAGAAATCCTCTTGTATGTCATAACAGGTGACCTGATGGAGATCATTCGCAATGAGGGAAGGAGAATGACGGCCGCCCAACCGTCCGAGACCACCGTGGGCAACATGGTACGGCGCGTGCTCAAGATCATCAGGGAGGAGTATGCCAGGTGAGTTTATCATCAGGGAGGAGTATGCCAGGTGAGTTTATCATCAGGGAGGAGTATGCCAGGTGAGTTTATCATCAGGGAGGAGTATGCTAGGTGAGTTTATCATCAGGGAGGAGTATGCTAGGTGAGTTTATCATCAGGGAGGAGTATGCCAGGTGAGTTTATCATCAGGGAGGAGTATGCCAGGTGAGTTTATCATCAGGGAGGAGTATGCCAGATGGGGATGGGGATTCTGGGGAATATTCCTTCAAAGAACAGGCTGAAGGTTTATAATCAACATTGTTCATCTGGTGTCTGATACCCTTGTTATGGTTGTCCATATCATAGTCTGGGTACCAATCTGTTTAGCTATCGTTCCACTCCTTACCAACCCTGTCATGCTAAACATCTTTTTGAGCATATGCCATGGAGTACAGCGAGTGGAACGTTAGCTAAACAGAATCTGGTTAATTATGTAGTAGACGGACTTGTTGACGATCTCTCAGTTGCCACTCTACTCATGTTAAAGCTACCATCTGTACAATGTCTTGTTGTTCTATGGTCATTTCAATTGAAATATACCCAGCTTGTCTCTCTCTTCTCATGTCAACTATGTTTGTTTTGTTTCCTCAGGTCCCGTGGTAGCAGTGAGGAGACCGAGCAGCAGGAGTCCCTCCACAAGCTGCTGACGGCAGGGGAACTGAGTGAGGAGAACTTCAGACAACACTTTGTTCATCTCAAAGCCAACGTCATAGAGGCCATCAATGAACTCCTCACAGAGCTGGGTAAGATTCTCACTGATGGCATATTAACACCAACCGATATCAAATACTTTCCAGCAGCTGTTAAGCTTTTTCATTTATTTCATTTCACCTTTTATTTAACCAGGTAGGCTGGTTGAGAACAAGTTCTCATTTACAATTGCGACCTCTGGCCAAGATAAAGCAAAGCAGTGCGACAAAAACAACAACACAAGAGTTACACATGGAATAAACAAAACATACAGTCAATAATACAATAGAAAAAGTCTATATACAGTGTGTGCAAATGTAGCAAGATTAGGGAGGCAATAAATAGGCTATTGTGGCAAAATAATTACAATTTAGCAATTACACACTGGAGTGATAGATGTGCAGAAGATGAATGTGCAAGTAGAGATACTGGGGTGCAAAGGAGCAAAAAATAAATAACAAAATGGGGATGAGGTAGTTGGGTGGGCTATTTACAGATGGGCTATGTACAGGTGCAATGATATGGGAGCTGCTCTAATAGCTGATGCTTAAAGTTAGTGAGGGAGATATAATCATGTCGCTCAACTGAAGCATAAGGAAAATACCATCTCAGACTTTATCTCTGTTTCATCTGGAGGGCGTTAGTTGGCATTTAGCTGAAGTCCCCTTTCAGCCCCCCCCCCACCTGTTCTCTAGTGCTTTTAATCTGTACACTGCTTATTCCTAAAGATCCTATGAGAATATTATCCTTGGTCAAGCAGCACTGAGCTTACTGTTATATTCTCCTTCTTGTCGTCTTCCTCTCTCCCAGATGGCACCACAGACAACATAGCCATGCAGGCCCTGGAGCACATCCACTCCAACGAGGTCATCATGACTGTCGGCCGCTCACGCACCGTCGAGGCCTTCCTCAAAGACGCAGCGAGGAAACGCAAGTTCCACGTCATCGTGGCCGAGTGTGCCCCCTTCTGCCAGGTATACGCCATCCTTTCAGCCCTCATTCACTCCCATCAACCCACCATCCAACTATACCTCCATCCCTATCTATCATCCAACTATACCTCCATCCCTATCTATCCCTCTCTCCCTGCATGCCTCTATCTATCATCCCACCATCAAACTATACCTCCATCATCCATCCATCCATCATCCCTGCCTCTATCCATCCATCATCCCGCCCTCCCTCCCTCTATCCATCATCTCTGCCTCTATCCATCCATCATCCCTGCCTCTATCCATTCATCATCCCTCCCTTCCTCTATCCATCTACCCATCCATCATCCCTCCCTGCCTCCCTCTATCCATCCATCATCCCTCCCTTCCTCTATCCATCCATCATCCCTCCCTTCCTCTATCCATCATCTCTGCCTCTATCCATCCCATCCCCTCCCTCTATCCATCCATCATCCCTCCCTTCCTCTATCCATCCATCATCCCTCCCTTCCTCTATCCATCCATCATCCCTCCCTTCTTCTATCCATCCATCATCCCTCCCTTCCTCTATCCATCCATCATTCCTCTCTACCTCTATCCATCATCTCTGCCTCTATCCATCCATCATCCCTCCCTCTATCACCCCTCCCTCTATCCATCCATCATCCCTCCCTGCCTCCCTCCCTCTATCGATTCATCATCCCTACCTCATCCCTCCCTTCCTCTATCCATCCATCATTCCTCTCTACCTCTATCCATCATCTCTGCCTCTATCCATCCATCATCCCTCCCTTCCTCTATCCATCCATCATCCCTCCCTTCCTCCATCCTTCTATCTATTTATATGTATATACACTAGTGCTAAAGGAAGCAGGCATCTATTTAATTAATTTCTTCTCTCCATAATATTTCATGATTTAATATGCTACAGTAATGACCTTTGTCCCTCTCCCAAGGGTCATGAAATGGCTACAGGTCTCTCCAAAGTGGGCATTGAGACCACTGTAATAGCAGATGCTGCCATATTTGCAGTGATGTCCCGAGTGAATAAGGTGAGTTTGACTTGTTGTTGTTTTTACTGTGATGTTGCTTATTTTTTTTTTTTTAGAACAGGCTCTTTCTAAAACTATTGATAGCTTGACTACTGTTAATGGACCAGATGTGGGGGTTTCCAGGTCATCATCGGCACACAGACGGTTCTGGCCAATGGCGGGCTCCGGGCGGTCAACGGAACCCACTCTGTAGCTCTAGCAGCCAGACACCACTCGACTCCGCTCATCATCTGTGCTCCCATGTTCAAGCTCTCGCCTCAGGTATTCACAACCATATTCTGGCCTTTTCCAGGGAGCGTTTTCCCTTAGCCACCGTGCTTCTACACCTGCATCGCTTGCTGTTTGGGGGTTTTAGGCTGCGTTTCTGTACAGCACTGTGTGATATCAGCTGATGTAAGAAGAGGCTTTATAAATGTGATGATTTGATGATCAGTCTGAACATGAACACCTTCTGGGTGGAGATTTTTATTATTTTATTTTACCTTTATTTAACTAGGCAAGTCAGTTAAGAACAAATTCTTATTTTCAATGACGGCCTAGGAACAGTGGGTTAACTGCCTGTTCAGGGGCAGAACGACAGATTTGTACCTTGTCAGCTCGGGGGTTTGAACTTGCAATCTTCCAGTTACTAGTCCAACGCTCTAACCACTAGGCTACCCTGCCGCCCTCCACTCTAACCACTAGGCTACCCTGCCGCCCTCCACTCTAACCACTAGGCTACCCTGCCGCCCCTCCACTCTAACCACTAGGCTACCCTGCCGCCCCTCCACTCTAACCACTAGGCTACCCTGCCGCCCCTCCACTCTAACCACTAGGCTACCCTGCCGCCCCTCCACTCTAACCACTAGGCTGCCCTGCCGCCTCTCCACTCTAACCACTAGGCTGCCCTGCCGCCCCTCCACTCTAACCACTAGGCTGCCCTGCCACCCCTCCACTCTAACCACTAGGCTACCCTGCCGCCCCTCCACTCTAACCACTAGGCTGCCCTGCCGCCCCTCCACTCTAACCACTAGGCTGCCCTGCCGCCCCTCCACTCTAACCACTAGGCTACCTGCCTCCTCTACACTCTAACCACTAGGCTACCCTGCCGCCTCTCCACTCTAACCACTAGGCTACCTGCCTCCTCTACACTCTAACCACTAGGCTACCCTGCCGCCGAGATGGATGTCAGTGAGCCATTTCTTCACCTGAAAGCTCCTTATCGTTGAATGACGTTAATAGTTGTTTTCCTGTTCTCAGTTTCCCAATGAAGAGGACACATTCCATATGTTTGTCTCCCCACACGAGGTGCTTCCCTTCACAGCAGGTAGTACTTTCATTGAGAACTTATTTCAATGTTTTATACTCTTGAGACTCTTTACCAAAGTGTCTGTAACACCGGCAGTAATCAACGCTTTGTCTGTGTAAAAGACTGATTAAAAAGAAAATGTCCTCATCTGTTTGTCTCTGTAGGAGAGATTCTGACCTCTATGTGTTTATCTCTGTAGGAGAGATTCTGACCTCTATGTGTTTGTCTCTGTAGGAGAGATTCTGACCTCTTGTCTGTTTATCTCTGTAGGAGAGATTCTGACCTCTTGTCTGTTTATCTCTGTAGGAGAGATTCTGACCTCTATGTGTTTGTCTCTGTAGGAGAGATTCTGACCTCTATGTGTTTGTCTCTGTAGGAGAGATTCTGACCTCTATGTGTTTGTCTCTGTAGGAGAGATTCTGACCTCTTGTCTGTTTATCTCTGTAGGAGAGATTCTGACCTCTTGTCTGTTTATCTCTGTAGGAGAGATTCTGACCTCTGTCTATTTGTCTCTGTAGGAGAGATTCTGACCTCTATGTGTTTGTCTCTGTAGGAGAGATTCTGACCTCTATGTGTTTGTCTCTGTAGGAGAGATTCTGACCTCTGTCTATTTGTCTCTGTAGGAGAGATTCTGACCTCTGTCTGTTTGTCTCTGTAGGAGAGATTCTGATCTCTGTCTGTTTGTCTCTGTAGGAGAGATTCTGATCTCTGTTTCTCTATATAGGAGAGATTCTGATCTCTGTTTCTCTATAGGAGAGATTCTATCCAAGGTCAACGTGCATTGCCCTGTGTTCAACATGTGACTTTACTCTGTTTGTTTCTATAGGAGAGATTCTGATCTCTGTTTGTTTCTATAGGAGAGATTCTAATCTCTGTTTGTCTCTGTAGGAGAGATTCTGATCTCTGTTTGTCTCTGTAGGAGAGATTCAGACACCTGAAACCCCACCTCTTTAAGGAATACCTAGGATAGGATAAAGTAATCCTTCTCACCCCCCCTTAAAAGTTTTAGATGCACTATTGTAAAGTGGCTGTTCCACTGGATGTCATAAGGTGAATGCACCAATTTGTAAGTCGCTCTGGATAAGAGCGTCTGCTAAATGACTTAAATGTAAATGTCTGTTTGTCTCTATAGGAGAGATTCTAATCTCTGTTTGTCTCTGTAGGAGAGATTTTATCCAAGGTCAACGTGCACTGCCCAGTGTTCAACATGTGACTTTACTCTGTTTGTCTATAGGAGAGATTCTATCCAAGGTCAACGTGCATTGCCCTGTGTTCAACATGTGACTTTACTCTGTTTGTTTCTATAGGAGAGATTCTATCCAAGGTCAACGTGCATTGCCCAGTGTTCAACTTTACTCTGTTTCTCTATAGGAGAGATTCTATCCAAGGTCAACGTGCATTGCCCAGTGTTCAACTTTACTCTGTTTCTATATAGGAGAGATTCTGATCT
Organism: Oncorhynchus nerka; assembly: GCF_034236695.1. NCBI lineage: Eukaryota > Metazoa > Chordata > Actinopteri > Salmoniformes > Salmonidae > Oncorhynchus > Oncorhynchus nerka. The sequence goes on along the minus strand of NC_088408.1, from coordinate 6,758,401 downwards.
CTGTTTGTCTCTGTAGGAGAGATTCTGATCTCTGTTTGTTTCTATAGGAGAGATTCTGATCTCTGTTTGTCTCTGTAGGAGAGATTCTGATCTCTGTTTCTCTATAGGAGAGATTCTATCCAAGGTCAACGTGCACTGCCCCGTGTTCAACATGTGACTTTACTCTGTTTGTCTATAGGAGAGATTCTATCCAAGGTCAACGTGCACTGCCCAGTGTTCAACATGTGACTTTACTCTGTTTGTCTATAGGAGAGATTCTATCCAAGGTCAACGTGCACTGCCCAGTGTTCAACATGTGACTTTACTCTGTTTGTCTATAGGAGAGATTCTATCCAAGGTCAACGTGCACTGCCCCGTGTTCAACATGTGACTTTACTCTGTTTGTCTATAGGAGAGATTCTATCCAAGGTCAACGTGCATTGCCCCGTGTTCGACTACGTTCCTCCTGAACTCATCACTCTGTTCATCTCTAACATTGGCGGCAACGCTCCCTCTTACATCTACCGGCTGATGAGTGAACTCTACCACCCTGAGGACCACAAACTGTAATCAGTGTACAGAAAATGCTCATGATAATAAATTAAAAAGGTTTATGCAATTGATTGCATTTGGTTTGTTTTCGTCTTTTTCAATGATTTGTGAAACCAATGATTTTATAATATGATTTGCTGCAAGTTTCAGAACTTTTTGTTTCATACTTCAATTGTAATTTAATAGAATTTACAGAATGTTATTTCAAAGAAGAAAATAACTTCTTTACAATGATGTTGCTTACCAGTATGAAGCCAGAACAGCGCCCACTACTGGAACTCTCGATGAAGTATTCAGAAAGATAGTTGTAGTTACGCCGGAAAACCAGCAGGGGGTGTTTGTATCATCGTGGCTAAATCAGAAACGGGCGAAAGTGAAGCAAATAAATGAACATTATCGTTACAAATTGTTGTCACTGGACACACACTGGTTAAATCAACGTTGTTTCCATTTACTTTCATATTATTATATATATTATTATACATTGACGTCTGCTCTGTTTCTTCACGACACAAGTGTACAAATGTGGCGTAATAGCATATTTCTGTTTCATATGCAAACCAACAGATTCATAAAGATTTAGAGTTTGGACGAGGAAAAAAAAGCTCAAAAAGACTGGGTCCCGCTGTATTGCTCAGGCTGCACTACAGCGTCTATTCACAGGCGCGATCCCACTACTGAGCGGCACGGGGGCTTTGGCCTGCTCCGTTTCCGACCTGGGCCGGTGCACCCCTCCTTAGACGACCTGGTGGTCCCGGGCTCCCCCAGGAGCACCATATCGATACCGAACTTAGTGCGGACACCCGATCGGCATAGTCCACTGGAGCTCAGAACTCCTGAGCTCAAACGATCCGCCAGCCTAAGCCTCCCAGCAACTTGGATTACAGGCGCACGCCACTGCGCCCGGCGAGAGAACACAGGATTTTTAGGGCATTTCAAGTTAAATTCGTGACGTCAACCCACGCGTCACACGGCGTCTAGTGGGGTCAACAGCGACCTGTTGCGGTGGCATAGGATATTGCAGTGGTGCTCAAATTTTGCTTGCCTGAAATCCTGCCCAGTTGTTGTGGGCGTACATTTAGTAAGGTACATCTATTTACGTAAAATAAAAAATAAATAAAAATACTAACACTCGCACTTGTCTTTTCCTATTAGCACTGACTTTACAAATAATTACTTTATTGTTATATACTTACTATGACCGTGATATCTATGTGGTTGTGCGAGCTACCGCAAGGTGAATCCACTAACTGTTATAAGTTGCTCTGGATAAGAGCGTTTGCTAAATGACGTAAATGTATTGTATAACTATAAAAAAAGCTTAATGAACTTTTGTCTCAGTAAACTCAATCAATCAAATGTATTTTATAAAGCCCTTTTTACATCAGCCGATGTCACAAAGTGCTGTACAGAAACGCAGCCTAAAACCCCAAACAGCAAGCAATGCAGATGTAGAAGCACGGTGGCTAGGAAGAAAACTAGAGAGGAACCAGGCTGGCCAGTCCTATAACAGAACATGGCCAAGATGTTCAAATGTTCATAGATGACAAGGTAGCACGTCCGGTGAACAGGTCAGGGTTTCATAGCCGCAGGCAGAACAGTTGAAACTGGAGCAGCAGCACGGCCAGGTGGACTGGGGACAGCAAGGAGTCCTCAGGCCAGGTAGTCCTGAGGGCGCAGGTCCTCCGAGAGCAGAAAGAAAGAAAGAGAAACTCCGGTGCTTAGTTAAGTCTTGTGTCTTGTAACAGTTCATTCATTTTTATTGAAGGACAAAGATGATAAATGATGTACGTTTTACTTGGTGCGAACTGGTTTCTGACACTAAGTGATCCTGAAAAGGACATGATTTCCATATTATTGGTTTCCATAGTAACGATTTCCATAGTAATGGCTTCCTTATGAATGATTTCCATATTATTGGTTTCCATAGTAATGATTTCCATATTATTGGTTTCCATAGTAATGGTTTCCATATTATGCGATGGTGTACAATAGCTTAGAGTGGCAATCTGAGATACACTACATTACCAAAAGTATGTGGACACCTGCTCGTCCAACATCTCATTCCACAATCATGGGCATCAATTTGGAGTTGGTGTCCCCTTTATGCTGCTACAACAGCCATATTCCCTCTTCTGGGAGGGATTTGCATCCATTCAGCCACAAGAGTATTAGTGAGGTCGGGCATTAATGTTGGGTGATTAGGCCTGGCTCACAGTCGGCATTCCAATTCGTCCCAGGGTTGTCCAACGAGGTTGAGGTCAGGGCTCTGAGCAGGCCAGTGAAGTTCTTCCACACCGATCTCAACAGACCATTTCTGTATGGACCTCGCTTTGTGCACAGGGGCATTGTCATGCTGAAACAGGAAAGGGCCTTCCCCAAACTGTTGCCACAAAGTTGGAAGCACAGAATCGTCTAGAATGTCATTGTATTGCCCTTAGGGTTAAGATTTTCCTTCACTGGAACTAAGGGACCTAACCCAAATCATGAAAAACAGCTCCAGACTATGATCCCTACTCCACCAAACTTTACAGTTGGCACTATGCATTGGGGCAGGTAACATTCTCCTGGCATCCAACAAACCCAGATTAGTCAGTCGGACTGCCAGACGGTGAAGCGTGATCCATCACTCCAGAGTCCAATGGCGGCGATCTTTACGCCACTCCAACGGACGCTTGGCATTGCGCATGGTGATCTTTGGCTTCTGTGCGGCTGCTTGGCCATAGAAACCCATTTCATGAAGCTCCCGACAAACAGTTCATGTGCTGACGTTGCTTCCAGAGGCAGTTTGGAACTCAGTAAGGAGTGTTGCAATCGAGGACAGACAGGTGATATTTTTACACAAAACTTACTTCAGCACTCAGTGGTCCCGCTCTGTGAGCCAAATCCACTAATTTGAAGAGGTGTACACATACAGTGGGGAGAACAAGTATTTGATACACTGCCGATTTTGCAGGTTTTCCTACTTACAAAGCATGTAGAGGTCTGTAATTGTTATCATAGGTACACTTCAACTGTGAGAGACGGAATCTAAAACAAAAATCCAGGAAATCACATTGTATGATTTTTAAGTAATTAATTTGCATTTTATTGCATGACATAAGTATTTGATCACCTACCAACCAGTAAGAATTCCGGCTCTCACAGACCTGTTAGTTTTTCTTTAAGAAGCCCTCCCTAATCTCCACTCGTTACCTGTATTAACTGCACCTGTTTGAACTCGTTACCTGTATAAAAGACACCTGTCCACACACTCAATCAAACAGACTCCAACCTCTCCACAATGGCCAAGACCACAGAGCTGTGTAAGGACATCAGGGATAAAATTGTAGACCTGCACAAGGCTGGGATGGGCTACAGGACAATAGGCAAGCAGCTTGGTGAAAAGGCAACAACTTTTGGCGCAATTATTAGAAAATGGAAGAAGTTCAAGATGACGGTCAATCACCCTCGGTCTGGGGCTCCATGCAAGATCTCACCTCGTGGGGCATCAATGATTATGAGGAAGGTGAGGGATCAGCCCAGAACTACACGGCAGGACCTGGTCAATGACCTGAAGAGGGCTGGGACCACAGTCTTAAAGAAAACCATTAGTAACACACTACGCCGTCATGGATTAAAATCTTGCAGCGCACGCAAGGTCCCCCTGCTCAAGCCAGCGCATGTCCAGGCCCGTCTGAAGTTTGCCAATGACCATCTGGATGATCCAGAGGAGGAATGGGAGAAGGTCGTGTGGTCTGATGAGACAAAAATAGCTTTTTGGTCTAAACTCCACTCACCGTGTTTGGAGGAAGAAGAAGGCTGAGTACAACCCCAAGAACACTATCCCAACCGTGAAGCATGGAGGTGGAAACATCATTCTTTGGGGATGCTTTTCTGCAAAGGGGACTGGACGACTGCACCGTATTGAGGGGAGGATGGATGGGGCCATGTATCGCGAGATCTTGGCCAACAACCTCCTTCCCACAGTAAGAGCATTGAAGATGGGTCGTGGCTGCGTCTTCCAGCATGACAACGACCCGAAACACACAGCCAGGGCAACTAAGGAGTGGCTCCGTAAGAAGCATCTCAAGGTCCTGGAGTGGCCTAGCCAATAGAAAATCTTAGGAGGGAGCTGAAAGTCCGTATTGCCCAGCGACAGCCCCGAAACCTGAAGGAGGTCTGTATGGAGGTGTGGGCCAAAGTCCCTGCTGCAGTGTGTGCAAACCTGGTCAAGAACTACAGGAAACATATCTCTGTAATTGCAAACAAAGATTTCTGTAACAAATATTAAGTTCTGCTTTTCTGATGTATCAAATACTTATGTCATGCAATAAAATGCAAATGAATTACTTAGAAATCATACAATGTGATTTTCTGGATTTTTGTTTTAGATTCCGTCTCTCACAGTTGAAGTGTACCTATGATAACAATTACAGACCTCTACATGCTTTGTAAGTAGGAAAACCTGCAAAATCGGCAGTGTATCAAATACTTGTTCTCCCCACTGTGTGTGTGGATATATACGTACACACACAAATGCAACAATTTCAAAGATTTTACTGAGTTACAGTTCATAGAAGGAAATCAGTCAATTGCAGTAAATTCATTAGGACCTAATTTATGGATTTCACATGACTGGGCAGAGGTGCAGCCAAGGCCCACCCACTGGGGAACCGGGCTCCTCAGCGGCCACCCACTGGGGAACCGGGCTCCTCAGCGGCCACCCACTGGGGAACCGGGCTCCTCAGCGGCCACCCACTGGGGAACCGGGCTCCTCAGCGGCCACCCACTGGGGAACCGGGCTCCTCAGCGGCCACCCACTGGGGAACCGGGCTCCTCAGCGAGCACCCACCCACTGGGGAACCGGGCTCCTCAGCGAGCACCCACCCACTGGGGAACCGGGCTCCTCAGCACCCACCCCTCATCAGACGATCCCGTCAGAGCCTGGTTCCTCTCTAGGTTTCTTCCTAGGTTCCTGCCTTTCTAGGGAGTTTTTCCTAGCCACCGTGCTTCTACATCTGCATTCTTTGCTCTTTGAGGGCTTTTGGCTGGATTTCTGTATAAGCCCTTGGTGACATCTGCTGACGCTTCCTAAAATACATTTGATTGATGTTCAGTGTGGAAACAGCAGGTCCAGACAGTTATAAGCGGTGGCACCCAGTCAGTCCCAGCAGCGTAATGATCGGTCTCTCCCTCAACTGAGCCTGGGGACGAGGTTATGAAAATACACGGACCAGCAAATTTGACATGGAGTATTTTATTTGAATATACTTTCAACATTATCAAAAAAAGAAAAAGAAAAGGGCATTACAACAACTTTAACCCTGTAAGTTTTGTCTGGTTAAAAAAAAATGTCAGTTTCACAAAATGAAATAAAAATCAAATAAAGGACCGACCAGATCGTTGATAATTAAACCGTAAAGAGAATAAAACAATAACTAAACAGTATAACCACATCTTCTACAACAGGGATCAACAAGATTCAGCCAAGGGGGCAAATGTATTTTCCTAAACGGATGTTCAGGGGGTCGGAACATAAAACAAAATTGTAGACTGCAAATTGACAGCAAGAAGCCCAAACAGATATATTTGACTAAAACAATGACTTCAAACTTTGCTTACATTTGTATACAAACAAATCTCTCCATTATGCATGGGAATAGTTTGGAACACACTCCCAAAGTTGAAAGAAAATCACTTGAAGCTGAAATGCTGGTGTTTTTACAGTCGTATGTCCAATAACAAACACTTTATTTTGCTCAGAAAACTTTGGGGGGCGGGGCAAATAAAATCACCTGCGGGCCAAATTCAGCCCGTGGGCCACCAGTTGGAGAACCCTGTTCTATAGCGTCACATCATCTCGACTCGGTCAGTCTCAGGTACTCTTGTCGTCTAGCTAGGAAGATTACAAGGAAAATAAAGAAGAGCATTAGGACCAAATAGGACACAGTTTGACAAACAGAGATTGAAAATGGCGTCTCATGAAAGTTAATCGGACTCGGAGTACCAGTAAAAGATGTTGCATAACAAATGAATGATGAAACATCATGTGTTCGAACTTTTAAAAACCACGGAAGTTATGAGAGGTAACGTTAAGTATGTAGAGTTTGTTCTGGGTAGGTAATACTAGGTATGTAATGCTTGGTTACCTGTTCTGGGTAGGTAATACTAGGTATGTAATGCTTGGTTACCTGTTCTGGGTATGTAATGCCTGGTTACCTGCTCTGGGTAGGTAATGCTTGGTTACCTGTTCTAGGTAGGTAATACTAGGTATGTAATGCTTGGTTACCTGTTCTAGGTAGGTAATACTAGTTATGTAATGCTTGGTTACCTGTTCTGGGTAGGTAATACTAGTTATGTAATGCTTGGTTACCTGTTCTGGGTAGGTAATACTAGTTATTTAATGCTTGGTTACCTGTTCTGGGTAGGTAATACTAGGTATGTAATGCCTGGTTACCTGTTCTGGGTAGGTAATACTAGTTATGTAATGCTTGGTTACCTGTTCTAGGTAGGTAATACTAGGTATGTAATGCTTGGTTACCTGTTCTAGGTAGGTAATACTAGTTATGTAATGCTTGGTTACCTGTTCTGGGTAGGTAATACTAGTTATGTAATGCTTGGTTACCTGTTCTGGGTAGGTAATACTAGTTATTTAATGCTTGGTTACCTGTTCTGGGTAGGTAATACTAGTTATGTAATGCTTGGTTACCTGTTCTGGGTAGGTAATACTAGGTATGTAATGCTTGGTTACCTGTTCTAGGTAGGTAATACTAGTTATGTAATGCTTGGTTACCTGTTCTGGGTAGGTAATACTAGTTATGTAATGCTTGGTTACCTGTTCTGGGTAGGTAATACTAGTTATTTAATGCTTGGTTACCTGTTCTGGGTAGGTAATACTAGGTATGTAATGCCTGGTTACCTGTTCTGGGTAGGTAATACTAGTTATGTAATGCTTGGTTACCTGTTCTGGGTAGGTAATACTAGTTATGTAATGCTTGGTTACCTGTTCTGGGTAGGTAATACTAGTTATGTAATGCTTGGTTACCTGTTCTGGGTAGGTAATGCTGTGTATGTAATGCTTGGTTACCTGCTCTGGGTATGTAATACTAGTTATGTAATGCCTGGTTACCTGTTCTAGGTAGGTAATAGTAGGTATGTAATGCCTGGTTACCGGTTCTGGGTAGGTAATACTAGTTATGTAATGCTTGGTTACCTGTTCTGGGTAGGTAATACTAGGTATGTAATGCCTGGTTACCTGCTCTGGGTAGGTAATACTGTGTATGTAATGCTTGGTTACCTGCTCTGGGTAGGTAATGCTTGGTTACCTGTTCTGGGTAGGTAATACTAGGTATGTAATGCTTGGTTACCTGTTCTGGGTATGTAATGCCTGGTTACCTGCTCTGGGTAGGTAATGCTTGGTTACCTGTTCTAGGTAGGTAATACTAGGTATGTAATGCTTGGTTACCTGTTCTAGGTAGGTAATACTAGTTATGTAATGCTTGGTTACCTGTTCTGGGTAGGTAATACTAGTTATGTAATGCTTGGTTACCTGTTCTGGGTAGGTAATGCTTGGTTACCTGTTCTGGGTAGGTAATACTGTGTATGTAATGCTTGGTTACCTGCTCTGGGTAGGTAATGCTTGGTTACCTGTTCTGGGTAGGTAATACTGGGTATGTAATGCTTGGTTACCTGCTCTGGGTAGGTAATGCTTGGTTACCTGTTCTGGGTAGGTAATGCTTGGTTACCTGCTCTGGGTAGGTAATACTAGGTTACCTGCTCTGGGTAGGTAATACTAGGTTACCTGCTCTGGGTAGGTAATACTGTGTATGTAATGCTTGGTTACCTGCTCTGGGTAGGTAATGCTTGGTTACCTGTTCTGGGTAGGTAATACTAGTTATGTAATGCCTGGTTACCTGTTCTGGGTAGGTAATACTAGGTATGTAATGCTTGGTTACCGGTTCTGGGTAGGTAATACTAGTTATGTAATGCTTGGTTACCTGTTCTGGGTAGGTAATACTAGTTATGTAATGCTTGGTTACCTGTTCTGGGTAGGTAATACTAGTTATGTAATGCTTGGTTACCAGTTCTGGGTAGGTAATACTAGTTATGTAATGCTTGGTTACCTGTTCTGGGTAGGTAATACTAGGTATGTAATGCCTGGTTACCTGTTCTGGGTAGGTAATACTAGGTATGTAATGCCTGGTTACCTGTTCTGGGTAGGTAATACTAGTTATTTAATGCTTGGTTACCTGTTCTGGGTAGGTAATACTAGGTATGTAATGCCTGGTTACCTGTTCTGGGTAGGTAATACTAGTTATGTAATGCTTGGTTACCTGTTCTGGGTAGGTAATACTAGTTATGTAATGCCTGGTTACCTGTTCTGGGTAGGTAATACTAGTTATGTAATGCTTGGTTACCTGTTCTGGGTAGGTAATACTAGGTATGTAATGCTTGGTTACCTGTTCTAGGTAGGTAATACTAGGTATGTAATGCCTGGTTACCTGTTCTGGGTAGGTAATACTAGGTATGTAATGCTTGGTTACCTGTTCTGGGTAGGTAATACTAGGTATGTAATGCCTGGTTACCTGTTCTGGGTAGGTAATACTAGTTATGTAATGCTTGGTTACCTGTTCTGGGTAGGTAATACTAGGTATGTAATGCTTGGTTACCTGTTCTGGGTAGGTAATACTAGGTATGTAATGCTTGGTTACCTGTTCTAGGTATGTATTGCCTGGTTACCTGTTCTGGGTAGGTAATACTGTGTATGTAATGCTTGGTTACCTGCTCTGGGTAGGTCATACTGTGTATGTAATGCTTGGTTACCTGTTCTGGGTAGGTAATACTAGGTTACCTGTTCTGGGTAGGTAATACTAGTTATGTAATGCTTGGTTACCTGTTCTGGGTAGGTAATACTAGTTATGTAATGCCTGGTTACCTGTTCTGGGTAGGTAATACTAGGTATGTAATGCCTGGTTACCTGCTCTGGGTAGGTAATACTAGGTTACCTGTTCTGGGTAGGTAATACTAGTTATGTAATGCTTGGTTACCTGTTCTGGGTAGGTAATACTAGTTATGTAATGCCTGGTTACCTGTTCTGGGTAGGTAATACTAGTTATGTAATGCCTGGTTACCTGTTCTGGGTAGGTAATACTAGTTATGTAATGCCTGGTTACCTGTTCTAGGTATGTAATGCCTGGTTACCGGTTCTGGGTAGGTAATACTAGTTATGTAATGCTTGGTTACCTGTTCTGGGTAGGTAATACTAGGTTACCTGTTCTGGGTAGGTAATACTAGTTATGTAATGCTTGGTTACCTGTTCTGGGTAGGTAATACTAGTTATGTAATGCCTGGTTACCTGTTCTGGGTAGGTAATACTAGGTATGTAATGCCTGGTTACCTGCTCTGGGTAGGTAATAACTTGTAAGTCGCTCTGGATAAGAGCGTCTGCTAAATGACTTAAATGTAAATGTAATACTGTGTATGTAATGCTTGGTTACCTGCTCTGGGTAGGTAATACTGTGTATGTAATGCTTGGTTACCTGCTCTGGGTAGGTAATACTGTGTATGTAATGCTTGGTTACCTGCTCTGGGTAGGTAATGCTTGGTTACCTGTTCTGGGTAGGTAATACTGTGTATGTAATGCCTGGTTACCTGCTCTGGTATGTATTGCCTGGTTACCTGTTCTGGGTAGGCCTTGGTTACCTGTAATGGTAGGTAATACTGTGTATGTAAATGACTTAAATGTAAATGTAATACTGGTATGTAATGCTTGGTTACCTGCTCTGGGTAGGTTACCTGCTCTGGGTAGGTAATACTGGGTAGGTAATACTAGGTTACCTGCTCTGGGTAGGTAATACTGTGTATGTAATGCTTGGTTACCTGTTCTGGGTAGGTCATACTGTGTATGTAATGCTTGGTTACCTGTTCTGGGTAGGTAATACTAGTTATGTAATGCTTGGTTACCTGTTCTAGGTATGTAATGCCTGGTTACCTGCTCTGGGCCTTGGTCCACTTGAGGGCGTGTCTGGGAGGGACCGAGGCAGTGGGGTGGTAGAAGGTGCAGCCAGTACGTTTACACTGGGCTCCAAACCGACAAGGCTGACGAGAGACAAGAAACCAGTCTTCAAAACGTCATCTTGAAGTTGATACAGCAACATTTTGATCAGCACTCAAGACATTCCTTATTTCCTTACTAGTGTCTAATGTAAGATTGTATAACAGACAGCTCAAAAACAGGTATTTGAGGACAAACTCCTTTCAACCTCATGGTTGTAGAGTATTGTTCTGACCTTGGGGTGGTAGAAGAGACAGTCCATCTTCTTACACTCTGGGAAGAAACGACAAACGCTGCTGGTCTGGACTGGAGGCACTGTAATTAAACCAACACCCATTAAAACACTGCTGGTCTGGACTGGAGGCACTGTAATTAAACCAACACCCCATTAAAACACTGCTGGTCTGGACTGGAGACACTGTAATTAAACTAACACCCATTAAAACACTGCTGGTCTGGACTGGAGGCACTGTAATTAAACCAACACCCATTAAAACACTGCTGGTCTGGACTGGAGACACTGTAATTAAACCAACACCCATTAAAACACTGCTGGTCTGGACTGGAGACACTGTAATTAAACCAACACCCATTAAAACACTGCTGTTAGATACAGACAAAGGTAAAAGACATCAAAAAAAGTGGTAACATCTCAACTGATAATATTTACACATTTAATAACGAACATATATACAAAACATCCAAATCTAATGCTGCGGTAAAATATCTGTTGTTTTGTCTTTAACATTATAATTTGAATAGGAGTATGACAACGGTACTTTGAGTTTACGGTTGACCCAGCTTGTTCGCCATTCGCGATAGGCGTTCAAATCGGTTCAAAGCACGTGAATGCACACGACTCGTTGCACCCAGTTTACAAGTACTGTTTTCTGAGTTTCCCCCACATGTCATGAATGCAGCATAAGGGGGAGGGGCTTAAAGGGGTGTGTCTGTACCTGGTCTGACTGGAGGGGTGTAGGGGGCAGGTCCTCTGCGGCTGACGTGAGTGAAGGGACAATCTGGTTTGGAACACTTGCCGTCAAACTTACAGTTAGGATGGACGAACAGGCATTTGTCCCCAAACTTACAGCTGGGGAAAGTTCTAGACACAAGAGAGAGGGGGACGGAGGAGGGAACAACATATTAGTCAAGCCAATACAAATCTAAATAAATGTATGTAGTTTTAGGGTTTAAAACCCCACAATTCCACAAAACAGACTAAAATGCAGACATAGTTTTGATTTTCAATTCACAAGGTGCCTATTGGTCTTTATTCAAAGGGAAAACCCATCTGGGTCAGGCTGTTCTTACTTGCACTGAGTGGTAGGGTGGTGGTAAACGCACTCATCTCCACTCTTACAGACGGGCCAGAACTTACACCTCTCCAGAACCTTCTGTCTCTTCACAGGACCCGCCTCCTCCTCCTCCTCCTCAGTCTCCATCCCTAACTCTGAAACCGAGGAACGACATGATGACAGTTTAGATGAGGGCCAGCTTTCCAGACCAGAAATGACTCTGTAGAAAGATACCCAGAGAACTAGGTCGATGTTTCTTACAAAAAGCATTGACTCGTACCTTATACAGCAGTGTCAAAGCTGTCTAGTGAGAACCTTGGTCAGCCTAAAGTCTCCTTACCTCACCAGAATCTCTTTCCATTGAAAATAAAATAAAATACAGATTTCTTGTAGTTTGGTCGCTGACATTGACAGTAGTGACCAGTGAACATCCCCAGTCAGGTCACAGACTAGCTCAGAAAACTGGTCACTTAAGACAACGTTGAAACCCTAGAGGAGCTATAGCCTCAGCTGTTGTACAGAGACAGCCAATCAGAACATCATCTGGTGTGGTAGCCTCAGCTGTTGTACAGAGACAGCCAATCAGAACATCATCTGGTGTGGTAGCCTCAGCTGTTGTACAGAGACAGCCAATCAGAACAACATCTGGTGTGGTAGCCTCAGCTGTTGTACAGAGACAGCCAATCAGAACAACATCTGGTGTGGTAGCCTCAGCTGTTGTACAGAGACAGCCAATCAGAACAACATCTGGTGTGGTAGCCTCAGCTGTTATACAGAGACAGCCAATCAGAACAACATCTGGTGTGGTAGCCTCAGCTGTTGTACAGAGACAGCCAATCAGAACAACATCTGGTGTGGTAGCCTCAGCTGTTATACAGAGACAGCCAATCAGAACAACATCTGGTGTGGTAGCCTCAGCTGTTGTACAGAGACAGCCAATCAGAACAACATCTGGTGTGGTAGCCTCAGCTGTTGTACAGAGACAGCCAATCAGAACAACATCTGGTGTGGTAGCCTCAGCTGTTATACAGAGACAGCCAATCAGAACATCATCTGGTGTGGTAGCCTCAGCTGTTGTACAGAGACAGCCAATCAGAACAACATCTGGTGTGGTAGCCTCAGCTGTTGTACAGAGACAGCCAATCAGAACAACATCTGGTGTGGTAGCCTCAGCTGTTGTACAGAGACAGCCAATCAGAACATCATCTGGTGTGGTAGCCTCAGCTGTTATGATCAGTCACTAGTAATAATGACAAGTGCTGACAAGTGGAGGTGCTTAACCATTGAAAAAGCCTTCACAATTGTAATACCCGAGTGTCAAGGCTCACACCCGGGGCGGCAGGTAGCCTAGTGGTTAGAGCGTTGGACTAGTAACCGGAAGGTTGCAAGTTCAAATTCCCGAGCTGACAAGGTACTAATCGTTCTGCCCCTGAACAGGCAGTTAACCCACTGTTCCTAGGCCGTCATTGAAAATAAGAATTTGTTCTTAACTGACTTGCCTAGTTAAATAAAGGTAAATAAAAAATAAACACCCTAATACTAATTATAGAAGCAAAAATAATTCATTTTATTTATAACCATTTTGCCAATAAATAATTCAATCCCTTTACCATCAGGGTATTGTGGTTCCCCCTGCAGTCTGTGGTGGATGCTGAGTTTGGGTTTTGTTCCGAGGTGGATGGAGGGGTCAGGCATGGTGGTCTTGGCTGGTTTAGGATAACTGTCATCCGCTTCCATGTCACAGTCTCCTAGGTTACCCAGGGGGCTAGGAACCCCATCCAGGGTCACAATGAACTTAGGACTGGCTGACCCCGTGGCTTCAGCCTTCTCACTGCTAGGAGGGAGGCAGAGGAGAGAGGGAGGGAGGCAGGCAGAGGAGAGAGAGAGGGAGGCAGGCAGAGGAGAGAGAGAGGGAGGGAGGCAGAGGAGAGAGAGAGGGAGGGAGGCAGAGGAGAGAGAGAGGGAGGGAGGCAGAGGAGAGAGAGAGGGAGGGAGGCAGAGGAGAGAGAGAGGGAGGGAGGCAGAGGAGAGAGAGAGAGAGGGAGGCAGAGGCAGGCAGAGGAGAGAGGCAGGCAGAGGAGAGAGGGAGGCAGAGGAGAGAGGGAGGCAGAGGAGAGAGGGAGGCAGAGGAGAGAGGGAGGCAGAGGAGAGAGGGAGGCAGAGGAGAGAGGGAGGCAGAGGAGAGAGGCAGGCAGAGGAGAGAGGCAGGCAGAGGAGAGAGGCAGGCAGAGGAGAGAGGAGAGGGAGGGAGGCAGAGGAGAGGGAGGGAGGCAGAGGAGAGGGAGGGAGGCAGAGGAGAGGGAGGGAGGCAGAGGAGAGAGGAGAGGGAGGCAGAGGAGAGAGGGAGGCAGAGGAGAGAGGAGAGGGAGGCAGAGGAGAGAGGGAGGCAGAGGAGAGAGGGAGGGAGGCAGAGGAGAGAGGGAGGGAGGCAGAGGAGAGAGGGAGGGAGGCAGAGGAGAGAGGGAGGGAGGCAGAGGAGAGAGGGAGGGAGGGAGGCAGAGGAGAGAGGGAGGGAGGCAGAGGAGAGAGGGAGGAACAGACAGACAGAAAAGCATTATGACAGTTTTGTTTACTTAGCTTGTTTTCAGTGAGCCATGCTAGAACCCTGCTGCAACAACAACAACGTATAAAGAAAATATAGGGCAGCCACTACGAGTCACTAAGAGGGCAGCACACTACGAGTCACTAAGAGGGCAGCCCACTACGAGTCACTAAGAGGGCAGCCACTACGAGTCACTAAGAGGGCAGCCACTACGAGTCACTAAGAGGGCAGCCACTACGAGTCACTAAGAGGGCAGCCACTACGAGTCACTAAGAGGGCAGCACACTACGAGTCACTAAGAGGGCAGCCCACTACGAGTCACTAAGAGGGCAGCCACTACGAGTCACTAAGAGGGCAGCCACTACGAGTCACTAAGAGGGCAGCCACTACGAGTCACTAAGAGGGCAGCCACTACGAGTCACTAAGAGGGCAGCCACTACGAGTCACTAAGAGGGCAGCCACTACGAGTCACTAAGAGGGCAGCCACTACGAGTCACTAAGAGGGCAGCCACTATGAGTCACTAAGAGGGCAGCCACTATGAGTCACTAAGAGGGCAGCCACTATGAGTCACTAAGAGGGCAGCCACTATGAGTCACTAAGAGGGCAGCCACTATGAGTCACTAAGAGGGCAGCCACTATGAGTCACTAAGAGGGCAGCCACTATGAGTCACTAAGAGGGCAGCCACTATGAGTCACTAAGAGGGCAGCCACTATGAGTCACGAAGAGGGCAGCCACTATGAGTCACTAAGAGGGCAGCCACTATGAGTCACTAAGAGGGCAGCACACACTGAGTCACGAAGAGGGTAGTCACTATGATGTACCTGGCTGGCTGCACCATGCGTGGAGTAGCTGGCTGGATCTCCTCCTTGACCATGGCTCCCAGCCTGCTCCTCATAGGCACGGTGGTCTCCTCCCGTCTGCTCCTCATAGGAGGTGCCACTTCCTCCAGTCCCAGTCTACTCCTCATAGGAGGTGCCACTTCCTCCAGTCCACTCCTCATAGGAGGTGGCATCTCCTCTAACCCCAGCCTACTCGTCATAGGCACCTAACAGGATCACAATGGAAAATAAGATATTCAGGTTGGATTGTGTTATACTCAATGACTTTTAAAAATACAGTCGTTTACTCTATGAGATCACAATAGAGGGGTTACGTGTATCTTCATGTCTCAATCCATCTGCCTAGGTCTCACAAAAACCCTTTGACCAACAAACTAAATATGACCCCTCTATGGAAAGATGACTCACGAACATGAGGGTGTTCTCCATTTTGCTCTCGACACCAGGTGGGTGGTTGCCCCTCTAAATCTGGGCCTGATTTAGACCTGGGACACCAGGTGGGTGGTTGCCCCTCTAAATCTGGGCCTGATTTAGACCTGGGACACCAGGTGGGTGGTTGCCCCTCTAAATCTGGGCCTGATTTAGACCTGGGACACCAGGTGGGTGGTTGCCCCTCTAAATCTGGGCCTGATTTAGACCTGGGACACCAGGTGGGTGGTTGCCCCTCTAAATCTGGGCCTGATTTAGACCTGGGACACCAGGTGGGTGGTTGCCCCTCTAAATCTGGGCCTGATTTAGACCTGGGACACCAGGTGTCTGCAATCAATAAATCAGGTAGAAGAGTAAAGAAGCAGGCTCCGGACCTCACAGGGTCAGAGTTGAATACCCCGGTCCTAGATTCAGGACAGACACTTCAAAACCTTATGATGAATTGTTTGTTTTGTTATTCAATGCGTTTCTCTGGTCTATAGTAGTAAAGGCCAAATTCTATAATTGTTCAAGCAATAAAGTACAACAATTGTAAATGAGAACTTGTTCTCAACTGGCCTACCTGGGTAAATAAAATAAAAATTAAATACCTAAAAGGGTCCTAAAATACTAAATCAAATAGCTAAATGATCTATGGTATGGCCATCTTAAAACAATTCCATATAACCATCTTTAAACAATTCCACATGACCATCTTTAAACAATTCCACATGACCATCTTTAAACAATTCCACATGACCATCTTAAAACAATTCCATGCGACCATCTTAAAACAATTCCACACGACCATCTTAAAACAATTCCATATGACCATCTTAAAACAATTCCACATGTTAGCCTAGTAGAACCCCTCCCGCCCCCAACAGCTTAGAATTCAGCCTGTCTGAATGTATTTCCATGCTGACATGGGGGGGTTAATGGAGACAATTCGTTATGATCATCATCATCACCCTGTCCAGTTGTCCCAGTCTGTTCCGGACAGGAACCAGCTCCTCCTCCAGTTCAGGCCTCCTCACGATGAAGGAGCGTGTGTCAAACGGCTTCAGGACACTCCCCTCGGCCACTTCCAGAGCTACACAAGGACGACGTGAGACACCAATATTCTGTTAGTTCAATCACAAAGTCAGACGTGAGGCTGTTGGTCTGGAGTTAAACAGTCCTACTCTCCAGTGTGTTAGTAGCGGTGAGCGATTAACCAAAATGTAGGTAAATGTTTGCGTGTTTGTTATTAAAAACAACTAATTGACAAGACGTCAGCTACATTACTTGAATTCCATTTAGTTGTTATTTGTTGTGAGCCCAACGTGCCGTTTTTTTCTAGAGAGAAATCAAATCATTCATGAGAGAAATCGAATCACGAACTATGTGGGACGCTGGGCTGAAGGTAGTTGTACTTTTCATGAAGCAAATATTCAACCTAGTTCACAGCGCAGAAACGTGGTAATTAACTGCAATGACCCTAATCAATCGTGCCTGTTCTTTCCAGCTCGGACAGAGATTGATACACTTTTATGCCTGCTACTTTAAGTTAGATACACGCAGGTCGTATGAGAGACGAATGTACACAACACGGAGAGAGAAAGGGAGAGAGAGTTTTTTTAAAAGTTTTGAAGAACTAGTCAAATTATTTCGTCAGGCTATCCTGCCTAAACATGCTGTCTATCTAAATAGGATGACTAAAGACAGTACAGTGAGAGAACGTTGTCTGGCCGGCTGATACTTCCTGAGGAGAAACGAAAAGAATTTAAGGATGAAAAATAATAAAAGTAAACGATAGAAAAACTAAAGTAATATACACAAATTAAAACATTTGATTATATTTAATGATTTTTTTTCCATTGATGTCTACCCAATGTGGACCTGGACAGAGACAACAGAATATTTTGGCAAATGAAGGTTCACTATTTTTGGCTTTTCAATTAAAAAAAAACCTCTAAAAATAAATGTTATAATTTCAATCTATGTAATATTAAAACAAATGTAAAAGTATATAAACCCATCATTTATTTTGAATTATTTTATAATCGAACCACCCTCAAAACGCACTAATCACTCAATGTTGGGCAAAACAGTCCTCAATCTACACACAATTACCCCATAATGACAAAGCGAAAACAGGCTACGATTTTTTTTGAAAATGTCCGAAAAATAAAAAAAAATAGAAATAGCTTAATTACATAAATATTCAGACCCTATGTAATGAGAATTGATATTGGGCTATATTGTGCATCCTGTTTCCATTGCACAGTTGACAGTGGAAGTCAGCACAAAAACCAAACCATGAGGTCGAAGGAATTGTTCGTAGAGCTCCGAGACAGGATTGTAATCGAGGCACAGATCTGGGGAAGGGTACAAAAACATTTCTGCAACATTGAAGATCCCCAAGAACACCGTGGAATCCAATCCATCTTTCTTAAAAGGAAGAAGTTTGGAACCACCAAGACTTCCTAGAGCTGGCTGCCCGACCAAACTGAGCAATCGGGGGAGAAGGGCCTTGGTCAGGGAGGTGACCAAGAACCCAATGGTCATTCTGACAAAGCTCCAGAGTTCCTCTGAAGATGGGAGAACCTTCCAGAAAAAAAAAACCATCTCTGCAGCACTCCACAAATCAGGCCTTTATGGTAAAGTGGCAAGACGAAAGCCACTCCTCATTAAAAAGGCATATGACAGCCCACTTGGAATTTGCCAAAAGGCACCTAAAGGATTCAGACCATGAGAAACAAGATTCTCCGGTCTGGTGAAACCAAGATTGAAATCTTTGGCCTGAATGCCAAGCATCACGTCTGGAGGAAACCAGGCACAGCTCATCTCCTGGCCAATACCATCCCTACGATGAAGCATGGTGGTGGCAGCATCATGCTGTGGGATGTTTTTCAGCAGCAGGGACTGGGAGACGAGTCAGAATAGAGGGCAAGATGAACGGAGCAAAGTACAGAGATCATTGATGAAAACCTGCTCCAGAGGGCAAAGACTCACCTTCCAACAAGACTATGCCCTAAGCACACAGCAAAGACAACGCAGGAGTGATATCAGGACAAGTTTCTGAATGTCTGAGTTGCCGAGCCAGAGCCCGGACTTGAACCTGATCGAACATCTCTGGAGAGACCTGAAAATAGCTATGCAGCAACACTCCCCATCCGATCTGACAGAGCTTGAGAGGATCTGTCGAGAATGGGAGAAACTCCCAAAATACAGGTATGCCAAGCTTGTAGTGTAATACCCAAGAACACTCGAGGCTGTAATCACTGCCAAAGGTACTTCAACAAAGTAAAAGGTCTGAATACTTATGTAAATGTCATAGTTTTTCAAATCTACAAACATTTCTAAAAATCTGTTTTTGCTTTGTCATTACGGGGTATTGTGTATAGATTGATGAGATTTCAAAAATTATTTTTTTCATCCATTTTAGATTAAGGCTGTAACGTAACAAAATGTGGGAAAAGTCAAGGGGTCTGAATACTTTCCAAATGTAATGTATAGTATGATATATATTGATATATAGTTTGATATATATTGTGTGGGAGAAAAAAAAAAGAGGGAAAAAAACTATTTAATACATTTTAGGCTTTAACGTAACAAAATGTGGAAAAAAGTGAAGGGGCCTGAATACTGACAAAAAAAGGCCACTAAAACAAGTTGAGGGAGCGTGCAATTGGCATGCTGACTGCAGGAATATCTACAAGAGCTGTTAGCAGAGAATTTAATGTTAATTGCTCTACCATAAGCAAAACGGCATATTTTTTAGAGTGGCCTTTTATTGTCCCCCAGCACAAGGTGCACTTATGTAATGATCATGCTGTTTAATCAGTTTCTTGATATGACACACCTGTCAGGTGGATGGATTATCTTGGCAAAGGAGAAATGTTCACTAAGAGGGATGTAAACAAATTTGTGCACAACATTTGAGAGAAATAAGCTTTTCATTCGTATTGGAACATTTCTGGGATTTAATTTTAATTAATTTAATTAATTTCAGCTCATGAAACCAACACTTTACATGTTGTGGCAACATTTTTATATTTTAGTTCAGTACAGTCCAGACTCGGACATTAGCTCGTTCTGATATTTCTTAAACGTCTTTATTTTGGGGAATTTGTGTGTATTGTTTTGTTTGGCATTACTGCTGACAGAGCTATATAGAAACATCAGCATTTAATCTGCAAAATACGCCTACGCCACAAATAACATTTTATTTGATCATATCAGAGCCGACCCAGACCCGTGACATAATTTCGAATTCTGGATCCGAACCCGCTGGAGCCTTGGTGGATCCATAAAGACTTCTAGTTAGGATGTGACAGACTCACCTAAATAGTCACTGTGCTGCGCTCTCATGTTGTCTTCTGGCACGTCTAACTGCAGCCGAGAGGCCAGGGACCGAGACTGAACTACTGGGAGAGACCAGTACAGTCATAGTCAGGACAATGCAGTAATATTGATTATGTCATTGTTGGATTTGGAGCTTGCAAAAAAGAAAAAGCATTTCACTGTAATAGTGCACGTGACACTGAAACATTCATGCTCCTTCTGTAATGAGGAGTCATGGGGCCCAATTCCAACTCCAACCCGAGACGGAGAGCTGAGTGGATTTGAAAAGTGTACTCAATATATAAGTATAAATATAGAAGAAAAATATAGATTTAAAAACTCTTGGTAAATAGTGTGGTCTAAAGCTTATCATGAGATACTCTACCTCGGGTGAGCAAAACCTCGAGACTTCCTTAGATATCGTGCACCAGCTGTTGTTTACAAATATACACGAACCGCCACCCCTCGTCTTCCTGGAGGCGGCTGTTCCATCATGATGCAGCGTAAACCCCGCCAGCTGTATTAATTCAGCCACGACTCGGTGAAACACAAGATATTAAAGGTATTCATGTCCCGTTTTGTAGGATATTTGTGATGGTAGCTCTATTTTGTTATCCAATGATTGTACGTTGGCTAATAGGACCGATGGTAATGGCAGATTACCCACTTGCCATCGGATCCTTACAAGGCACCCCAAAACCTACGTCCCCGATATCTCCGTCTCTTTCTCATGCGAATCACAGGAGTTTGGGTCTTGTCATGTGTCTGAAGTAAATCCTTCGGGTCTTGATTCGTTAAAGAAAAAAAATATTTGTCCAGTACGAGGTGAGTAATCGCTGTCCTATAATCTAGAAGCTTTTTTCAGTCATAAATGACAGTTGCGGAAAAATGTACAAAATAACACACAATAGCACAATTGGTTAGGAGACCGTAAAACAGCAGCAATCTCCTGCGGCACCATTGAACATATCTCTCAGATCTCCACAAATACATAGGGATTAGGGGTAATTTGGGATTGGGCCTTGGAGTCTGATTTACCTAGCTGCCTGGGGGGCTGAGGCTCTGAGGGGGTGTAAGACTGCCCCCTGGGGACCAGGCCGTGGAGGTGCTCCTGAACCAGCTGGATGGCAGCGTTCATCTCGTCAGTGGTTGAACGCGTCCTGGGTGCCACCGGAACCGTCTGTCTCTGTGGTACTGGGGAAACACAGGTTCAATTAGTTCCTTTTGACAGTTTAGTCAGTAATGATCATGATAAACAGGACGACACATTACAGGTGGTAATTTCTAATAGTCAGGTGTGCTCTTCCTTTAAGGCAGATTGACAGAGAGTTACGTACTAGGTAGGTAGGCTGCAGTCTTGTTGATAGAGATCTGGGCCTCAGACATAGCCCTCAGTAGCAGGTTCTTGTTGGCTTGTTTGGCCGGGGGCAGGGAGGGTCTGGAAACGCACCGAGACATGGGTCAACACACAGACAACCCCCTGGGGGGGTCCCATCACACAGACAACCCCTCCCAACACACGGACAACCCCCTGGGGGTCCCATCATCCAGACAACCCCCTGGGGGTCCCAACAACGTGTAGCGGTAATGTGAAAGGAGGGATGTTGAAACCAGTTCTGCTGCTGTCCTAAGGTGTTCACTTTAACTAACTGGAATCAAGAGTCGCTGCTCAACACAACAAGAAGCAAAACATACAGAGTAGATGAACATGTGGAAAGGAGAGAGTAGCAGAGGTAGACGGAGTGTGTGTGTGTGCGCGTTCCCTTACTTGCGTTCTGGTTTGGAAGGCAGGGACACTCTGCTGGACAAGTTCTTGACCCCGTATCCTTCATCTTCCTCATCATCATCCTCCTCCTCATCATCATCATCACTGTCTCGACCCCCGTCTGCTGCCTGGTTCACCCGCACCACGGAGCTCACCACTGGGGCTTTGCGCTTCCTCGAAGCCTCCTCCTGCTGCTGCTGGAGACAACAAGACCAGAGATGGTTGGCGACAGATTGATCCTTTTCAAATGATTAAGAAATGCATCCTTCTTTCCTTTGAAGTCAGCAGAGATCTCATTGGTTGGAATGATTAAAGTAATACGGTGGATTCACCCATCTAAATCACTTCTTGATCTCTGATTATGTCAAGACAATGAGGAAGGATGTATTTATGTTGTATTGGAACAAGGCCCTTGACTTAATAAAGGTAATTAGTAAACAATCTGTACCCTGCTGCTGCCTCCTTCTCTGTATGTCCTGCTGTCTCTGCTGCTCCTACTGTCCAGGTGATAGCTGCTGTGCTGCTGCCTGCTGTGTGACCCCGAGGACCCCTCTGAGGACCTATAGGCGTCCGCCGACCTGCCTGTCCCCGAGGAGGACCTGCCCTGGGGCGGCCTGTAGATCTGAGCTGATGCCCGCCCTCCGGAGGTGGATCCACGCAGGCGACCTGGGAGGACGCCCATGTCCACGGGGTCCTCGCCGATGAGGTCATCGTCTAGCTCAGGCTTGATGTCGATGACGGCCTCAGAGGAGGGAGGGTCCATCAGGGGCTTGACTGTGGAGGTGAGGCGGGACGAGGTTTTGTCTGAGGAGACCCTTCTGGACAGAATGATAGTGACGTTAGTGTGTGTGTGTGTGTGAGTGTGTGTGTGTGTGCTGGGCTGTTTCACCCTGTTTGGTTGCAATAAAATGCCGAAGCTTCATGTCAATTAATTGATCCACATGTAGGTGTTGAGGTCTCGTCTGAGGAGCAACTTCTGAATGAAATAAATGTGTTAGGGGTCTTTCATATGATCCAAGCCAACTTGAACCATGCTGATTTCAGTGAGCATGGCATGGCCTTTCTTTTCAATATATAGCTAATCAATGTTTGAAAATCAACACCTTACCTGTGCTCATGGGCGGAGCTTGACACACGGGCCTCTGTCCTATCAGAGCGTGAGCTGGACACCGCAAGGCCCTTTGACTCCTCCCCCTTCCACTCACTCTTCCCTGACGAGGTGCCAGTGTCAGAGTACAGCTGAGGCCTCAGGGACGCGGGTTCTTGATACACACAGAGAGATTGTCAATTTAGCTATACAAGGGTAGAGCTAGATAGAATACTGTCAAAGACAGCTCTACAACACATTCAAATAGCTAGACTACTTTATGCTATAGTGTTGTGATGTTCCTAGCCTTGATAAGACTGTTACACTCCTCTCTTAGGGCTTGTTTGTTTTGGCATCGAACAACTCAAGGTCTTTCAATTCCCACTAGGGTGGGAATCTAGTGGCGCAGCGGTCTAAAGCACTGCATCTCAGTGCAAGGGGCTACAGTCCCTGGTTCGAATCTAGGCTGCATAACATCCGGTCGTGATTGGGAGTCCCATAGGGCGGCGCACAATTGGCCCTGCGTCGTCCGGGTTTGGCCGGTGTAGGCCGTCATTGTAAATAAGAATTTGTTCTTAACCTACTTGCCTAGTTAAATAAAGGTTAAATAAATACATAGGATGATAGACTTCAATACAGTATATTTGGACTTTTCCAGCTAGGGAGCTGGTTCTCCTTTTGTGGTCACTGGAACTTAGCTACTGAACTCAGCTTCTCCGGGACTCCATGTAACCTGAACTTACCTACTGCCACAGACCTCAGCTTCTCCAGGACTCCATGTAACCTGAACTTACCTACTGCCACAGACCTCAGCTTCTCCGGGACTCCATGTAACCTGAACTTACCTACTGCCACAGACCTCAGCTTCTCCGGGACTCCATGTAACCTGAACTTACCTACTGCCACAGACCTCAGCTTCTCCGGGACTCCATGTAACCTGAACTTACCTACTGCCACAGACCTCAGCTTCTCCGGGACTCCATGTAACCTGAACTTACCTACTGCCACAGACCTCAGCTTCTCCGGGACTCCATGTAACCTGAACTTACCTACTGCCACAGACCTCAGCTTCTCCAGGACTCCATGTAACCTGAACTTACCTACTGCCACAGACCTCAGCTTCTCCAGGACTCCATGTAACCTGTAAGAACAACACACCATACTTAGAACCATTGAAATAGAAAATACAAAAGTTACACCCAAAGAATCCTCTCAACTCAAGACACTTGCTGTAGCTGCCAAACAGCGAGACAATAACTTTAGAATATCTGGGACCAGGCCTAGCTGGTTACATACGTACCAGACAGTAAACTTGATGGTATTGTTGCCGAGGAAGAGGGACAGGTCATCAGACATCTGCTGGGAAGTCTTCTTGTTGGCCACCATCACCATGATATAGTCTGGTAACTCTTCGTCTAGGGGGAGAGAGAACAGTCAGAAGAACGTATTATATTCTAGAACCCTTGGTAGATGGTCAAGATCCATAGAAATATTATCATTGTATTTATATATAATGTCAACAGCAGTCAGATTAATTGCTGCAGATCAGAAGCGGATGTCAATATTCACACTTACCAACATAGGCACCGAGTTCTTGAAGCTTCCCCTTGATAGCAGCCTGGGAGAAAATAACAATATATTGTCTTAGGCCAGAAAACAACTTAACTACTTGGTACCAGTACCGGTTGAAAATGTAAAGCAGCAATCAGCAGTAGAAACAATAACAATGTCTATTCCCCACCCCTGTTTGAGTAATAAACTGAAATATTGGACATTGACATATCAAAATTTAGACATAACTGAACGAGTATATGTGCATTAGAAACCCAATTTTTCGGCCATAAAGCTCCGATTCAAACTCCCATTCTACACACTCCCGATGTTGTGTCCCAAAGCTACAGCTCTGCAAGCATTAATGTCAAAATGTGTTCGTTAAACTCCATATTTGGTGAGTTACAGCGCAACTAACGTTAGCTATCATCAATTTACCACCGTTACCGCCGGTATGTAGTTAGCGAACGTTACTTCTAAACAAAAGGTCTAAATAAATAAAAATGTACAAAATTCCTATTCGGCACCTCAGAACTGTTATGGACTTCCAACATGTGAGATGTAGTACTGGGTGCCTTAATAGACATATTTATTTGGGTTGCTTGTAAATTTGTACAAATTCTCTCATGGGTTTAGCGAGCTAGCTAGCGTTAGCTACGCTAACATGATGGTTAATAAGACGAATAGCTAGCATCGAAATGACCTCACCCGTATTTTCTTGCTTATCTCTGTGCCGATCTCCATGTTTGCGTGTGCTGTACCTAATACAATAAGAGTCGTTATTAATTTAAAAAGTAGGTTATTATTCACTAAACCAACACGTCCTGCCTACAAAAACACTAACGCCACTGTAATGTTAAATGCTAATGCTAATAGCAAACACATTCGCAATGCAATGTGGGATGGTGGCGTTTCCGGTAGCATAAGGACCGGGCACAGCCCAACCCACTGTTTTTCAGCTTTTTAAAAAATTGTGGGTGAAAAAAGAAGAACAAAAATACAATAATGAGCTACCATTACTTAGGCTTCATTTTTTTTATCCCTAAATCACTCGCGATATTATTTTCATTTGTTTCCTCTGCTCTTTATCCCGAGAGGAGGAAGTCCCGTTCTCATTATACATCAGTGAGGAAGACCCTTAATGTCCGGAATTCATTTAGCCATTTCATTGTAATCTATAGACTTGTTATATCTCGAGTGTTATCGTGTTCATTAACTGGTGATATTAATGGATTACTCATATTAAAATTAAGTCCGATTTAATTAACACATATTATAGTCAGTTGTTAACAGGTTATACATCTGTCTGTGTTGGCAAATTCACTATATCTCATCGAGCGGAGCTGGGTGAGGTTGCCGGTTTGTCACAGTTCAGAAACGTCCAGCTCCGTCTAAAGAGCCCCAGAGTGGAGGTGTCAATAATACCCATAAAACCTAGCGGTCAAACAGATATGGTTACAGTCGTTTTTCTACCATCCATTTTTCCAACAGGGGATTTTAGAAACACTTAAAATAAGGTCTTTGTGTCGGGTAGTCTTACCCTGGCATGACGTTTTGAAAACCATGGAAATCTCTCTCAGACAACCATGCAAATCTCTCTCAGACAAGGTGACTTTTATCAATATATTCGGCTCTGTTTATTCTCAGATTCAAGAATACTAATTAGCTTCAAAGTAGACATCGCGCATATCCCAGCAAGCTCCTGCATGTCATCTCTAACTGACACCTTCCCCTAGCAGGTATTGTGTCAATTTAAAACTTGCACATGACAGTTCACAGAATTGTCAATTTAAAGACATACAGTATAGCCAATGTATTAATTACTACGTTTAGTTAACATTAGATAGTTAATCCAGAGAGATTCATACCTTTGCCTCGATTCGTCAATCTCATCCAGATCATCATGGCATTTGTAGTTCTTTATGATGGCCACGTTAGCAGCTAATTAGCGTTTATTTTTTTGGGGGGGTAAACAGAGCAGAGTATGTTAATAAAAGTCACCATGTCCTAGAGAGATTTGCATGGTTATCAAAACGTCACGCCAGGGTAAACCATTTCTTTTTTATGTTTATTACATTTTTTAAATTTATCTGTATTTTACCCTCTTTTTCGATCATGTCTCATTGTGTAACTCCCCAACGGGCTCGGGAGAGGCGAAGGTCGAGTCATGCATCCTCCAAAACAAAGCTCCTTACACCCACCCGCTTAACCTGGAAGCCAGCTGTACCAGTGTTTGAGGAAACACTGTTCAACTGACTATCGAAGGTCAGCCTGCAGGCCCCCGGACTGCCACAAGGAGACGCTAGAGTGCGATGAGCCAAGTTTTATGCAGATTTTGGAATATTAGCATGAAAATCTGTCACAAATTGGATGGAAACCTATCAAGTGATATCCTTCACCACTGTCATTTTATGAACGATGTCTCAAACCAGTTATTATTATTCAATAAAACAATACATCATTTAAGTTTCTTTACAGCAAATTTCTTAGTTGCATGATTGTATAACTAGCAGAAGTTATAATAACCATCATATTGAAGTAAACCTTCAATATGGGGGGTGCACATATTGGTTTTATGCTGGTTTTAGAATATTCGTATGAAAATCTCACCAATTGGATGGAAACCTAGCTGCTGAAAATAATAAGCAAATATTTAAGCAAAGCAAATCTCACCAATTGGATGGAAACCTAGCTGCTGAAAATAATAAGCAAATATTTAAGCAAATCAAAGCAAATCTCGCCAATTGGATGGAAACCTAGCTGCTGAAAATACGCAAATATTTAAGCAAAGCAAATCGATATACAATCCCGAATATCGATAGTAAAGCAAAGCTTAACATTATGTTTGAGTGAATCATAAATACAGGAAATGAATGGGGAAGTCGCTTCTGGACATGGTAGACTCCTTTTCACCACTCTATTCAAGAGCATGTTGTGTCTTTGTCTATGGTCTCAAATCAAATTGTATTTGTCAGATACTTCGGTAAACACAGGTGTGTTACTGGCCCATCCCAACAATGCAAGAAGAAACATGGAAATACAATAACACTTAATAATGAAAGGAATAGTACATATACACAATGAGTTTATTTACCTTTTTTTAACTAGGCAAGTCAGTTTAGAACAAATTCTTATTTTCATTGACTGCCTAGGAACAGTGGGTTAACTGCCAGTTCAGGGGCAGAACAACAGAATTGTACCTTGTCAGCTCAGGGATTCGATCTTGCAACCTTCCGGTTACTAGTCCAACGCTCTAACCACTAGGCTACCCTGCCGCCCAATGATAAAAAGGAAGCTATGATAGAGCAGCAGATGAACACAAGGTCATATCTGATGACATGGAGTCTGAGATTGCTGAACATATTTGTATTTGTATTTATTATGGATCCCCATTAGCCAAGGCAGCAGCTACTCTTCCTGGGGTTTATTATGGATCCCCATTAGCCAAGGCAGCAGCTACTCTTCCTGGGGTTTATTATGGATCCCCATTAGCCAAGGCAGCAGCTACTCTTCCTGGGGTTTATTATGGATCCCCATTAGCCAAGGCAGCAGCTACTCTTCCTGGGGTTTATTATGGATCCCCATTAGCCAAGGCAGCAGCTACTCTTCCTGGGGTTTGTTTATTATGGATCCCCATTAGCCAAGGCAGCAGCTACTCTTCCTGGGGTTTATTATGGATCCCCATTAGCCAAGGCAGCAGCTACTCTTCCTGGGGTTTATTATGGATCCCCATTAGCCAAGGCATTACCCTGCCGCTCCACACTGAGTACCAGTACAGAGTCAATGTGCAGGGGTAGGAGGTAGTTGAGGTAGATATGTACATATAGGTAGAGATAAAATGACAAGGCAACAGGCCAGATAATAAACAGTATGTGATGAGTCAAAAAGGTTAGTGCAAAAAGGGTCAATGCAAATCGTCCGGGTAGCTACTGGTTGACTATTTAATAACTATTTAGCAGTCTTATGACTTGGGGGTAGAAGCTATTCAGGGTCCTGTTGGGTCCAGACTTGGTGCATCGGTACCGCTTGCCGTGAGGTAGCAGATAAAACAGTCTATGACTTGGGTGGCTGGAGTCTTTGACAATTTTGATTGTCTTCCTGTGACACCGCCTGGTACAGATGTTCTGGATGGCAGGAAGCTCGGCCCCAGTGATGTACTGGGTCATACGCACTACCCTCTGTAGCGCCTTTGCGGGTCGGATGCCAAACAGTTGCCATACCAAGCGGTGATGCAGCTGTATACGTTTTTGAGAATCTGAGGGCCCATAGAAAAGTATTTTCAGCTTCCTGATTGTGACGAGGTGTTCTAGTGCCCTCTTCACAACTGTATTCATGTGTGTGGACCATGATAATTCCTTAGTGATGTGGACATCAAGTAATTTATGTTATAGTTTGTTTTCCAGAAGTGATAAAATAAAATCTTTAAAATTATATAAATCTAAACGTTTAAAAAAATATTTTCCAGTGATGAAGATGTAGATGTGTCTCATGGTATGGCACGGTATGTTTAAATGTTTATCTCTTGAGTGTTTTTGGCATTCAGGTCCAATTTTTTTTTCTGAGCATTTCTACAATGGACAAATGTGTATGGAAGGTTTCGTTCAAATTGAAAAGAGGGTGCTGTCAAAAAAGTGATTGAATTCATACGGATTTACTCTAGTGGGGCTACGTCAACTGCAGGGGTGTGTTTTATCATGTGCCAACACCAGAAGCGTCAGCCTCTCTCGTATACACTAGTGATTTCTGGGAAAATTAACTTTATATGTCCGAACTCAGAATCAAATAGAATTTCCCCAAAATAACATGGTTGCTGTGGTTGGACATTTATGTTGTTTGTCGATTTTTGTGCATATGTCAAAATCCCTCAGGTAGCCTGATTTTAGATGTATCCATGGAAACAGGATCAGGTAGCCTGATTTTAGATGTATCCATGGAAACAGGATCAGGTAGCCTGATTTTAGACGTATCCATGGAAACAGGATCAGGTAGCCTGATTTCAGATGTGTCCATGGAAACAGGATCAGGTAGCCTGATTTCAGATGTGTCCATGGAAACAGGATCAGGTAGCCTGATTTCAGATGTGTCCATGGAAACAGGATCAGGTAGCCTGATTTTAGATGTGTCCATGGAAACAGGATCAGGTAGCCTGATTTTAGATGTGTCCATGGAAACAGGATCAGGTAGCCTGATTTTAGATGTGTCCATGGAAACAGGATCAGGTAGCCTGATTTTAGATGTATCCATGGAAACAGGATCAGGTAGCCTGATTTTAGATGTGTCCATGGAAACAGGATCAGGTAGCCTGATTTCAGATGTATCCATGGAAACAGGATCAGGTAGCCTGATTTTAGATGTGTCCATGGAAACAGGATCAGGTAGCCTGATTTTAGATGTGTCCATGGAAACAGGATCAGGTAGCCTGATTTCAGATGTGTCCATGGATACATCTGAAATCAGGCTACCTGATCCTGTTTCCATGGACACATCTGAAATCAGGCTACCTGATCCTGTTTCCATGGACACATCTAAAATCAGGCTACCTGATCCTGTTTCCATGGATACATCTGAAATCAGGCTACCTGATCCTGATTTCAGATGTGTCCATGGAAACAGGATCAGGTAGCCTGATTTCAGATGTGTCCATGGAAACAGGATCAGGTAGCCTGATTTTAGATGTGTCCATGGAAACAGGATCAGGTAGCCTGATTTTAGATGTGTCCATGGAAACAGGATCAGGTAGCCTGATTTTAGATGTGTCCATGGAAACAGGATCAGGTAGCCTGATTTTAGATGTATCCATGGAAACAGGATCAGGTAGCCTGATTTTAGATGTGTCCATGGAAACAGGATCAGGTAGCCTGATTTCAGATGTATCCATGGAAACAGGATCAGGTAGCCTGATTTCAGATGTGTCCATGGAAACAGGATCAGGTAGCCTGATTTTAGATGTGTCCATTGAAACAGGATCAGGTAGCCTGAATTCAGATGTGTCCATGGAAACAGGATCAGGTAGCCTGATTTTAGATGTATCCATGGAAACAGGATCAGGTAGCCTGATTTCAGATGTGTCCATGGAAACAGGATCAGGTAGCCTGATTTCAGATGTATCCATGGAAACAGGATCAGGTAGCCTGATTTTAGATGTATCCATGGAAACAGGATCAGGTAGCCTGATTTCAGATGTGTCCATGGAAACAGGATCAGGTAGCCTGATTTTAGACGTATCCATGGAAACAGGATCAGGTAGCCTGATTTCAGATGTGTCCATGGAAACAGGATCAGGTAGCCTGATTTCAGATGTGTCCATGGAAACAGGATCAGGTAGCCTGATTTCAGATGTGTCCATGGAAACAGGATCAGGTAGCCTGATTTCAGAT
Source organism: Oncorhynchus nerka (assembly GCF_034236695.1). NCBI lineage: Eukaryota > Metazoa > Chordata > Actinopteri > Salmoniformes > Salmonidae > Oncorhynchus > Oncorhynchus nerka. The sequence goes on along the minus strand of NC_088408.1, from coordinate 6,727,639 downwards.
GTGTCCATGGAAACATGATCAGGTAGCCTGATTTCAGATGTGTCCATGGAAACATGATCAGGTAGCCTGATTTCAGATGTGTCCATGGAAACAGGATCAGGTAGCCTGATTTCAGTGTATTTACATGTATAGATTTCAGGTATTTACATGTTTACAAAGTAGTCATTTAGCAGATGCTCTAATCCAGAGCGACAGAGCTTAAAAGGGGTTAATTGACAGCCTTTGGGGTCAAAGATGTTGAAAAAGTGGCATTGAAGAGTCTGACATGAAATACCATGCCTAGCCCTAACCTGTGTCAAATGGATGTACTACCACAATATCCTATCAGTAGTGGTCTTCAGGGAGGGGCACATCTGTTTCTGTCCTCCATGACTGGGATAGATACCAGAAGACCCTATATCTATCTCATTAGATCAGAACAGGATGGATGATCAAAAGTGATTCATATTTCTGGTTTACATCCTAAAAGATATATCGTGTTCATTGTTTTCACAGCGCTTTCTGTCATGAGAGTGAGGACAGGTGTTCAGGGGCAGAACAACAGTTCTGGGGCAAAACGACAGCATACCTTGTCAGCTAGGGGATTTGAACTTGCAACCTTCCGGTTACTAGTCCAACGCTCTAACCACTAGGATACCCTGGAAGAGGCCCTTGGTAAACCATTCATACTGGAAGAGATCCTTGGTAAACCACTCATACTAGAAGAGGCCCTTGGTAAACCATTCATACTAGAAGAGGCCCTTGGTAAACCATTCATACTGGAAGAGGCCCTTGGTAAACCATTCATACATGAAGAGGCCCTTGGTAAACCACTCATACTGGAAGAGATCCTTGGTAAACCACTCATACTGGAAGAGGCCCTTGGTAAACCACTCATACTGGAAGAGATCCTTGTTAAACCACTCATACTGGAAGAGATCCTTGGTAAACCACTCATACTGGATGAGGCCCTTGGTAAACCACTCATACTGGAAGAGATCCTTGGTAAACCACTCATACTGGAAGAGGCCCTTGGTAAACCACTCATACTGGAAGAGGCCCTTGGTAAACCATTCATACTGGAAGAGATCCTTGGTAAACCACTCATACTGGAAGAGATCCTTGGTAAACCATTCATACTGGCAGAGGCCCTTGGTAAACCACTCATACATGAAGAGGCCCTTGGTAAACCCCAGGATATAGAGTTAGTATTTTGTCAGGCTTTATCTATTCAGATTAACCAATGTCCCCCTTTCTGAGACAAAAGGTTGGTTGAACCTCACAAAGTAATCGGTCTATGAAGGAACAATATATATTTTCAGGGATTCAACAGTCTTAGTCAAAGGTTTCATAAAACTAGTTTTTATTTAATCAGGTCATTTTTCATACAGTACATGAACTGGTCTCACACACACGCACGCACGCACGCACGCACGCACGCACGCACGCACGCACGCACACACACACACACACACACATAAACACTTGATTTGATATGATTCTCCCCACTCCTACTCTTGATGAGGGCTGGATGGAGAGAACTGAAAAACAAACACACAACCCCTGTCGGGTTGTACAACACATTTAACACAACAGTTGTTTGGCACTAAATATTGACACAACCATTATGTCAAATGCTTTGGGGAAAAAAAAGACACTGAGTCGTTTTTATACAAGATGTCATTTATACTTCTCTTTTGAAGCATAGAGTCTCAGTAGCCTCCTAGTGGAACATAGAGTCTCAGTAGCCTCCTAGTGGAGCATAGAGTCTCAGTAGCCTCCTAGTGGAGCATAGAGTCTCAGTAGCCTCCTAGTGGAGCATAGAGTCTCAGTAGCCTCCTAGTGGAGCATAGAGTCTCAGTAGCCTCCTAGTGGAGCATAGAGTCTCAGTAGCCTCCTAGTGGAGCATAGAGTCTCAGTAGCCTCCTAGTGGAGCATAGAGTCTCAGTAGCCTCCTAGTGGAGCATAGAGTCTCAGTAGCCTCCTAGTGGAGCATAGAGTCTCAGTAGCCTCCTAGTGGAGCATAGAGTCTCAGTAGCCTCCTAGTGGAGCATAGAGTCTCAGTAGCCTCCTAGTGGAGCATAGAGTCTCAGTAGCCTCCTAGTGGAGCATAGAGTCTCAGTAGCCTCCTAGTGGAGCATAGAGTCTCAGTAGCCTCCTAGTGGAGCATAGAGTCTCCGTAGCCTCCTAGTGGAGCATAGAGTCTCAGTAGCCTCCCAGTGGAGCATAGAGTCTCAGTAGCCTCCTAGTGGAGCATAGAGTCTCAATAGCCTCCTAGTGGAGCATAGAGTCTCAGTAGCCTCCTAGTGGAGCATAGAGTCTCAGTAGCCTCCTAGTGGAGCATAGAGTCTCAGTAGCCTCCTAGTGGAGCATAGAGTCTCAGTAGCCTCCTAGTGGAGCATAGAGTCTCAGTAGCCTCCTAGTGGAGCATAGAGTCTCAGTAGCCTCCTAGTGGAGCATAGAGTCTCAGTAGCCTCCTAGTGGAGCATATAGTCTCAGTAGCCTCCTAGTGGAGCATAGAGTCTCAGTAGCCTCCTAGTGGAACATAGAGTCTCAGTAGCCTCCTAGTGGAGCATAGAGTCTCAGTAGCCTCCTAGTGGAACATAGAGTCTCAGTAGCCTCCTAGTGGAGCATATAGTCTCAGTAGCCTCCTAGTGGAGCATAGAGTCTCAGTAGCCTCCTAGTGGAGCATAGAGTCTCAGTAGCCTCCTAGTGGAGCATAGAGTCTCAGTAGCCTCCTAGTGGAGCATAGAGTCTCAGTAGCCTCCTAGTGGAGCATAGAGTCTCAGTAGCCTCCTAGTGGAGCATAGAGTCTCAGTAGCCTCCTAGTGGAGCATAGAGTCTCAGTAGCCTCCTAGTGGAGCATAGAGTCTCAGTAGCCTCCTAGTGGAGCATAGAGTCTCAGTAGCCTCCTAGTGGAGCATAGAGTCTCAGTAGCCTCCTAGTGGAGCATAGAGTCTCAGTAGCCTCCTAGTGGAGCATAGAGTCTCAGTAGCCTCCTAGTGGAGCATAGAGTCTCAGTAGCCTCCTAGTGGAGCATAGAGTCTCAGTAGCCTCCTAGTGGAGCATAGAGTCTCAGTAGCCTCCTAGTGGAGCATATAGTCTCAGTAGCCTCCTAGTGGAGCATAGAGTCTCAGTAGCCTCCTAGTGGAACATAGAGTCTCAGTAGCCTCCTAGTGGAGCATAGAGTCTCAGTAGCCTCCTAGTGGAACATAGAGTCTCAGTAGCCTCCTAGTGGAGCATATAGTCTCAGTAGCCTCCTAGTGGAGCATAGAGTCTCAGTAGCCTCCTAGTGGAGCATAGAGTCTCAGTAGCCTCCTAGTGGAGCATAGAGTCTCAGTAGCCTCCTAGTGGAGCATAGAGTCTCAGTAGCCTCCTAGTGGAGCATAGAGTCTCAGTAGCCTCCTTGTGGAGAATAGAGTCTCAGTAGCCTCCTAGTGGAGCATAGAGTCTCAGTAGCCTCCTAGTGGAACATAGAGTCTCAGTAGCCTCCTAGTGGAACACAAGGGTCTCAGTATCATGGAGGGTTCAGCCTACAGGGTCATGGAGACAGGTGATGCATGCTGCCCCACCACAGTGTACAGTCAGGTCCAAAAATAATTGCCACCCTTGATAAAGATGTGCCCAACGGCATGATGAACTTTACACCTGCAGCAGGACATTTTTCCCCCAAAACGTGATGCCTCTGTCAGGAGGCTGACACTTGGCACACATCAAACTCCCCAAACAAATGGTTAATTGACCCCCCCAAAAAATGGCCATCTCAGTTTTCAGTTTTCCGGACAGTTTTCCAAACCTGAGTTTTGAATTGAAGAGGCCAGTCCATAAGCGTAGACTGAAGGATATCAAGGATCTGGAAAGATTCTGTTTGGAGGAATGGTCTAAGATCCCTCCCAATGTGTTCCCCAATCTCATAAAACATTTATCCTGGCAAGGTGAGGTATTAAAAACGGTGGGTTATTTAAAAATATTTTTCTCTTAATTAAGCAATTGTATTCATCTAAAAATATAATTTTCCTATCTGTTTTTGAACACTGTAGCTCAGTATTTGTATTAATTTTATACATCCCATTTTTCTGCTCGTCTTTATCAAGGGTGCCAATAATTTTGGATATGACTGTAACTCCAGCACCGGTAGGGTTGATAAACCTTATAGAGATTGTTGAGCTTGGCTGAGGCCAATCATAGCAGTCATTTTGGGTTGCGGAACTCCGTTATATCAGGTCGCTCTTTCTCTAGCAAGTCCAGGGAGATTACAGGCATACTGCACTTGGCGAGATGGGTTTGGGGGATGAAGCTAAAGCATAACATTTTTGCAGATGTTGTGGAAGGAGACCAACATTCCCAGGGGCAACAAAGAGAGAGAGAGGAAGTTGTGGAAGGAGACCAACTCAACACGCTCAGGGGCAACAAAGAGAGAGAGGAAGTTGTGGAAGGAGACCAACTCCAACTCCTTCCACCACTCATCTGGTTGTCATGGACTTAATTGAAAGGAACCCCCCAAAAAAAAAAAAGTTTGACACCCTTGCCCTAAACCCTCACCCCAATAATGATGATCATGACATAATTTAAAGAAGTTGAAGAAATTTGTTAATGCTATTCCTTTTCTACATTACCTGAAAAGGGTCATATATTTTGACCTCGAAGACCCTGTTTATCATGAACAATGCCTGGATGGAAAAAAAATGACATGAACAGACATGAACAGATCGAACATTGTAGTATGAACAACGGCAAAGACAATCTAATTTACTACAGCACTTATTTGGGTAAAAAAAAAAGTATGCTATTTGGGCAAATGTTATGGGGTATTGTCATGTCACTATGGGGTATCGTGTGTAGATTGCTGAGGATTTTAAAAATATTTTTTTATCCATTTTAGAATAAGGCTGTAATATAACAGAATGTGTAAAAAGTCAAGGGGTCTGAATACTTTCTGATTAGATTCCAATACTCCATAATGACATCACGATACCCATAATGACATCACAATACCCCATAATGACATCACAATACCCCATAATGACATCACAATACCCCATAATGACAAAAGTATGCTATTTGGGCAAATGTTATGTTGACTTGACTTTCCACGTGAAACGTGTATCTAATGATTGTCAAAAAATACTTGAGTCACAAAAAAATACAGGTTAGGAGAATTAACTTAGCAGGTTAGATTAATTAGGTTAAGGTTAGGAAAAGGGTTAGGGTTAGTGCAAAAATATTCCACTTCTGACACTTAATTGGTCAGAAAGCTGGACCCATTCCAGCCATGACCCCATACCCGCTACATTTAGCTTAAAAGGGACATGTCACTATAAAAATGTAATCATTGGCCACTAGGGAGCAGACTGTGACTGTCATATATACAACTGTGTTGAATTTGTATGTTTACACAAGGCTCTATTAGCTCACTTCAACAGAACAGCACATTTCTGTCAGGTCATTTCAACAGCTCAACAGAATAGCACGTCTCTGTTAGCTCACGTCAACAGCTCAACAGAACAGCACACCTGTTAGCTCACATCAACAGAATACACCAGTCATCTTGTGTTCTTTTCCCCAATGGGAACCAAACAGTGAGTCAAAGGTGTCAATAAAAATGTATTAAAATGAATAATATAGTCATTGGAAATATGCAGGCTAATATATAAAAGGTTAAGTTTATATACTCACCAGACAGTTTAGTTGATTAGTTACACCCATATAGTACTGTTTTGGACCCCCTTTGCCTCCAGAACAGCCTGAATTCTTTGGGGGTTGGATTCTACAAGTCGGAAGCGGTCTACAGGCATGTGCTGCAGATTGGATGGACCTACACCACCGTCACCAGCCGGTACTGTTGACACCAGGCATGTTGGTCCATGCTGACGCGACGGCATCACACAGGTGCTGCAGATTGGACGACGCTACACCACCGTCACCAGCCTGTACCGTCGACACCAGGCATGTTGGTCGACTCATGCTGTTTACACCAAATCCTGACTCTGCCATCAGCATGACGCAACAGGAACCAGGATACGTCGGACCAGGCAGTGTTTTTCCTTTCCTCAGTTGTCCAGTGTTGGTGATGGCGTTGCCCACTGGAGCCTCTTCTTCTTCTTGTGTTTAGCTGATAGGAGTAGAACCCAGTGTGGTCGTCTGCTGTAATAACCCATCCGTGACAAGGACCGACGAGTTGTGTGTTCTGAGATGCCGTTCTGCAAACCACTGTTGTACTGCGCCATTATTGGTCTGTTTGTAGCCAGGCCCGTTACCTTGCCCGATTCTTGACATTCTCCTTCCGCCTCTCTCATCAACGAGCTGTTTTCGCCCACAGGACTGCCGCTGACTGGATTATTTTTGTTTGTCGCACCTTTCTCCGCTAACACACCTTTCTCCGCTAACACACCTTTCTCCGCTAACACACCGTTCTCCGCTAACACACCGTTCTCCGCTAACACACCTTTCTCCGCTAACACACCTTTCCCCGCTAACACACCTTTCTCCGCTAACACACCTTTCTCCGCTAACACACCTTTCTCCGCTAACACACCTTTCTCCGCTAACACACCTTTCCCCGCTAAAACACCTTTCTCCGCTAACACACCTTTCTCCGCTAACACACCTTTCTCCGCTAACACACCTTTCCCCGCTAACACACCTTTCTCCGCTAACACACACACCTTTCTCCGCTAACACACCTTTCTCCGCTAACACACCTTTCTCCGCTAACACACCGTTCTCCGCTAACACACCGTTCTCCGCTAACACACCTTTCTCCGCTAACACACCTTTCCCCGCTAACACACCTTTCTCCGCTAACACACCTTTCCCCGCTAACACACCTTTCTCCGCTAACACACCTTTCTCCGCTAAAACACCTTTCTCCGCTAACACACCTTTCTCTGCTAACACACCTTTCTCCGCTAACACACCTTTCTCCGCTAACACACCGTTCTACGCTAACACACCTTTCTCCACTAACACACCTTTCTCCGCTAACACACCGTCGTGGGTGAAAATCCCAGGAGGCCGTTTCCGAGATACTGGATCCGGCGCACCTGGCACCGACGATCATACCACGCTCAAAGTCGGTTCGGTCACTCGTTTTGCCCATGTTAACGTTCAATCCAACAGTAACTGAATGTCTGGATGCCTGTTTTATATAGCAAGCCACGGCCACGGTGATCCATTTTCATGAATGGGGTGGTGTACCTAATAAACTGTCCTTTGAGTGTGTGTGTGTATATAAATATAAATATATATATATATATTCACCAAACTACCAAAGGTATGTGGATACATGCTCGTCATTCCAAAATCATGGGCATTAATATGAAGTTGGTCTCCCCTTTGCTGCTATAACAGCCTCCACTATTCTGGGATGGTTTTCCACAAGATGTTGGAACATTGCTGAGGGGACTTGCTTCCATTCAGCCACAACAGCATTACAGAGGTCGGGCACTGATGTTGTGCGATTTAACTTGCAGTCGGCGTTCCAATTCATCTCAAAGATGTTCGATGGGGTTAAGGTCAGGGCTCTGTGCAGGCCAATCAAGTTCTTCCACACCGATCTCGACCAACTATTTCTGTATGGACCTCGCTTTGTGCATGGGGGACATTGTCATGCTGAAACAGGAAAGGGCCTTCCCAAAACTGTTGTCACAATGTTGGAAGCACGAAATCATCTAGAATGTTATTGTATGCTGTAGCATTAAGATTTCCCTTCACTGGAACTAAGGGGCCCAAACCAATGAAAAACAGCCCCAGACCATTATTCCTCCTCCACCAAACTTTACAGCCATGGAAACCCATTTCATGAAGCTCCCGATGAACAGTTCTTGTGCTGACGTTGCTTCCAGAGGCAGTTTGGAACTCGGTAGTGAGGGTTGTAACTGAAGACAGGCGATTTTTACTCGCTTCAGCACTCGGTGGTCCCATTCTGTGAGCTTGTGTGGCCAACCACTTCACGGCTGAGCCGTTGTTGCTCCTAGACATTTCCACTTCACAATAACAGCACTTACTGTTGCCTGGGGCAGATCTAGCAATTGTAGCAATTTGACAAACTGACTTGTTGGAAAGGTGGCATCCTATGATGGTACCACGTTGAAGGTCACTGAGCTCTTCAGTAAGGCCATTCTACTGCCAATGTTTGTCTATGGAGATTGCATGGCTATGTGCTTGATTTTATACACCTATCAGCAACAGATGTGACTAAAATAACCTCATCTACTAATTTGAAGGGGTGTCCACATACTTTTGATAAACTGAATGGGCAAGTCTTTGGTCTGGTCTGAAGTGTTTTCGTCACCACAAATATCAATCAATCAAATGTATTTATAAAGCTTTTATTACATCAGCTGATGTCACAAAGTTCTTATACAGAGACTCCGCCTAAATCCCCAAACAGCAAGCAATGAAGATGTAGAAGCAGAGTGGCTAGGAAAAACCCTCCCTAGAAAGGCAGGAACATAGGAAGAAACCTAGAGAGGAACCAGGCTCTGAGGGGTGACCAGTCCTCTACTGGCTGTACTGGGTAGACCAGAGGAACCAGGCTCTGAGGGGTGACCAGTCCTCTACTGGCTGTACTGGGTAGACCAGAGGAACCAGGCTCTGAGGGGTGACCAGTCCTCTTCTGGCTGTACTGGGTAGACCAGAGGAACCAGGCTCTGAGGGGTGACCAGTCCTCTTCTGGCTGTACTGGGTAGACCAGAGGAACCAGGCTCTGAGGGGTGGCCAGTCCTCTTCTGGCTGTACTGGGTAGACCAGAGGAACCAGGCTCTGAGGGGTGACCAGTCCTCTTCTGCCTGTACTGGGTAGAGAGGAACCAGGCTCTGAGGGGTGACCAGTCCTCTACTGGCTGTACTGGGTAGAGAGGAACCAGTCTATGAGGGGTGGCCAGTCCTCTACTGGCTGTACTGGGTAGACCAGAGGAACCAGGCTCTGAGGGGTGACCAGTCCTCTACTGGCTGTACTGGGTAGAGAGGAACCAGGCTCTGAGGGGTGACCAGTCCTCTTCTGGCTGTACTGGGTAGAGAGGAACCAGGCTATGAGGGGTGACCAGTCCTCTTCTGGCTGTACTGGGTAGAGAGGAACCAGGCTATGAGGGGTGACCAGTCCTCTTCTGGCTGTACTGGGTAGAGAGGTCCCAGGCTCTGAGGGGTGGCCAGTCCTCTTCTGGCTGTACTGGGTAGAGAGGAACCAGGCTCTGAGGGGTGACCAGTCCTCTACTAGCTGTGCCTGGTGGAGATTATAACAGTACATTAAGGCCAGATCATTCTTCAAGATGTTCAAACGTTCATAGAATAAAAGTCCCAATGGATATAGCGGGTACGATAAGTCAGCACCTCGGGAGTAAATGTCACTTGGCTTTTCATAGCCGAGCATTCAGAGGTCAAGACAGCAGGTCTGGTAGAGAGGAAGAGAGAGAGAGAGTCGAAAACAGCATGTTTGGGACAAGGTAGCACAGGTCAGGGTTCCATAGCCGCTGGCAGAACAGTTGAAACTGGAGCAGCAGCACGACCAGGTGGACTGGGGACAGCAAGGAGTCATCATGCCAGGTAGTCCTGAGGCATGGTCCTAGGGCTCAGGTCCCCCGGGAGAGGAGAGCGAATTAGAGGGAGCATACTTAAGTTCACACAGGACACCAGATAAGACTGGCCCCGTCCGACAATAACCCCGGACAGTGCCAACCAGGCAGGATATAACCCCTAACCACTTTGCCAAACAAAGCACAGCCCCCACACCACTAGAGGGATATCAACTGACCATCAACAGTACCCTGAGACAAGGCTGAGCCCAAGAATATCTCCCCCCCCCACCGCACACGCCTGATGTGTTGCAAAATCGGACAGGATGATCACGTCAATCATTCAACCCACTCAAGTCAGTTATTTGCGAGAGAAAAAAACACATCCTGGCGAGACGTGATGCACCCCTCCTAGGGACTGCATGGGAGAGCACTAGCAAGCCAGTGATTCAGCCCTTTGTAATAGATCAGAGACAGTGCCTGGCCATTCACCTTCACACCCCCTGGGACAGACTACACTCAATCATAGGACCTACTGAAGAGATGAGTCTTCAGTAAAGACTTAAAGGTTGAGACCGAGTCTGCGTCTCTCACATGGGTAGGCAGACCATTTCATTAAAAAATCGAGCTCTATAGGAGAAAGCCCTGCCTCCAGCTGTTTGCTTAGAAATTCTAGGGACAGTAAGTAGGCCTTGTGTTTTGTGACCGCAGCGTACGCGTAGGTACATTATCTATGGCAGGACCAAAATCAGAGAGATAAGTAGGAGCAAGTCCCTGTAATGCTTTGCAGCTTAACAGTAAAACCTTGAAATCAGCCCAAGCCTTAAGAGGAAGCCAGAGGCTAGCACTGAATTTAAAAAAATAAAATTGTTGTTTTTTGGGGGGGTTCTAGTCAGATATGAGTGACACAATGTGCTGTGTTTTAGAATAACAAGGAATGATTAGTTGTGTAATATGACAAATCAGTCTGCCGAAGTGTTACTGTGAGCACCAGCATCCCGAGTACCACTACATTGTAGGAACTGAAGTCAATGGGGGCTGTTACAATACAACCTGGCTTAGTTTTTTTGTGGAGGGTCTTTCAACACCTATTCAAATCTTACCCTACGAGGTCTGGTATTACCTGACAATTAATTTCACCCACCTGGTGTCCCAGGTCTAAATCAGTCCGTGATCAGAGGGGAAGAATGAAAATCAGCAGTGAAACTGGCTTGGAGGTCCGGATGTGAATTTGAAGGCCCTGTGGCATAAGGTATAAAGCCTTTGTTGTAGAAGCAGCGTTGTACAGTAGTAGGACAGGGAATGTCAAACAGAGTCCAATTGTAGCATTTACAGCCCACCGCTTTCTCTTCAGAGGTTTATTTTACGGCTGTTTTCTGTTTTTCCTCGGGGATAGCTTCCTGTTTTGCAGCCGCTCAATGCCACCTAACAATAACGGGAAGGATCTAGCTCACTCCGTCTAGACAAGCGTCGGTCTAACACACTCTCTCCAGGTAGCCCATTCATGTGTCATATTGTTGTTGCCACCGTCAGAGTGTACCATATATGACACTGGTCCTTGTTCTGTGACTGATACACAGGGAAGGTTAATGGGTGTTATCTCAGATGTTTTAGATATCTAACCAGTAGCCGGAGCGCAGAGACAATGTGAAATCTCAATTCATTTACGGGTATTTTATTTTCTAAACCCGTGCGGCTTATTGTGAAATCTTATCTCAGTCAGTTTGATTACAGTAACAAGACAGTTGTATGAAACCAGTGAACTTCAAATCAAATCAAACTCTATATCATCTACTGCATCTTTATGTAATACATGTGTATCACTAGCCACTTTAAACTATGCCACTTTGTTTACATACCCTACATTACTCCTCTCATATGTATATACTGCACTCGATACCATCTACTGCATCTTGCCTATGCCGTTCTGTACCATCACTCATTCATATATCTTTATGTACATATTCTTTATCCCTTTACACTTGTGTGTATAAGGTAGTAGTTTTGGAATTGTCAGGTTAGATTACTCGTTGGTTATTACTGCATTGTCGGAACTAGAAGCACAAGCATTTCGCTACACTCGCATTAACATCTGCTAACCATGTGTATGTGACAAATAAATTACATTTGATTTGATTTGAACTTAAAACAATGTTCATCAGGACAATGTGTTTCTCTGTTGTTTATCGTGGTTATACACTAGAGTCTTTCGCTTCAGATTGAGGGGGGGGGGTGTAAGTGCTTGGTCAAAGGCACAACGGTAGGCAATGGCATCTAGGATTTGATACCCCCAACCCTTCGGTTGCCAGTTCACTTCCTGACAGATTTTTCCTGTCGGACCAGGTATTTGAACTGGCAACCCTCCGGTTGCTGGCTCGCCTCTTAACTTTTAGGATACCTTGCCGCCCCTGACGAGGAACCTTCGAGAATCACCAGGAAATTGGTGGTTCTAGAACCACCTGCAACAGGAAATTGGTGGTTCTAGGACTACCTGCAACAGGGAATTGGTGGTTCTAGAACTACCTGCAACAGGAAATTGGTGGTTCTAGAACTACCTGCAACAGGAAATTGGTGGTTCTAGAACTACCTGCAACAGGAAATTGGTGGTTCTAGAACTACCTGCAACAGGAAATTGGTGGTTCTAGAACTACCTGCAACAGGAAATTTACATTTCTAAGATTGAAGAAAGTTTCGCCAAGAGCAAGTTAGTTGAAAAATCTACGGTGGAGGTTTGTATGAGGCTTTCCTGTAATGCCCAGTAATGGATAACAAAATCTTTAGTTATATCACATGATCTGGGTTACAATCTGTAGCCACATACAGCAGCGGTGCCTGGGTAATCTGTAGCCACATACAGGAGCGGTGCCTGGGTAATCTGTAGCCACATACAGGCGCGGTGCCTGGGTAATCTGTAGCCACATAGAGGAGCGGTAGCTGGGTAATCTGTAGCCACATACAGGTGCAGTGCCTGGGTAATCTGTAGCCACATACAGGCGCGGTGCCTGGGTAATCTGTAGCCACATAGAGGAGCGGTGCCTGGGTAATCTGTAGCCACATACAGGTGCGGTGCCTGGGTAATCTGTAGCCACATACAGGAGCGATGCCTGGGTAATCTGTAGCCACATACAGGAGCGATGCCTCAGTAATCTGTAGCCACATACAGGAGCGGTGCCTGGGTAATCTGTAGCCACATACAGGAGCGGTGCCTGGGTAATCTGTAGCCACATACAGGAGCGATGCCTGGGTAATCTGTAGCCACATACAGCAGCGGTGCCTGGGTAATCTGTAGCCACATACAGCAGCGGTGCCTGGGTAATCTGTAGCCACATACAGGAGCGGTGCCTGGGTAATCTGTAGCCACATACAGCAGCGGTGCCTGGGTAATCTGTAGCCACATACAGCAGCGGTGCCTGGGTAATCTGTAGCCACATACAGCAGCGGTGCCTGGGTAATCTGTAGCCACATGCAGGAGCGGTGCCTGGGTAATCTGTAGCCACATAGAGGAGCGGTGCCTGGGTAATCTGTAGCCACATAGAGGAGCGGTGCCTGGGTAATCTGTAGCCACATAGAGGAGCGGTGCCTGGGTAATCTGTAGCCACATAGAGGAGCGGTGCCTGGGTAATCTGTAGCCACATACAGCAGCGGTGCCTGGGTAATCTGTAGCCACATGCAGGAGCGGTGCCTGGGTAATCTGTAGCCACATACAGGAGCGGTGCCTGGGTAATCTATAGTCACATACAGGAGCGGTGCCTGGGTAATCTATAGTCACATACAGGAGCGGTGCCTGGGTAATCTGTAGCCACATACAGGAGCGGTGCCTGGGTAATCTGTAGCCACATACAGGAGCGATGCCTGGGTAATCTGTAGCCACATACAGGAGCGGTGCCTGGGTAATCTGTAGCCACATACAGGAGCGATGCCTGGGTAATCTGTAGCCACATACAGGAGCGGTGCCTGGGTAATCTGTAGCCACATACAGGAGCGATGCCTGGGTAATCTGTAGCCACATACAGGAGCGGTGCCTGGGTAATCTGTAGCCACATACAGGAGCAGTGCCTGGGTAATCTGTAGCCACATACAGCAGCGGTGCCTGGGTAATCTGTAGCCACATACAGCAGCGGTGCCTGGGTAATCTGTAGCCACATGCAGGAGCGGTGCCTGGGTAATCTGTAGCCACATAGAGGAGCGGTGCCTGGGTAATCTGTAGCCACATAGAGGAGCGGTGCCTGGGTAATCTGTAGCCACATAGAGGAGCGGTGCCTGGGTAATCTGTAGCCACATAGAGGAGCGGTGCCTGGGTAATCTGTAGCCACATACAGCAGCGGTGCCTGGGTAATCTGTAGCCACATGCAGGAGCGGTGCCTGGGTAATCTGTAGCCACATACAGGAGCGGTGCCTGGGTAATCTATAGTCACATACAGGAGCGGTGCCTGGGTAATCTATAGTCACATACAGGAGCGGTGCCTGGGTAATCTGTAGCCACATACAGGAGCGGTGCCTGGGTAATCTGTAGCCACATACAGGAGCGATGCCTGGGTAATCTGTAGCCACATACAGGAGCGGTGCCTGGGTAATCTGTAGCCACATACAGGAGCGATGCCTGGGTAATCTGTAGCCACATACAGGAGCGGTGCCTGGGTAATCTGTAGCCACATACAGGAGCGATGCCTGGGTAATCTGTAGCCACATACAGGAGCGGTGCCTGGGTAATCTGTAGCCACATACAGGAGCAGTGCCTGGGTAATCTGTAGCCACATACAGAAGCAGTGCCTGGGTAATCTGTAGCCACATACAGGAGCGGTGCCTGGGTAATCTGTAGCCACATACAGGAGCGGTGCCTGGGTAATCTGTAGCCACATACAGGAGCGGTGCCTGGGTAATCTGTAGCCACATACAGGAGCGGTGCCTGGGTAATCTGTAGCCACATAGAGGAGCGGTGCCTGGGTAATCTGTAGCCACATACAGCAGCGGTGCCTGGGTAATCTGTAGCCACATACAGCAGCGGTGCCTGGGTAATCTGTAGCCACATACAGGAGCGGTGCCTGGGTAATCTGTAGCCACATACAGGAGCGGTGCCTGGGTAATCTGTAGCCACATAGAGGAGCGGTGCCTGGGTAATCTGTAGCCACATAGAGGAGCGGTGCCTGGGTAATCTGTAGCCACATACAGGCGCGGTGCCTGGGTAATCTGTAGCCACATAGAGGAGCGGTGCCTGGGTAATCTGTAGCCACATAGAGGAGCGGTGCCTGGGTAATCTGTAGCCACATACAGCAGCGGTGCTTGGGTAATCTGTAGCCACATGCAGGAGCGGTGCCTGGGTAATCTGTAGCCACATACAGGAGCGGTGCCTGGGCAATCTATAGTCACATACAGGAGCGGTGCCTGGGTAATCTATAGTCACATACAGGAGCGGTGCCTGGGTAATCTGTAGCCACATACAGGAGCGGTGCCTGGGTAATCTGTAGCCACATACAGGAGCGATGCCTGGGTAATCTGTAGCCACATACAGGAGCGGTGCCTGGGTAATCTGTAGCCACATACAGGAGCGATGCCTGGGTAATCTGTAGCCACATACAGAAGCAGTGCCTGGGTAATCTGTAGCCACATACAGGAGCGGTGCCTGGGGAATCTGTAGCCACATACAGGAGCGGTGCCTGGGTAATCTGTAGCCACATACAGGAGCGGTGCCTGGGTAATCTGTAGCCACATACAGGAGCGGTGCCTGGGTAATCTGTAGCCACATAGAGGAGCGTTGCCTGGGTAATCTGTAGCCACATACAGCAGCGGTGCCTGGGTAATCTGTAGCCACATACAGCAGCGGTGCCTGGGTAATCTGTAGCCACATACAGGAGCGGTGCCTGGGTAATCTGTAGCCACATACAGGAGCGGTGCCTGGGTAATCTGTAGCCACATAGAGGAGCGATGCCTGGGTAATCTGTAGCCACATACAGGCGCGGTGCCTGGGTAATCTGTAGCCACATACAGGAGCGGTGCCTGGGTAATCTGTAGCCACATAGAGGAGAGGTGCCTGGGTAATCTGTAGCCACATACAGGAGCGGTGCCTGGGTAATCTGTAGCCACATACAGGAGCGGTGCCTGGGTAATCTGTAGCCACATACAGGAGCGGTGCCTGCGTAATCTGTAGCCACATACAGGCGCGATGCCTGGGTAATCTGTAGCCACATACAGGAGCTGTGCCTGGGTAAAATCGCTGGGGAAGCTATGCCATGCCAGAAAAACATATTACAATCTATGTGTTGTGATAATTGTGTTGTTTGCTCTTTAACCACAAGTTCAAATCCCTATCCATGGTTAATTTAGGAAAGGGACAATTTTAGCTAGCTAGCCACCAGAGGACAACGACACAACGAGATGCTACAATTCACGTTTTTCTCTGTCAATGACATTTGGCTTCTGATGTGATGTGATTGCTGTGAAGTAAAATCCATGCCCTGACCTTTAAATTCTCTATTTGGTAGGTCAGGGTGTGACTAGGGTGGGAAATCTATGTTTTCTATTTCTTTGTGTTTTTGGCTGAGTATGGTTCCCAATCAGAGGCAGCTGTCTATCGTTGTCTCTGATTGGGGATCATATATCGGTACTTCCGGGTTGGAGCGATCTGGTCGCATCCGCGCTTCGGTCTGCAGGTTGTATAACTTTTCATTACATTTCATTATAGTACAACGGTCTGATTTGTCTAATCTTAGCAATTTCTTCTTAGCTAGCTACATAGTCGTCGTTGTATCAAAGATAATTGCGTAATTATCGTATTTCGTCGTCTCCTATCTGTCCAACACGTTCACCGTCTACCGTAGCACTGTAGTAACTATCACACTCAACTGAACGACTTGATTAGTGTAGTGTTAGCTAGCTACATAGCTAGCTACATAGTTGTCTTTGCTGTCTTCGTATCCAAGATAATTGTGTAGCTTAGAGTGTGGAGTCTTAGAGTGATAATTGCGTTATTATCGCCCTCCTATCTGCCTAGCAGCTAGCCAGCTAGCATACGTTCACCGGCTACCGTAGCACTGTAGTAACTATCACACTCAACTGAACGACTTGATTAGTGTAGTATTAGATAGCTACATAGTTGTCTTTGCTGTCTTCGTATCCAAGATAATTGTGTAGTTTAGAGTGTGTAGTCTTAGAGTGATTATCTTAATTCACCGAGGTTAGCTAGCCAGCTATTTTGTCGTCCTTAACGTAGGAGACACTCCTAGCTAGCCAATAGCCAGCCAACGTCTACTGAATAGAACTTTCGCATTCCGGTCGCATTCCGCGTCGCTCCACAGGTAGTATCACTTTTTCATTTCATTTCATTACAGTCCCAACGGTGTGATTTGTTTGATCGTAGCTAGCTACATAGCTAGCTACATAGCCGTCTTTGTTTCAAAGATAATTGTGTAGTCTAGAGCGATTTTCTAGGTTAGCTAGCCAGCTATTGTCGTTCTCCTAACGCAACGTAACGTAACCAACACTGCTAGCTAGCCAGCTAGCTCAAAAGCAGCATTGTAGAAACTTCACACTCAACGGTACGACTTGATTAGGTAGTGTCAACAACGCAGCTAGCCTACCCCAGCAGTACTCTATCATTTTAATCATTTTAGTCAATTAGATTCTTGCTACGTAAGCTTAACTTTCTGAACATTCGAGACGTGTAGTCCACTTGTCATTCCAATCTCCTCTGCATTAGCGTAGCCTCTTCTCTAGCCTGTCAACTATGTGTCTGTCTATCCCTGTTCTCTCCTCTCTGCACAGACCATACAAACGCTCCACACCGCATGGCCGCAGCCACCCTAATCTGGTGGTCCCAGCGCGCACGACCCACGTGGAGTTCCAGGTCTCCGGTAGCCTCTGGAACTGCCGATCTGCGGCCAACAAGGCAGAGTTCATCTCAGCCTATGCCTCCCTCCAGTCCCTCGACTTCTTGGCTCTGACGGAAACATGGATCACCACAGACAACACCGCTACTCCTACTGCTCTCTCTTCGTCCGCCCACGTGCTCTCGCACACCCCGAGAGCTTCTGGTCAGCGGGGTGGTGGCACCGGGATCCTCATCTCTCCCAAGTGGTCATTCTCTCTTTCTCCCCTTACCCATCTGTCTATCGCCTCCTTTGAATTCCATGCTGTCACAGTTACCAGCCCTTTCAAGCTTAACATCCTTATCATTTATCGCCCTCCAGGTTCCCTCGGAGAGTTCATCAATGAGCTTGATGCCTTGATAAGCTCCTTTCCTGAGGACGGCTCACCTCTCACAGTTCTGGGCGACTTTAACCTCCCCACGTCTACCTTTGACTCATTCCTCTCTGCCTCCTTCTTTCCACTCCTCTCCTCTTTTGTCCTCACCCTCTCACCTTCCCCCTACTCACAAGGCAGGCAATACGCTCGACCTCATCTTTACTAGATGCTGTTCCTCCACTAACCTCATTGCAACTCTCCTCCAAGTCTCCGACCACTACCTTGTATCCTTTTCCCTCTCGCTCTCATCCAACACTTCCCACACTGCCCCTACTCGGATGGTATCGCGCCGTCCCAACCTTCGCTCTCTCTCCCCCGCTACTCTCTCCTCTTCCATCCTATCATCTCTTCCCTCTGCTCAAACCTTCTCCAACCTATCTCCTGATTCTGCCTCCTCAACCCTCCTCTCCTCCCTTTCTGCATCCTTTGACTCTCTATGTCCCCTATCCTCCAGGCCGGCTCGGTCCTCCCCTCCCGCTCCGTGGCTCGACGACTCATTGCGAGCTCACAGAACAGGGCTCCGGGCAGCCGAGCGGAAATGGAGGAAAACTCCGCCTCCCTGCGGACCTGGCATCCTTTCACTCCCTCCTCTCTACATTTTCCTCCTCTGTCTCTGCTGCTAAAGCCACTTTCTACCACTCTAAATTCCAAGCATCTGCCTCTAACCCTAGGAAGCTCTTTGCCACCTTCTCCTCCCTCTTGAATCCTCCTCCCCCCCCCCTCCTCCCCCTCTCTGCAGATGACTTCGTCAACCATTTTGAAAAGAAGGTCGACGACATCCGATCCTCGTTGCTAAGTCAAACGACACCGCTGGTTCTGCTCACACTGCCCTACCCTGTGCTCTGACCTCTTTCTCCCCTCTCTCTCCAGATGACATCTCGCGTCTTGTGACGGCCGGCCGCCCAACAACCTGCCCGCTTGACCCTATCCCCTCCTCTCTTCTCCAGACCATCTCCGGTGACCTTCTCCCTTACCTCACCTCGCTCATCAACTCATCCCTGACCGCTGGCTACGTCCCTCCCGTCTTCAAGAGAGCGAGAGTTGTGAAAAAACCTACACTCGATCCCTCCGATGTCAACAACTACAGACCAGTATCCCTTCTTTCTTTTCTCTCCAAAACTCTTGAACGTGCCGTCCTTGGCCAGCTCTCCAGCTATCTCTCTCAGAATGACCTTCTTGATCCAAATCAGTCAGGTTTCAAGACTAGTCATTCAACTGAGACTGCTCTTCTCTGTATCACGGAGGCGCTCCGCACTGCTAAAGCTAACGCTCTCTCCTCTGCTCTCATCCTTCTAGACCTATCGGCTGCCTTCGATACTGTGAACCATCAGATCCTCCTCTCCACCCTCTCAGAGTTGGGCATCTCCGGCGCGGCCCACGCTTGGATTGCGTCCTACCTGACAGGTCGCTCCTACCAGGTGGCGTGGCGAGAATCCGTCTCCTCACCACGTGCTATCACCACTGGTGTCCCCCAGGGCTCTGTTCTAGGCCCTCTCCTATTCTCGCTATACACCAAGTCACTTGGCTCTGTCATAACCTCACATGGTCTCTCCTATCATTGCTATGCAGACGACACACAATTAATCTTCTCCTTTCCCCCTTCTGACGACCAGGTGGCGAATCGCATCTCTGCATGTCTGGCAGACATATCAGTGTGGATGACGGATCATCACCTCAAGCTGAACCTCGGCAAGACGGAGCTGCTCTTCCTCCCGGGGAAGGACTGCCCGTTCCATGATCTCGCCATCACGGTTGACAACTCCATTGTGTCCTCGTCCCAGAGCGCTAAGAACCTTGGCGTGATCCTGGACAACACCCTGTCGTTCTCAAATAACATCAAGGCGGTGGCCCGTTCCTGTAGGTTCATACTCTACAACATCCGCAGAGTACGACCCTGCCTCACACAGGAAGCGGCGCAGGTCCTAATCCAGGCACTTGTCATCTCCCGTCTGGATTACTGCAACTCGCTGTTGGCTGGGCTCCCTGCCTGTGCCATTAAACCCCTACAACTCATCCAGAACGCCGCAGCCCGTCTGGTGTTCAACCTTCCCAAGTTCTCTCACGTCACCCCGCTCCTCCGCTCTCTCCACTGGCTTCCAGTTGAAGCTCGCATCCGCTACAAGACCATGGTGCTTGCCTACGGAGCTGTGAGGGGAACGGCACCTCAGTACCTCCAGGCTCTGATCAGGCCCTACACCCAAACAAGGGCACTGCGTTCATCCACCTCTGGCCTGCTCGCCTCCCTACCACTGAGGAAGTACAGTTCCCGCTCAGCCCAGTCAAAACTGTTCGCTGCTCTGGCCCCCCAATGGTGGAACAAACTCCCTCACGACGCCAGGACAGCGGAGTCAATCACCACCTTCCGGAGACACCTGAAACCCCACCTCTTTAAGGAATACCTAGGATAGGATAAAGTAATCCTTCTCCCCTCCCCCCTTAAAAGACCTAGATGCACTATTGTAAAGTGGCTGTTCCACTGCATGTCATAAGGTGAAAGCACCAATTTGTAAGTCGCTCTGGATAAGAGCGTCTGCTAAATGACTTAAATGTAAATGTAAATATATAGGTTGTCATTTTCCGTTTGGGTTTTGTGGGGAGTTATTTTCTGTTTATCTGTTTTGTTGCCTGACAGAACTGTGAGCTTTTGTTTTTTCTAATTTGTTATTTTGTTGCGGTGTTCAGTTTATTAAAAAATCATGAACGCCTACCACGCTGCACCTTGGTCTCCTTCTTCAACCCAGGAGAGTCGTTACATCCAAACTGACTTCACTTGATATTTTTTGTCTGTTGGTGCGCCAGCATCATTCACAGTTGAGCTCACTCAGTTTAGCTCAATGCTGATGGGCTATTATTGTATACTTTTTTTTAAATCAAGGGAGGCCAAATGCTTGCTGGCTTCATTTGCATTCAATGCTACAGGCGGCAACAATATCATACTCTTTTTGACCAGACAGCATCAGATACACGGGCTACATATAGTAAGACAGAGGGTTCATTGCTTCGCTCACTCGAATGCTTTCTCCGGCGAGATACATTCAGCCTCTTGTGAATTGAAGGAAAATTATGAAACACAGTGAGACAAAATATAAATAAAATAAAAAAATGTTTTTTTCTTTGTACATTTTTGGGGGAAGCCGGCCTTCCCTTGGCATCCATGAATACACGCCACTGGCCACGTAGTCTTGTGCTGTCAAACATATCAAGAATTTGAACGGGGAGGTTAGGAGCCCCTTATAGGTCAAGTGAATTAAGACATCCAAGTCATAGAGAATCAGGTGAACCTAAGCCATTTTTCTGTTTGGATCTGCCACAACCAGGGAATGAAGATGCCAGTGCAGCACTTCACTACAGAAACCAGGGAATGAAGATGCCAGTGCAGCACTTCACTACAGAAACCAGGGAATGAAGATGCCAGTGGACCTCTTCACTACAGAAACCAGGGAATGAAGATGCCAGTGGACCTCTTCACTACAGAAACCAGGGAATGAAGATGCCAGTGCAGCACTTCACTACAGAAACCAGGGAATGAAGATGCCAGTGGACCTCTTCACTACAGAAACCAGGGAATGAAGATGCCAGTGGACCTCTTCACTACAGAAACCAGGGAATGAAGATGCCAGTGCAGCTCTTCACTATAGAAACCTCTTCACTATCTCTGCCTCTGTCACGGAGCGAAGACGTTTAGGGACCGGGGAGAAAATGCAATAACAAAAAAAAAAAACTGGAAAGATTTTCCGTGCAAAATTTGATTGACCAGTTGTAAGGAAATAGAAAGCTGTGAAAACGATCCAACATGTTTCTGATAAGACTTCAGTCCGGCTTGGATGCATATTTTATGTGGTTGAAATACTATCAGCTGTTATGATGCTGATAAAGAAAGCACCTTTACAGACGTTCCCTAACTGCACATTCATTCTCTCAAGATGCTGAAATAAATAAATTGTATTTCTCCATTCCTGTTTCCAAGTCATTTTCTATTCAACTCGTCTTTCATTCATACAATATTTACTGATCCTAAATCATAGCCGCGGGATGTAGGGGCACTTAAGGTGCTCCAGCACCCCCTGAAAAATCATACGCTACTTTTGACCACACTGGCCCATGGGCTCGCCCTATGGAGTGGTAATCTAATCTGAATACGAACTCAATAATACCACATGATATCCTACAGCTTTCCCTGGCCAATGATTCATTGTCTTTTGAGGTGTTGATATATTTAAAGTATCCTCAGCGCTACTCAAATGACCCCTCTCTGATTTAGATCACTCTTATTTAAGCAGCATCTGGCTTGGACCGTGCCTCCATCTGCAAAAACATTGTGTGTGTGTGTGTGTGTGTGTGTGTGTTTTTTGGTCAGATCTGCAGCTGATCGTCATCAAGCTGTGTGTGTGTGTGTGTGTGTGTGTGTGTGGTGTCACAGGTCTTTACAGTAAATCTTTCACCAACATCACAGTCACACCGTCATCAATCCCTCAGGAGAGTCTGCAGTGTTTTCACTGCCTTTTCTCTCTCACACACACACACACGCACGCGCACGCAGGCACGCACACACACACACACACACACACACACACACACACACACACACACACACACACACACACACACACACACACACACACACACACACACACACACACACACACACACACACAGACACACTCTCTCTCCCTCTCCGATCGCCTCTGTCAGCTGAAACCGAGCCTAAGCTGAGGATGTTTCTGACAATTCAATCATGACAGTAGATTTTCCTCCCGTATTGTGTATGACCCAATGACGCTCTAACTCCTCCAGCTCCACAATGAAATAGGGTGCAGGCCAGGCAGCAGGCTGTTAGGCAGCCTGCCAGCATAGTGGAGTCTGCCACTAGCACAGTCAGTGTAGTCAGCTCAGCTATCACCATTGAGACCGTATCTGTGCCTCGACCTAGGTTGTGCAAAACTAAACATGGCGGTGTTCGCCTTAGCAATCTCACTAGGATAAAGACCACCTCCATTCCTGTCATTATTGAAAGAGATCATGATACCTCACATCTCAAAATAGGGCTACTTAATGTTTTATTTATTTATTTATTTCACCTTTATTTAACCAGGTAGGCAAGTTGAGAACAAGTTCTCATTTACAATTGCGACCTGGCCAAGATAAAGCAAAGCAGTTCGACAGATACAATGACACAGAGTTACACATGGAGTAAAACAAACATACAGTCAATAATACAGTATAAACAAGTCTATATCCAATGTGAGCAAATGAGGTGAGAAGGGAGGTAAAGGCAAAAAAGGCCATGGTGGCAAAGTAAATACAATATAGCAAGTAAAACACTGGAATGGTAGTTTTGCAATGGAAGAATGTGCAAAGTAGAAATAAAAATAATGGGGTGCAAAGGAGCAAAATAAATAAATTAATTAAATACAGTTGGGAAAGAGGTAGTTGTTTGGGCTAAATTATAGGTGGGCTATGTACAGGTGCAGTAATCTGTGAGCTGCTCTGACAGTTGGTGCTTAAAGCTAGTGAGCGAGATAAGTGTTTCCAGTTTCAGAGATTTTTGTAGTTCGTCCAGTCATTGGCAGCAGAGAACTGGAAGGAGAGGCGGCCAAAGAAAGAATTGGTTTTGGGGGTGACTAGAGAGATATACCTGCTGGAGCGTGTGCTACAGGTGGGAGATGCTATGGTGACCAGCGAGCTGAGATAAGGGGGGACTTTACCTAGCAGGGTCTTGTAGATGACATGGAGCCAGTGGGTTTGGCGATGAGTATGAAGCGAGGGCCAGCCAATGAGAGCATACAGGTCGCAATGGTGGGTAGTATATGGGGCTTTGGTGACAAAACGGATTGCACTGTGATAGACTGCATCCAATTTGTTGAGTAGGGTATTGGAGGCTATTTTGTAAATGACATCGCCAAAGTCGAGGATTGGTAGGATGGTCAGTTTTACAAGGGTATGTTTGGCAGCATGAGTGAAGGATGCTTTGTTGCGAAATAGGAAGCCAATTCTAGATTTAACTTTGGATTGGAGATGTTTGATATGGGTCTGGAAGGAGAGTTTACAGTCTAACCAGACACCTAAGTATTTGTAGTTGTCCACGTATTCTAAGTCAGAGCCGTCCAGAGTAGTGATGTTGGACAGGCGGGTAGGTACAGGTAGCGATCGGGTTGAAGAGCATGCATTTAGTTTTACTTGTATTTAAGAGCAATTGGAGGCCACGGAAGGAGAGTTGTATGGCATTGAAGCTTGCCTGGAGGGTTGTTAACACAGTGTCCAAAGAAGGGCCGGAAGTATACAGAATGGTGTCGTCTGCGTAGAGGTGGATCAGAGACTCACCAGCAGCAAGAGCGACCTCATTGATGTATACAGAGAAGAGAGTCGGTCCAAGAATTGAACCCTGTGGCACCCCCATAGAGACTGCCAGAGGTCCGGACAGCAGACCCTCCGATTTGACACACTGAACTCTATCAGAGAAGTAGTTGGTGAACCAGGCGAGGCAATCATTTGAGAAACCAAGGCTGTCGAGTCTGCCGATGAGGATGTGGTGATTGACAGAGTCGAAAGCCTTGGCCAGATCAATGAATACGGCTGCACAGTAATGTTTCTTATCGATGGCGGTTAAGATATCGTTTAGGACCTTGAGCATGGCTGAGGTGCACCCATGACCAGCTCTGAAACCAGATTGCATAGCAGAGAAGGTATGGTGAGATTCAAAATGGTCGGTAATCTGTTTGTTGACTTGGCTTTCGAAGACCTTAGAAAGGCATGGTAAGATAGATATAGGTCTGTAGCAGTTTGGGTCAAGAGTGTCCCCCCCTTTGTAGAGGGGGATGACCGCAGCTGCTTTCCAATCTTTGGGAATCTCAGACGACACGAAAGAGAGGTTGAACAGGCTAGTAATAGGGGTGGCAACAATTTCGGCAGATAATTTTAGAAAGAAAGGGTCCAGATTGTCTAGCCCGGCTGATTTGTAGGGGTCCAGATTTTGCAGCTCTTTCAGAACATAGGCTGAATGGATTTGGGAGAAGGAGAAATGGGGAAGGCTTGGGCGAGTTGCTGTTGGGGGTGCAGTGCTGTTGACCGGGGTAGGAGTAGCCAGGTGGAAAGCATGGCCAGCCGTAGAAAAATGCTTATTGAAATTCTCAAGTATGGTGGATTTATCAGTGGTGACAGTGTTTCCTATCTTCAGTGCAGTGGGCAGCTGGGAGGAGGTGTTCTTATTCTCCATGGACTTTACAGTGTCCCAGAACTTTTTTGAGTTAGTGTTGCAGGAAGCAAATTTCTGCTTGAAAAAGCTAGCCTTGGCTTTTCTAACTGCCTGTGTATAATGGTTTCTAGCTTCCCTGAACAGCTGCATATCACGGGGGCTGTTCAATGCTAATGCAGAATGCCATAGGATGTTTTTATGTTGGTTAAGGGCAGTCAGGTCTGGGGAGAACCAAGGGCTATATCTGTTCCTGCTTCTACATTTCTTGAATGGGGCATGTTTATTTAAGATGGTTAGGAAGGCATTTAAAAAAAATATCCAGGCATCCTCTACTGACGGGATGAGATCAATATCCTTCCAGGATACCCCTGCCAGGTCGATTAGAAAGGCCTGCTCGCTGAAGTGTTTCAGGGAGCGTTTTACAATGATGAGTGGAGGTCGTTTGACCGCTGACCCATTACGGATGCAGGCAATGAGGCAGTGATCGCTGAGATCTTGGTTGAAGACAGCAGAGGTGTATTTAGAGGGGAAGTTGGTTAGGATGATATCTATGAGGGTGCCCGTGTTTAAGGCTTTGGGGAGGTACCTGGTAGGTTCATTGATCATTTGTGTGAGATTGAGGGCATCAAGTTTAGATTGTAGGATGGCTGGGGTGTTAAGCATGTTCCAGTTTAGGTCGCCTAGCAGCACGAGCTCTGAAGATAGATGGGGGGCAATCAGTTCACATATGGTGTCCAGAGCACAGCTGGGGGCAGAGGGTGGTCTATAGCAGGCGGCAACGGTGAGAGACTTGTTTTTAGAGAGGTGGATTTTTAAAAGTAGAAGTTCAAATTGTTTGGGTACAGACCTGGATAGTAGGACAGAACTCTGCAGGCTATCTTTGCAGTAGATTGCAACACCGCCCCCTTTGGCAGTTCTATCTTGTCTGAAAATGTTGTAGTTTGGAATTAAAATTTCTGAATTTTTGCAGAACATCCGGGTTGGCAGAGTGTGCTAAAGCAGTGAATAGAACAAACTTAGGGAGGAGGCTTCTAATGTTAACATGCATGAAACCAAGGCTATTACGGTTACAGAAGTCGTCAAAAGAGAGCGCCTGGGGAATAGGAGTGGAGCTAGGCACTGCAGGGCCTGGATTCACCTCTACATCGCCAGAGGAACATAGGAGGAGTAGAATAAGGGTGCGGCTAAAAGCAATAAGAATTGGTCGTCTAGAACGTCTGGAACAGAGAGTAAAATCAGGTTTCTGGGGGCGATAAAATAGCATCAAGGTATAATGTACAGACAAAGGTATGGTAGGATGTGAATACAGTGGAGGTAAACCTAGGTATTGAGTGATGAAGAGAGAGATATTGTCTCTAGAAACATAATTGAAACCAGGAGATGTCATTGCATGTGTGGGTGGTGGAACTAATAGGTTGGATAAGGTATAGTGAGCAGGACTAGAGGCTCTACAGTGAAATAAGCCAATAAACACTAACCAGAACAGCAATGGACAAGACATATTGACATTAAGGAGAGGCATGCTTAGTCGAGTGATCAAAAGGGTCCAGTGAGTGGAGAGGTTGGTTGGGGGTCACGGCGATTTAGACAGCTAGCCAGGCCATCGGTAGCAAGCTAGCATAGGATGGAGGTCGGTTGTTAGCCACCTCTTGCGTTCCGTCAGTAGATTAGTGGGGTTCCTTGTGGTAGAGGGGATTAATCCAAATCACACAACAACAACAAAAATAAAAACAATAGATATAGTTGTAGAGGCCCAAGAAGAAACATAATAATAATAAAAATAAATAAATTGCCCGATTGTCTATTCAGATAGCAGCTGGTAAGACAGCTAACGGTTAGCAGGCCGCAGATGGGCGTTCAGGTAACGTCGCAACGGAGGAGCCAGCCGGATCTCCTTCGGGTAGATAACGTCGGCAGTCCAGTTGTGAAGGCCCGGTGGGGCTCCGCGTAGGCAGTAAAACGGGTCCGGATAGGTGACTGCAGCCCAGGAGTGATTGATGGAACTCAGGAGTGATTGACGTAGCTGGCTAGCTCCGGAAAAATTGATGTTTGCTCCGGAATCGACGAAAGCCGATAGTCACACGGATAGCAGCTAGCTAGCTGTGAGATCCGGGTATGAATGTCCAGAGAGCAGTTGAAATCCAGGGACATGGAGAGAAAAATTGGTCCGGTATGTTCCGTTCCGAGCCGCGCTGCGCCGTACAAAACTGGCGATAGATTTTCGAGCTAAAGAATAGCTGATGACCACAAACCGTGGTTAGCTGAATACTAACGATTTGCCAGTAAAGAAGCTAACTAGCTTCTGAACTAGCTTCTGATTAGCTTCTGGATTAGCTTCTGGGCTAGCTTCTGGCTAGCTCCTGGATAGCTTCTGGCTAGTTTCTGGCTAGCTTCTTGGAGTTTCTGGCTAGCTTCTTGGAGGATTACAGATTTGAGGTAAATAATACTTTTTTATAAATATAAATTGGTGAGGCGGGTTGCAGGAGAGTGTTTTGAAGATGAGTTGATGGAAAATAAAAATAAAATGTATGTGAAAAAAGTTGTAAATATATATATATACAGGACACGACAAGACGAGGACAAAAGACGTCTGAACTGCTATGCCATCTTGGTTATGAGATGTTAGATCCCTTACTTCAAAGGCAATTATAGTCAATGAACTAATCACTGATCATAATCTTGATGTGATTGGCCTGACTGAAACATGGCTTAAGCCTGATGAATTTACTGTGTTAAATGAGGCCTCACCTCCTGGCTACACTAGTGACCATATCCCCCGTGCATCCCGCAAAGACGGAGGTGTTGCTAACATTTACGATAGCAAATTTCAATTTACAAAAAAATAAAAATTACGTTTTCGTCTTTTGAGCTTCTAGTCATGAAATCTATGCAGCCTACTCAATCACTTTTTATAGCTACTGTTTACAGGCCTCCTGGGCCATATACAGCGTTCCTCACTGAGTTCCCTGAATTCCTATCGGACCTTGTAGTCATAGCAGATCTAATCTTTGGTGACTTTAATATTCACATGGAAAAGTCCACAGACCCACTCCAAAACGCTTTCGGAGCCATCATCGACTCAGTAGGTTTTGTCCAACATGTCTCTGGACCCACTCACTGTCACAGTCATACGCTGGACCTAGTTTTGTCCCATGGAATAAATGTTGTGGATCTTAATGTTTTTCCTCATAATCCTGGACCACTATTTTATTACGTTTGCAATTGCAACAAATAATCTGCTCATACCCCAACCAAGGAACATCAAAAGTCATGCTATAAATTCACAGACAACACAAAGATTCCTTGATGTCCTTCCAGATTCCCTCTGTCTACCCAAGGACGCCAGAGGACAAAAATCAGTTAACCACCTAACTGAGGAACTCAATTTAACCTTGCGCAATACCCTAGATGCAGTTGCACCCCTAAAAACTAAAAACATTTCTCATAAGAAACTAGCTCCCTGGTACACAGAAAATACCCGAGCTCTGAAGCAAGCTTCCAGAAAATTGGAACGGAAATGGCGCCACACCAAACTGGAAGTCTTCCGACTAGCTTGGAAAGACAGTACCGTGCAGTACCGAAGAGCCCTTACTGCTGCTCGATCATCCTATTTTTCTAACTTAATTGAGGAAAATAAGAACAATCCGAAATCCTTTTTGATACTGTCGCAAAGCTAACTAAAAAGCAGCATTCCCCAAGAGAGGATGACTTTCACTTTAGCAGTGATAAATTCATGAACTTCTTTGAGGAAAAGATTATGATTATTAGAAAGCAAATTACGGACTCCTCTTTAAATTTGCGTATTCCTTCAAAGCTCAGTTGTCCTGAGTCTGCACAACTCTCCCAGGACCTAGGATCAAGAGAGACGCTCAAGTGTTTTAGTACTATATCTCTTGACACAATGATGAAAATAATCATGGCCTCTAAACCTTCAAGCTGCATACTGGACCCTATTCCAACTAAACTACTGAAAGAGCTGCTTCCTGTGCTTGGCCCTCCTATGTTGAACATAATAAACAGCTCTCTATCCACCGGATGTGTACCACTCACTAAAAGTGGCAGTAATAAAGCCTCTCTTGAAAAAGCCAAACCTTGACCCAGAAAATATAAAAACTATCGGCCTATATCGAATCTTCCATTCCTCTCAAAAATTTTAGAAAAGGCTGTTGCGCAGCAACTTACTGCCTTCCTGAAGACAAACAATGTATACGAAATGCTTCAGTCTGGTTTTAGACCCCATCATAGCACTGAGACGGCACTTGTGAAGGTAGTAAATGACATTTTAATGGCATCGGACCGAGGCTCTGCATCTGTCCTCGTGCTCCTAGACCTTAGTGCTGCTTTTGATACCATCGATCACCACATTCTTTTGGAGAGATTGGAAACCCAAATTGGTCTACACGGACAAGTTCTGGCCTGGTTTAGATCTTATCTGTCGGAAAGATATCAGTTTGTCTCTGTGAATGGTTTGTCCTCTGACAAATCAACTGTAAATTTCGGTGTTCCTCAAGGTTCCGTTTTAGGACCACTATTGTTTTCACTATATATTTTACCTCTTGGGGATGTTATTCGAAAACATGATGTTAACTTTCACTGCTATGCGGATGACACACAGCTGTACATTTCAATGAAACATGGTGAAGCCCCAAAATTGCCCTTGCTAGAAGCATGTGTTTCAGACATAAGGAAGTGGATGGCTGCAAACTTTCTACTTTTAAACTCGGACAAAACAGAGATGCTTGTTCTAGGTCCCAAGAAACAAAGAGATCTTCTGTTGAATCTGACAATTAATCTTAATGGTTGTACAGTCGTCTCAAATAAAACTGTGAAGGACCTCGGCGTTACTCTGGACCCTGATCTCTCTTTTGAAGAACATATCAAGACCATTTCAAGGACAGCTTTTTTCCATCTACGTAACATTGCAAAAATCAGAAACTTTCTGTCCAAAAATTATGCAGAAAAATGAATCCATGCTTTTGTCACTTCTAGGTTAGACTACTGCAATGCTCTACTTTCCGGCTACCCGGATAAAGCACTAAATAAACTTCAGTTGGTGCTAAGTACGGCTGCTAGAATCCTGACTAGAACCCAAAAATTTGATCATATTACTCCAGTGCTAGCCTCTCTACACTGGCTTCCTGTCAAAGCAAGGGCTGATTTCAAGGTTTTACTGCTAACCTACAAAGCATTACATGGGCTTGCTCCTACCTATCTCTCTGATTTGGTCCTGCCGTACATACCTACACGTATGCTACGGTCACAAGACGCAGGCCACCTAATTGTCCCTAGAATTTCTAAGCAAACAGCTGGAGGCAGGGCTTTCTCCTATAGAGCTAAATTTTTATGGAACGGTCTGTCTACCCATGTCAGAGACGCAAACTCGGTCTCAACCTTTAAGTCTTTACTGAAGACTCATCTCTTCAGTGCGTCATATGATTGAGTGTAGTCTGGCCCAGGAGTGGGAAGGTGAACGGAAAGGCTCTGGAGCAACGCACCGCCCTTGCTGTCTCTGCCTGGCCGGTTCCCCTCTTTCCACTGGGATTCTCTGCCTCTAACCCTATTACAGGGGCTGAGTCACTGGCTTACTGGGGCTCTCTCATGCCGTCCCTGGAAGGGGTGCGTCACCTGAGTGGGTTGATTCACTGATGTGGTCATCCTGTCTGGGTTGGCGCCCCCCCTTGGGTTGTGCCATGGCGGAGATCTTTGTGGGTTATACTCAGCCTTGTCTCAGGATGGTAAGTTGGTGGTTGAAGTTATCCCTCTAGTGGTGTGGGGGCTGTGCTTTGGCAAAGTGGGTGGGGTTATATCCTTCCTGTTTGGCCCTGTCCGGGGGTGTCCTCGGATGGGGCCACAGTGTCTCCTGACCCCTCCTGTCTCAGCCTCCAGTATTTATGCTGCAGTAGTTTATGTGTCGGGGGGCTAGGGTCAGTTTGTTATATCTGGAGTACTTCTCCTGTCCTATTCGGTGTCCTGTGTGAATCTAAGTGTGCATTCTCTAATTCTCTCCTTCTCTCTCTCGGAGGACCTGAGCCCTAGGACCATGCCCCAGGACTACCTGACATGATGACTTCTTGCTGTCCCCAGTCCACCTGGCCGTGCTGCTGCTCCAGTTTCAACTGTTCTGCCTTATTATTATTCGACCATGCTGGTCATTTATGAACATTTGAACATCTTGGCCATGTTCTGTTATAATCTCCACCCGGCACAGCCAGAAGAGGACTGGCCACCCCACATATGCTTTCTCTAATTCTCTCTTTCTTTCTCTCTCTCGGAGGACCTGAGCCCTAGGACCATGCCCCAGGACTACCTGACATGACTCCTTGCTGTCCCCAGTCCACCTGACCGTGCTGCTGCTCCAGTTTCAACTGTTCTGCCTTATTATTATACGACCATGCTGGTCATTTATGAACATTTGAACATCTTGGCCATGTTCTGTTATATTCTCCACCCGGCACAGCCAGAAGAGGACTGGCCACCCCACATAGCCTGGTTCCTCTCTAGGTTTCTTCCTAGGTTTTGGCCTTTCTAGGGAGTTTTTCCTAGCCACCGTGCTTCTACACCTGCATTGCTTGCTGTTTGGGGTTTTAGGCTGGGTTTCTGTACAGCACTTTGAGATATCAGCTGATGTACGAAGGGCTATATAAATAAATTTGATTTGATTGGATTTGATTTGAATGACGCCTGCCTTTTCTGGACCATGTACCCTGTCAATGGAAGTGATACTCTGCAGTTGGACTGGCAGGTTCATGTTTATGTGAGAATAACCGTTTCTTTTGGTATCCGCCCTTGTCTCACAAACAAAGCTCTAGCTCCGCCCCTCGGTCAATCACACAGGCTAATGGTTGCTATCGGCGAATGCAGAAGAAGCAGACGAATCCAATGCAAAGGCTGTAGTTGAAACACACAATGTTTGAGAAGGGTTAGGAGCGCTAACCGGTGTGATGATGGGACTCAAGAGGAGCATCTAGTAAATGACAAAAAATATGAGTGCAAAAAGTGTACACAATGGTCAGTTGTTGTCTAATGAGTACGAAAATGTTTAACTCAAATTTAAGAATTTGGGCATTACATAGGCCAGAAGTATTTGTATAAACTCTGAAAGTTCAAGGGGTTTGGGAAGAGAGTTCTACATTTCGAAGAAACACTGACGGTGAATGTGTGTGAGGTAATTTTGACTTGGATGTCGACTGAGGACAGCACTGTTTGGGACCTGGAACCCTTGAAGGGTTAAAACTAGCGAACTATTAATTGGTTTAAGTTTGTTCAGCGAGGCTCTGTTCCTTAGGTTACTAAAACAGACTGAATGTTGTACTCTCCCATTTGCGAAACAACACATTCAGTCTGGTCTAACCACATTATCTTTTCATTAACCTGGCAGAGAGATGACACACTTGTGATTTACAGCTGGTCCTCCTGCTGCTGCCAAACCCTGGGGGTGTTGGATCACCTTACGCCTTTAACCCTCCAGTCAGGACAAATCAGCAGATGATGGATGGTTCACGGCCTTGGTGTGAACACTGTGTTAACTAGTATATAGTTAATGGATGGTTCACGGCCTTGGTGTGAACACTGTGTTAACTAGTATATAGATGATGGATGGTTCACGGCCTTGGTGTGAACACTGTGTTAACTAGTATATAGACGATGGATGCTTCACGGCCTTGGTGTGAACACTGAGTTACCTAGTATATAGACAATGGATGGTTCACGGCCTTGGTGTGAACACTGTGTTAACTAGTATATAGACGATGGATGGTTCATGGCCTTGGTGTGAACACTGTGTTACCTAGTATATAGTTAATGGATGTTTCATGGCCTTGGTGTGAACACTGTGTTAACTAGTATATAAACGATGGATGGTTCACGGCCTTGGTGTGAACACTGTGTTACCTAGTATATAGATGATGGATGGTTCATGGCCTTGGTGTGAACACTGTGTTAACTAGTATATAGACGATGGATGGTTCACGACCTTGGTGTGAACACTGTGTTACCTAGTATATAGACGATGGATGGTTCATGGCCTTGGTGTGAACACTGTGTTAACTAGTATATAAACGATGGATGGCTCACGGCCTTGGTGTGAACACTGTGTTAACTAGTACATAGACGATGGATGGTTCACGGCCTTGGTGTGAACACTGTGTTACCTAGTATATAGACGATGGATGGTTCACGGCCTTGGTGTGAACACTGAGTTAACCTGTTATATAGACAATGGATGGTTCACTGTGTTACCTTAATGGATGTTTCATGGCCTTGGTGTGAACACTGTGTTACCTAGGATGGTTCATATAGTTAATGGATGTTTCATGGCCTTGGTGTGAACACTGTGTTAACTAGTATATAAACGATGGATGGTTCACTGTGTTACCTTGGTGTGAACACTGTGTTAACTAGTATATAGTTAATGGATGGTTCATGGCCTTGGTGTGAACACTGTGTTAACTAGTATATAAACGATGGATGGCTCACGGCCTTGGTGTGAACACTGTGTTAACTAGTACATAGACAATGGATGGTTCACGGCCTTGGTGTGAACACTGTGTTAACTAGTATATAGACGATGGATGGTTCATGGCCTTGGTGTGAACACTGTGTTAACTAGTATATAGACGATGGATGGTTCATGGCCTTGGTGTGAACACTGAGTTACCTAGTATATAGACAATGGATGGTTCACGGCCTTGGTGTGAACACTGTGTTAACTAGTATATAGACGATGGATGGTTCACGACCTTGGTGTGAACACTGTGTTACCTAGTATATAGACGATGGATGGTTCATGGCCTTGGTGTGAACACTGTGTTAACTAGTATATAAACGATGGATGGCTCACGGCCTTGGTGTGAACACTGTGTTAACTAGTACATAGACGATGGATGGTTCACGGCCTTGGTGTGAACACTGTGTTACCTAGTATATAGACGATGGATGGTTCACGGCCTTGGTGTGAACACTGAGTTACCTAGTATATAGACAATGGATGGTTCACGGCCTTGGTGTGAACACTGTGTTACCTAGTATATAGTTAATGGATGTTTCATGGCCTTGGTGTGAACACTGTGTTAACTAGTATATAGACGATGGATGGTTCACGACCTTGGTGTGAACACTGTGTTAACTAGTATATAGTTAATGGATGGTTCATGGCCTTGGTGTGAACACTGTGTTAACTAGTATATAAACGATGGATGGCTCACGGCCTTGGTGTGAACACTGTGTTAACTAGTACATAGACAATGGATGGTTCACGGCCTTGGTGTGAACACTGTGTTAACTAGTATATAGACGATGGATGGTTTATGGCCTTGGTGTGAACACTGTGTTAACTAGTATATAGACGATGGATGGTTCATGGCCTTGGTGTGAACACTGTGTTAACTAGTATATAGACGATGGATGGTTCATGGCCTTGTCAGAGAACCATGTTAAAACTGAAATAACAGCCTACTCAGAGAACCATGTTAAAACTGAAATAACAGCCTTGCCAGAGAACCATGTTAAACCTGAAATAACAGCCTAGTCAGAGAACCATGTTAAAACTGAAATAACAGCCTTGTCTGAGAACCATGTTAAAACATAAATGAAAAAATCTCTGCTACTCGTATCTAAGACTTTTGTGTCAGAGACACTGGCTGCCTGTTCCTCATGCAGCTCCACCCTCTGCAATTCTCCGCCCTCTGCTAGTGATGCTGTGGCGCGACCACGACTAGCTGAGCGACTAGCTGCCCTCTCGCTCCTCCTCGGTTGTATGCAGTGCTTGACTTGGGCAGGAGCTCACTGGAGCTCAGTACCAGCACCTCAACTTTGCTACTGTTAGAGCTCCTGTTCCTCTTATAGAATATTAGCTCAACAGTTTTGTGGCACTCTTGCACCTGAATGGGGCGGCAGGGTAGCCTAGTGGTTAGAGTGGAGGGCCGGCAGGGTAGCCTAGTGGTTAGAGCGTTGGACTAGTAACCGGAAGGCTGCAAGTTCAAATCCCGAGCTGACAAGGTACAAATCTGTTGTTCTGCCCCTGAACAAGGCAGTTAACCCACTAGGTCGTCATGGAAAATAAGAATTTGTTCTTAACTGACTTGCCCAGTTAAATTAAGGGGAAAAAAAATATGAACAGTACAGGCACCCAGACTGAGTACTGGCACCTATTTCAATTCAAATCAAACACTGGTCGTATGTTTAAACTTCATCTGGCCGAGATGAATCGTGGGGGACCCAATCTATGTCACTCTCCTTCCAAAAGGTTTATCTCAGGCAGCCTGTTGTTCAAATAAAACTTAATTCTCTGGAACATGGTGAACCAAACTAACCTGGTTAGCTGTTAGCTAACTATCCAATCAAAGATGATGTACATCTGATTCAACACTCCCTCTCATTAGTTATTATTACCATACATTAGTTGATTTAAAGAGACCAAAAGTAAATCATAACTAAGTAAGCAGGACTAACATCAAGTTAGCAAGCTACCTTTCATGAACTGGTCAGCGTATACACAAGTGTTGGGAGACACTGCGCCCTTGAAGCTGAGGGAGAGATTTGATAGCAATTTCTTACGACAAGTTTGATCAGTCACTACACTTGGGATCCGGTTAGAGCGGTTTGAACAACCAAACACAGAACGTCTTGGTTGTTTTCTATGCGCTTAGATGGTCAGTGCCAACTACCTGCCCCCCAGCAGGCAAATCGAATGCTCTGCATCGTTGTTACAGATACAGTTATCCTGTGTGTGTGTATCCTGTGTGTGTGTTTCTTTTCTCTCCTTCTCCCCTCACAGGTGAAAATCATCACTCCCCAATCAGTCAACAATCAATCATCAATCAGAAGACACACCTCCTCCTATTTCCTACCCTATCACAGTTCCTTCCACATGGTTTAAAAACCCCATCATTTGTTTGTTCTAGAGCTCAATCTCTAGCTCAATCTCTCTGTAAATGCCATGTCTGTAGGTCTCTGTGTTTCACTCTCGCTTTGTGTCTTAACCTCTCTTTTGTTTAAAGCACCTCCATAGCACTTTGTCATCACCTGTGAGTATTGTTTTTGGGTTATGGTGTTTGTTTGTTTGCTGGTGGGAAAAGGGGGAACCAAGACAAGTCGCCCATGGGCATACACTACCCGTAGGTAAACTTTGTTAAATACACTAGTTAGAACTGGGCGGACCACCCACTGTATTTTTGGTTAGTTAGTTAGCTGTTGTTAAAGTAGGCTAGTCTAGGTTAGGGGTGTTTTTGAATACTTATTGTTTCTTTCCTTGGGTCCAGCTCAGCCCCTTTTTTCCTGCTCCCCCCATTACCGTGTGTTTATAAATAAACCTGGAGTTTGACGGTAGATTTCTGTTGTCGTGGTTATTTCGTTCACACTTTTACTTTGTCACAATAATAATTTGCATGAGTTATGTTACGGGTCTCATTACCATCCCCCCTAGACTGTCGGGCCAAAAGGGATTCGTAACAATCGTATTGTGAAGTAAAAAAATAAATAAAGACCTATATAGTAAAGTCTGGCCTCTCTGACAGGTACTATGGTATATAGAGAACAGTCTGGTTTCTCTGACAGGTACTACGGTATATAGAGAACAGTCTGGTTTCTCTGACAGGTACTATGGTATATAGAGAACAGCCTGAACTCTCTGGCAGGTACTATGGTATATAGAGAACACTCTGGCCTCTCTGACAGGTACTATAGTAAATATAGAACAGTCTGGCCTCTCTGACAGGTACTATGGTATATATATAGAATAGTCGGGCCTCTCTGACAGGTACTATGGTAAATAGAGAACAGTCTGGCCTCTGACAGGTACTATGGTATATAGAGAACAGTCTGGTTTCTCTGACAGGTACTATGGTAAATAGAGAACAGTCTGGCCTCTCTGACAGGTACTATGGTATATAGTGAACAGTCTGGCCTCTCTGACAGGTACTATGGTAAATATAGAACAGTCTGGCCTCTCTGACAGGTACTATGGTAAATAGAGAACAGTCTGGCCTCTCTGACAGGTACTATGGTAAATAGAGAACAGTCTGGCCTCTCTGACAGGTACTATGGTAAATAGAGAACATCCTGAACTCTCTGACAGGTACTATGGTGTATAGAGAACAGTCTGGCCTCTCTGAAAGGTACTATGGTAAATAGAGAATAGTCTGGCCTCTCTGACAGGTACTATGGTAAATAGAGAACAGCCTGAACTCTCTGACAGGTACTATGGTAAATAGAGAACAGTCTGGCCTCTCTGACAGGTACTATGGTATATAGAGAACAGTATGGTTTCTCTGACAGGTACTATGGTAAATAGAGAACAGTCTGGCCTCTCTGAAAGGTACTATGGTATATATAGAACAGTCTGGCCACTCTGACAGGTACTATGGTAAATAGAGAACAGTCTGGCCTCTCTGACAGGTACTATGGTATATAGAGAACAGTCTGGCCTCTCTGACAGGTGCTATGGTAAATAGAGAACAGTCTGGCCTCTCTGACAGGTGCTATGGTAAATAGAGAACAGTCTGGCCTCTCTGACAGGTACTATGGTAAATAGAGAACAGTCTGGCCTCTCTGACAGGTACTATGGTAAATAGAGAACAGTCTGGCCTCTCTGACAGGTACTATGGTAAATAGAGAACAGCCTGAACTCTCTGACAGGTACTATGGTAAATATAGAACAGTCTGGCCTCTCTGACAGGTACTATGGTATATATATAGAATAGTCGGGCCTCTCTGACAGGTACTATGGTAAATAGAGAACAGTCTGGCCTCTCTGACAGGTACTATGGTATATAGTGAACAGTCTGGCCTCTCTGACAGGTACTATGGTATATATAGAACAGTCTGGCCTCTCTGACAGGTACTATGGTAAATATAGAACAGTCTGGCCTCTCTGACAGGTACTATGGTAAATAGAGAACAGTCTGGCCTCTCTGACAGGTACTATGGTATATATAGAACAGTCTGGCCTCTCTGACAGGTACTATGGTAAATAGAGAACAGTCTGGCCTCTCTGACAGGTACTATGGTAAATAGAGAACAGTCTGGCCTCTCTGACAGGTGCTATGGTAAATAGAGAACAGTCTGGCCTCTCTGACAGGTACTATGGTAAATAGAGAACAGTCTGGCCTCTCTGACAGGTACTATGGTAAATAGAGAACAGTCTGGCCTCTCTGACAGGTACTATGGTAAATAGAGAACAGCCTGAACTCTCTGACAGGTACTATGGTAAATATAGAACAGTCGGGCCTCTCTGACAGGTACTATGGTAAATAGAGAACAGTCTGGCCTCTCTGACAGGTACTATGGTATATAGTGAACAGTCTGGCCTCTCTGACAGGTACTATGGTATATATAGAACAGTCTGGCCTCTCTGACAGGTACTATGGTAAATATAGAACAGTCTGGCCTCTCTGACAGGTACTATGGTAAATAGAGAACAGTCTGGCCTCTCTGACAGGTACTATGGTATATAGAGAACAGTCTGGCCTCTCTGACAGTTACTATGGTAAATAGAGAACAGTCTGGCCTCTCTGAGAGGTGCTATGGTATATAGAGAACAGTCTGGCCTCTCTGACAGGTGCTATGGTAAATAGAGAACAGTCTGGCCTCTCTGACAGGTGCTATGGTAAATAGAGAACAGACTGGCCTCTCTGACAGGTACTATGGTAAATAGAGAACAGTCTGGCCTCTCTGACAGGTACTATGGTAAATAGAGAACAGTCTGGCCTCTCTGAAAGGTACTATGGTAAATAGAGAATAGTCTGGCCTCTCTGACAGGTACTATGGTAAATAGAGAACAGCCTGAACTCTCTGACAGGTACTATGGTAAATAGAGAACAGCCTGAACTCTCTGACAGGTACTATGGTGTATAGAGAACAGTCTGGCCTCTCTGACAAGTATTATGGTAAATAGAGAACAGCCTGAACTCTCTGACAGGTACTATGGTAAATAGAGAACAGCCTGAACTCTCTGACAGGGATTTGAAGAATCCAAGGGCCAGCTGCTTCCTTCTGACAGGGTTGATGTAACCCAGACTGGTATCTTATCGCTGGGATAGATCTGACGTTCAGAAAGATGGATCTTAAATGAGACCCCAAATGGCCCCCTATTCCCTTTACAGTGCACTGCTTTTGACCAGAAAAGTAGCACACTATGTAGGGAATTTTGCGGCCATTCAGGAGACATGCATCCAGTCATTGCTGAATGCTCCTGTGGTTGATTAAATGCACCGTTTTGACCCAAAATGGCTGACTATTTAAAGCTTTGCTTTTCTTTCTGCACCTGCTAGTAACTGTATATCCCTCCCTGGCGTATGGATCCATTACTTCTGAAGAAACTGACCTTGCTATTCTGCAAGAAAGCAGTGTCATCACTGCAGCTGTCTACCGCGACCCCTTCTAAACATAGTCTGAGTCCAGAATGGAACCCTAGTCCCTATTTAGTGCTCGGGTGACAGTTAGTGCACTACATACCATACTTACGTGCCGATACGTTATGTATTGCAATTCTCACGATTCTATATGATTCGATACCGTGATTTTTATTTAGATTCGATGTTCTAAACATACTGCTCACCATATATCTGCCGCAGAGAGACAAGAGAGTCTAAGTTTCGATCGGTCATGGAAATAAAAGTGCTGAAAACATATTGGCTCACTATTTAAGAAGAAGATGGAGGACAAACTATGAAGGGGGAAGGGGGAGACCTAGCCAGAACGACAGATTTTTTACCTTGTGAGCTCAGGGGATTCGATCCAGCAACCTTTCGGTTACTAGTCCAACGATCTAACCACTAGAAGGAGTTTTGGTGTAGGTACAGCCAACTAGCCCAAGATAATATTGCGATATTGTCAATACGATACGATATAGTGTCAGAAATATTATCCCGATATGTTAGTATATCTTTATTTTTTCAAATTGTATCACCTCTATCTATCTTGGGAATAGGGTGCCATTTGGGACAACAAGCCAAAAAAACTCCACTACCTGTAATGCAGAACAGCTTTACAGGTAAAACCCCTATGGCATGATATAAATCATAATCTGGTCAGTGCCAACTTCTGGATAATGTTGATTAATGTTTATAGTAAACTTCTGGATAATGTTGTTTAATGTTTATAGTAAACTTCTGGATAATGTTGGTTAATGTTTATAGTAAACTTCTAGATAACACCTTGGTTAATGTTTATAGTAAACTTCTGGATAATGTTGGTTAATGTTTATAGTAAACTTCTGGATAATGTTGGTTAATGTTTATAGTAAACTTCTAGATAACACCTTGGTTAATGTTTATAGTAAACTTCTGGATAATGTTGGTTAATGTTTATAGTAAACTTCTGGATAATGTTGGTTAATGTTTATAGTAAACTTTGGATAATGTTGGTTAATGTTTATAGTAAACTTCTGGATAATGTTGGTTAATGTTTATAGTAAACTTCTGGATAATGTTGGTTAATGTTTATAGTAAACTTCTGGATAATGTTGGTTAATGTTTATAGTAAACTTTGGATAATGTTGGTTAATGTTTATAGTAAACTTCTGGATAATGTTGGTTAATGTTTATAGTAAACTTCTGGATAATGTTGGTTAATGTTTATAGTAAACTTCTGGATAATGTTGGTTAATGTTTATAGTAAACTTCTGGATAATGTTGGTTAATGTTTATAGTAAACTTCTGGATAATGTTGGTTAATGTTTATAGTAAACTTCTAGATAATACCTTGGTTAATGTTTATAGTAAACTTTGGATAATGTTGGTTAATGTTTATAGTAAACTTCTGGATAATGTTGGTTAATGTTTATAGTAAACTTCTGGATAATGTTGGTTAATGTTTATAGTAAACTTCTGGATAATGTTGGTTAATGTTTATAGTAAACTTCTGGATAATGTTGGTTAATGTTTATAGTAAACTTCTGGATAATGTTGGTTAATGTTTATAGTAAACTTCTGGATAATGTTGGTTAATGTTTATAGTAAACTTCTGGATAATGTTGGTTAATGTTTATAGTAAACTTCTGGATAATGTTGGTTAATGTTTATAAACTTCTGGATAATGTTGGTTAATGTTTATAGTAAACTTCTAGATAACACCTTGGTTAATGTTTATAGTAAACTTTGGATAATGTTGGTTAATGTTTATAGTAAACTTCTGGATAATGTTGGTTAATGTTTATAGTA
Organism: Oncorhynchus nerka; assembly: GCF_034236695.1. Taxonomy (NCBI): domain Eukaryota; kingdom Metazoa; phylum Chordata; class Actinopteri; order Salmoniformes; family Salmonidae; genus Oncorhynchus; species Oncorhynchus nerka. Next base: position 6,686,562 of record NC_088408.1, on the reverse strand, counting down.
AACTTCTGGATAATGTTGGTTAATGTTTATAGTAAACTTCTGGATAATGTTGGTTAATGTCTATAGTAAACTTCTGGATAATGTTGGTTAATGTTTATAGTAAACTTCTGGATAATGTTGGTTAATGTTTATAGTAAACTTCTGGATAATGTTGGTTAATGTTTATAGTAAACTTCTGGATAATGTTGGTTAATGTTTATAGTAAACTTCTGGATAATGTTGGTTAATGTTTATAGTAAACTTCTGGATAATGTTGGTTAATGTTTATAGTAAACTTCTGGATAATGTTGGTTAATGTTTATAGTAAACTTCTAGATAACACCTTGGTTAATGTTTATAGTAAACTTTGGATAATGTTGGTTAATGTTTATAGTAAACTTCTGGATAATGTTGGTTAATGTTTATAGTAAACTTCTGGATAATGTTGGTTAATGTTTATAGTAAACTTCTGGATAATGTTGGTTAATGTCTATAGTAAACTTCTGGATAATGTTGGTTAATGTTTATAGTAAACTTCTGGATAATGTTGGTTAATGTTTATAGTAAACTTCTGGATAATGTTGGTTAATGTTTATAGTAAACTTCTGGATAATGTTGGTTAATGTTTATAGTAAACTTCTGGATAATGTTGGTTAATGTTTATAGTAAACTTCTGGATAATGTTGGTTAATGTTTATAGTAAACTTCTGGATAATGTTGGTTAATGTTTATAGTAAACTGTCACAGATGTCCTCTTATTCCCTATGTAGTGCCATAGGGCTCTGGTCTATGGTAGTGTACTATATAGGGAATAGGGTGCCATAGGGCTCTGGTCTATGGTAGTGTACTATATAGGGAATAGGGTGCCATAGGGCTCTGGTCTAAAGTAGTACACTATATAGGGAAAGGGGTGTGATTTGGGACGTATCCCTGAATTCTGATCCTGAAATGTCTTTGTGTGCCTCTTACTCTTTATTTCTTCTATTGAAACCCGATCTGTGGTGGTGAACTGACTAGTATCAATCTGAAACCAGTTCTGTGGTGGTGAACTGACCAGTATCAACCTGAAACCAGTTCTGTGGTGGTGAACTGACCAGTATCAACCTGAAACCAGTTCTGTGGTGGTGAACTGACCAGTATCAACCTGAAACCAGTTCTGTGGTGGTGAACTGACCAGTATCAACCTGAATCCAGTTCTGTGGTGGTGAACTGACCAGTATCAACCTGAAACCAGATCTGTGGTGGTGAACTGACCAGTATCAACCTGAAACCAGATCTGTGGTGGTGAACTGACCAGTATCAACCTGAAACCAATTCTGTGGTGGTGAACTGACCAGTATCAACCTGAAACCAGTTCTGTGGTGGTGAACTGACCAGTATCAACCTGAAACCAGTTCTGTGTTGGTGAACTGACTAGTATCAACCTGAAACCAGATCTGTGGTGGTGAACTGACCAGTATCAACCTGAAACCAGTTCTGTGGTGGTGAACTGACCAGTATCAACCTGAAACCAGTTCTGTGTTGGTGAACTGACTAGTATCAACCTGAAACCAGATCTGTGGTGGTGAACTGACCAGTATCAACCTGAAACCAGTTCTGTGGTGATGAACTGACCATCATCCTGACCCCCCTAGCTAACACAACGTGCCATTGGAACACAGGAGTGATTGTTGCTGATAATGGACCTCTGTACATCTATGTAGATATTCCATTAAAAAGCAACTGTTTTCAGCTACAATAGTAATTTACAACATTAACAATGTCTACACTGTATTTCTGACCAATTTGATGTTATTTTAATGCACTTTTTTTTGTTGCTTTTCTTTCAAAAACATGGACATTTCTAAGAGATCCCAAACTTTTGAATGGTAGTGTCGATGTTCCAAAGGTCTGCATCAGTGGCTTGTAGGTTATGAATGGAAGCCAGGGGATTCTAGAGTTGTTTATGTTAATTACAGTCAATTACAGTGAGACCGGCAGTTATTTTGCTTTGCATTCACCAGCTGACACCATTTCATGACCGGCACAGCCCTAGTCTGGATCCATATACTTTCTAACCAAATGGCACCCTATTCTCTTTATAGTGCACTACTTTTAACCAGAGCCCCATAGGTATATGTAGAGGATAGGGTTCCATGCACACTTTGTCTTCCTGATTTGTGAATCGAGTCACGTATCGTCCATTTTCATTTATAGTAATCTCCTTATAATGGGAGAAAAAAAAAATGATTATGAGAGAGCATGTTGTGTTGTAGTACCTCTGTAATTACAGACAGACACAGACACAGACACACAAACTACTATCCCCCCCCCCCCCCCCAGAGCTGGTTTATCAGTAATGCCGATTATACTAATCTCCTTCACTGAGCGGTAAGATATGAATGTCATTTGTCAGTCTTCTAATTAGTGTCATGCTGTGCTGGTTGAATATACCGTATTATAAAATCAATCCCTGTGTGAATATCTAAACCTTCTAAAGCTTCTTTCTTCTCATCTTTTGTCAGTCTTGTGGAAAGTTGGAAATATTATTTTATACTAATACAATTGCTCAGAGAAAGATTGTCTTAAAAGTCTCAGAAACATAATCATTTTAATCCTGACATCCCTTTTTTCAATACCCCACCTTGTGAGGATAACTGCACAGAGCCTTTTTCTAAAAAGAAGGTAGAAAGCCCCGGTTGTGGTATTCATTGGCTGACATTTGGAAGTGCGTCCTGACCTGAGCATTGGTTTATGTGCCCACTTCCTGGTCTCCATGAGGAAATCTTTGTTATTTATTACCACGACTTCATTATTTATGATTGATCTGTCGTAGGAGTCGTAGAATCACTGACAGATTGATATTTTCCAATAATGTTAAAGTGTTAAATGGAAGTGAAGGGAGGGATGGTTGGTTGAGTATGTCACCTTCAGACCTGACCTAAAAAAACACTCTTGACTCTTTAGGCCTGTAAATCTCCAGAGACGTCTTCTGGCCCAGTCTTCCTCCTCAAGATCCATTTCTTTACCTTGTGTAGAGAGCGGCCAAACTCCCTCAAACTCCCATCACTGCGAGAGTGAGTCTAGCACAGAAGCAAGGGAGGCAACAAAAAAAAAATAGAAGGGATCTTCATCACCATTAGACAAATACAGAAATCTGACCTGGAACACTCTTTCTTCTTCGGGTCTGTAAATCTACCTGAGGGAGACATCTCTTGGCCAAACCAGAGCCCAATACAACAACAAAAAAGATCCTCCTCCTCCTCCTCCTTCAGACTTAACCTGCGACACTATGACTGTCTATAAGCTGACCAGAGATACATTTCCGGTCCCTATCGCCTTCCACTTCCTCCATCTGTGTAGAGAGCTGCTAAACTCCCCTCGCAGGAAACATTTACTCAGATGCAGATGGTGATAAATCTCTGACTGCCTGGGACATTGCTCCGGGGGGGGGGGGGGGGGCTGGAAGGGCAGGAGGAACTAGAAAGAGTTGCATTATCAGACAAGTTCCCGAAACCCACTAATAATTGTCAAGCACAATCGCCAGTAATCTCTTTGATTTCAACAATTTGCCACCCTTTTAACATGCTCATCGTATCTCCATTCATGTTCTGCGCCCTCTGACCTTGTCTGTCGTAGCACAGTCTTAACCAGCACAACAACACGTGCTGAAGACACTGTTTATACACAATTTATCATGTTATTTATGACTTTACAAAGGCGCCACATTTGTCAGACAAGTAATTAAAGAGCAGCAGTAAAATAACAATATATACAGGGGGTACCGATACATTGTCAGTGTGCGGGGGGGGGTATGTACATACATGTATGTGGTATGTACATGTAGGTAGAGTTATTAAAGTGACTATGCATAAATGACAACCAAGATTAGTAGTGGTGTAAAGAGGGGGGGGGTGCAAATAGTCTGGGTAGCCATTTGACTAGATGTTCAGGAGTCTTATGGCTTGGGGGTAGAAGCTGTTTAGAAGCCTCTTGGACATAGACTTTGCGCTCCGGTACCACTTGTTGTGCGGTAAAAGAGAGAACAGTCTACGACTGGGGTGGCTGGAGTCTTTGACAATTTTTAGGGCCTTCCTCTGACACTGCCTGGTATAGAGGTCATGGATGGCAGGAAGCTTGGCCCCAGTGATGTACTGGGCCTTTCGCACTACCCTCTGTAGTTCCTTGCGGTCGGAGGTTAAGAACAAATTCTTATTTTCAATGATGGCCTAGTGGGTTAACTGCCTTGTTCAGGGGCAGAATGGCAGATTTGTACCTTGTCAGCTCGGGGATTTGATCTTGCAACCTTTCGGTTACTAGTCCAAGGCTCTAACCACTAGGCTACCCTGCCGCCCCAAAGTGATGGTAGAGTTTGCCAAATAAACTAATTCCTAGCCGATTGATACAAACCATCCTCATCTGTCATTTGCTAACCAACTTACGCTTTTAGCAAACTTGTAGGAAATTCCTGTCAAGAAGAGAGACACGGAAGCCCAGCTAGCCTAGCTAGCCTGTAGTTTCAAATGGAGAACCATAACAAACGTTTTCAATGCTACAGGAGCTGTGTTCATTTTGCTCTTATCTAGGATAATGTGGACCATCTAGACTTTCAATATAACAACTGTTTGCTTGCAGAGAACTAAAGAAGTGAAGTGGTTACTCTTAGCAAACAAGTAGCGAACTTACACAAGCTACTGGGGAATCCACGTCTGTCTACTTTCTCTTTCTGGACGACCACTCTGACCTGACGGTAGCGTCGCTGTGTCATCTCTCCATAACCGCCAGGCTCTGCAGGAATCCCTCCCTGAAGGGGTCTCCCCTTTCCCATGGAAAGTAGGGCGTTAGTAGGATGTTTCTGGATGACTTAGTGGATGTTTCTAACATCCCAACCAGCCATGAAGGCATGTCACTCGCCATGGAAGTCGAAAGCATTGGAGAAACACTTCAAACGGCTTCGCCGCCCAGGATCCAGGAGTTCTAGCCCCCACCCCATCCCTGGGGGCTTCAAGATCGGAGCCGGCAGTTCTGACTGCCTCTCTGGTGGCTTCTACGGTAAATTAGGCTTTATTGGTTATGGGAGGCTTGAACAGGGTGTCGAGAGTTGTAGGCATGCGAGATTCCCGCCGCTCGCGGAATGAGTGGATTTCTTCCATCTTGCCGGCTGTCTTAGGCAACTTTATGGTAAGAAACGTTTTGGTTTCTGGAGCAAAAACCCTGTGCTACCCCAGGGCTAAAGTACAGGATATTAGCAGGCTGCTAGCCACCGTTCTATATCAGTACACAGAGATTGATGCTGTTGTATTCCATGTGGGATTTAATGATGTTAGGAATGGTAGGTCTGAAAGGCTGAAACAGGATTTTAAAGAATTGATTGGGTCTCTGTTAGTGCGTTTTTGTGGTGTCTATCCTTTCTGGTCCTGTACCCTCGCTGGGTCATGGTAGTAAACGTTTTAACAGGCTACTAGCAACTCACAACTGGTTATGTGACTACAAGATTATTCTAAAATGGATTAAATATTAGTTTTTCTCATCAATCTACACACAATACCCCATAATGACAGAGAAAAAACAGGTTTTTAGAAAATTCTTATTTACATAAGTATTCAGACCCTTTGCTATGGGACTCGAAATTGAGCTCAGGTGCATCCTGTTTCCATTGATCATCCTTGAGATATTTCTACAACTTGATGGAGTCCACCTGTGGTAAATTGATTGGACATGATTTGGAAAGGCACAATCCTGTCTTTGTAATGTTCCACAGTTGACAGTACATGTCAGAGCAAAAACC
>NC_088408.1:6603316-6675816 GCF_034236695.1 Oncorhynchus nerka | reverse complement strand
TTTTCGTTATGTGTCGAACCCCAGTAAGGCTAGCTGTCTTCCTTGACGTTGGCTAATGGGGATCCTAATAAATCAAATCCAAAAAATCTAGACCAGACTTCTGTGTAGCGTTCAGTGTTGTTTACCGTGAGAAAATGCTTCCTGTAACGATTGTCGTCGGGAGAAGGAGAGGAGGATCAGTGCAGAGTGGTATGTATCCATAATACTTTTAATCCAGAATAAATACACACACACAAAAAAAAAAACGATAAACCTACAGTTCTAACAAACACTAACCAGAAAATAACCACCCACAACTCAAAATGGGAAAACAGGCTGCCTAAGTATGGCTCTCAATCAGAGACAACGAATAGACAGCTGCCTCTGATTGAGAACCATACCAGGCCTAAACACATAGAAATAGAAAACCTAGAGCTACAACATAGAATACCTCTGATTGAGAACATTTACATACATTTACATTTAAGTCATTTAGCAGACGCTCTTATCCAGAGCGACTTACAAATTGGTGCATTCACCTTATGACATCCAGTGGAACAGCCACTTTACAATAGTGCATCTAAATCTTTTAAGGGGGGTGAGAAGGATTACTTTATCCTATCCTAGGTATTCCTGAAAGAGGTGGTGTTTCAGGTGTCTCCGGAAGGTGGTGATTGACTCCGCTGTCCTGGCGTCGTGAGGGAGTTTGTTCCACCATTGGGGGGCCAGAGCAGCGAACAGTTTTGACTGGGCTGAGCGGGAACTGTACTTCCTCAGTGGTAGGGAGGCGAGCAGGCCAGAGGTGGATGAACGCAGTGCCCTTGTTTGGGTGTAGGGCCTGAACCATACCATACCAAGAACCATACCAGGTCAAACACATAGGAAAAGAAAACCTAGAGCTACAACATAGAATACCCACCCACATCACACCCTGACCAAACTAAACATAGAAACACAACACCTAGACTTACAACATAGAATACCCACCCACATCACACCCTGACCAAACTAAACATAGAAACACAACACCTAGACCTACAACATAGAATACCCACCCACATCACACCCTGACCAAATTAAACATAGAAACACAACACCTAGACCTACAACATAGAATACCCACCCACATCACACCCTGACCAAACTAAACATAGAAACATACAAAAGCAATCTACGGTCAGGACGTGACACTTCCATCAGCTACCACATATCATTATCTTCAGGGAATCATCTTTCCCTCGTTGATTTGTAGGCAGAGCCATAATGAGTCCATACAGTATATCGTTGCCTATAGATTGGACTGTACTGTATATATTCCTAGCTGTGTTCTTGGGGTGATTCCTCCATCAGTGATCACATGTAATCATAATCACAAGCCCAGCATGTCCAATGGCACTGAGACAGAAATAGTTTCTAGCTCATTTGATTACTGCTTAAAAAACAAAAACAAACTGGTGATCATTTGGCTCATTTGTTTACTGCCTTTGAAACCCTGCTATAATTGCCTAATGTTATTAATACAATAATACAGGCTGTTAATTCACTGTCGTTCACAGCAACCGCTTGTGTCTTAATGTTTTGATGTACTATGGGTGCAGTGTTTGTGTACAGCTATGTGTCTACACGCCTGTGTGTCTACACGCCTGTGTGTCTACACGCCTGTGTGTCTACATGCCCTGATTGAGCTTTAGGCATAGATTCTATTTGTTTTTAAAGGACATGAAGTTAACAAGGCATATATGTTAAACCTAATTTATGCAACAAAAAAAAGTGTTTATTTGACCTAGGGGTGTGTGTGTGTGTGTGTGTGTGTGTGTGTGTGTGTGTCAGAAACATCCTCAGCTGAGGCTTGGTTTCAGCTGACAGAGGCTATCGGAGAGAGAGAGAGAGAGAGAGAAAGAGAGAGAGAGAGAGAGAGTGTGTGTGTGTGTGTGTTACGCCCCTGAAAACAGGGGAGAAATAATCACGACAGTGATACGGTGTTGTATTCTCAATTCAACGTATAGTTCAATCATTTCACAAAAGTAACACATTACATAACAGAAAACCCATTATACAAATAACACAGCAAAATATCTTATTACCAACATGCATGTTCATTCACAATCAACATAAAATGGCAGCTACTCTCAGTACGATGCTATCCTTCACTTCAACCGAGCAGGGCTAATATTACTCTCTTCAAACTTAACTCTAACTTCCTCAAGACGTTACTAAAACACACCTTAAACACTCTTGACATGTTTGCTAGTTATAACATTTACATTACTATTTTTATCATCAATAAAGTACCTGAAAACAGGGGAGAAATAATCACGACAGTGATACGGTGTTGTATTCTCAATTCAACGTATAGTTCAATGAGAAAAGACCGCGATATTCCCCAGGAATATGGGTGGAGACCAGAGCAATCGATCTCCGGCTCATAGATTAAGAACATTTCGTAGATCACAGATTAACACTTTTAGGCACCACAAAATAAAGTAATCAATATAACGTTTACACATTACTCTCACAATTCGTACCCTTTGACAGATTTGAACTTTAACACAATTATATGAATGTTATCAATCTCTATCAACTAATACTGAATGCATCTTTTTAACCTTAGATGTTTTAAGATCCTCACATACTATGAACTTACTAATACTTTTCAATGTATAACAGGCTATGAATATGTCCTTTAACCTGTCACACTCTCCCCGACAAAATAAATGTTGTCCCAACATTACCAACATTGTCTTCTTCAACAGTTCGTATGCACTGGACCTAGAAAATCCTCTTCTGTAAGGTAGTACTTGAGCAGAAGTCACGGGTCACAGTTCAAATATAACTAACAAGTTATATTCACAGTCCATATCTGTTGACCAGCTATATAACATAAGCAGTAATTTCTCATACTATTGATCAACAGTCCATCAATTTTAATGATCTATATGCATAGTCTGTAAATTGTCTCTTTTGACAGTCTGTGAAATCAGACAGTAGTCCATGGTCAAACATGTCAACTCTGTAGCCTCATGTTTGCTGAAGCCCATACATGTAAGGTGGCTGAAAGTAACATTGCTGTAGTGATGGCAGCCATGGAACCAGTCCTGGTGCAGAGTAGACAGGGAACAACTGTGGCTGTGGCTGTATACTGTAGCAGGAAGGGATACCAAGCTGATCATAGGTGATACGTCTTGGAGGGTGTCTCTCTCTTTGTGGCAGCTGGTAGGCTGGTTCCTCAGATTCAGCAGCATCAGTATATGAAGGAAAGGCACTTGGTGGACGATCATCAGGCAAATTTTCAGCAGGCAAGTTCATCCCCTCAGCAGGCAGGTCTTTAACTGTTGTTGTCTCCTCCAGCCGCTTTTCAACAAGAGGCTGTGCTGGTAGCGTATCAGGGACTGGCACTGCAACTGTCTGTTTCACTGTTGAGGGCCTGTGTTCCCACTCTCTCGCTGGTTCAGCATTCCTCTCCTCAGGTACTGTAGGAGATGTGGGAACCTGTAGCGGCTCATGATGAAGGTCATATTCATCCCCACTATCTTCATCAGAATCTAGAGTCTGTGATGCAGGCTGGTGTCTCCTCGTTTTCTGACTTTTGTCCACTTTGGTCATTTCTGGTTGTGTCTCAAAAGGTAAGTGGTCACAGGACATGAGCAGATTTCTGTGCAGGACCCTGGAGCGTCCCCTACCCTTTTCTGGTCTCAATTCATAAATCGGCAGGTCTGAACCCATTTGTCTCACCACTGTGTGAATTGTATCTTCCCAATAGTTACGGAGTTTTCCTGGTCCTTCTCTTGGTGTCAGGTTTTTAATCAGAACTCGCTCGCCAGGCTGTAGCACTGAACTCCTAACTTTAGTGTCATAGTACTTCTTACTTCTTTCAGCGGCTTTCTGAGCATTTTCATTTGCAATGGCGTATGCTTCTTCCATCCCTCGTTTCCAGTTCTCCACGTATTCTCGCTGGTTACTGGAACCTGCCTCTGTGCACAATCCAAAGAGCATATCAACTGGAAGCCTGGGTGATCTCCCAAACAGAAGATAAAATGGTGAATAGCCAGTCACTTCGCAACGGGTGCAGTTATAGGCATAAACCAGTTTGTTCAGAGACTCCTTCCAGTTTGACTTTTGTGTCTCGGTTAGTGTCTTTAACATTTGCAACAATGTTCTGTTCATGCGTTCCGCTTGACCGTTTCCCATCGGGTGATAGGGTGTTGTCCTGGACCCCGCCATGCCACTGAGTTTCTTTAACTGATGGAACAACTGATTTTCAAATTCTCCCCCTTGGTCATGGTGGATGCGGGACGGGAACCCAAACTTCAGGGCAAAATCATTGAAGATGAGATTTGCAGCAGTTTTACCTGACTTTGATGTGGTGGCGTAGGCTTGAGTGAAACGTGTAAAATGATCAACAATCACGAGGATGTACTCATATCCCCCTTTGCATCTGTCGAGATGAAGGAAGTCTATACATACCAGTTCAAATGGCTGTGTTGTCACAATGTTTGTCAGAGGAGCTCTTGTTGCATGGGCTGGCTTTTTCTGCTTGACACAGCTACAAGTTTTAGTCACATAGTGCTCGATGTCAGATTGCATATATGGCCAGAAGAAGCGGTCACGTACTAGTGATACAGTGCGGTCAGTACCTTGGTGTCCCATGTTATTGTGCAACTCTTCCATCACTTTACCTTTGTACTGCTCTGGTAGAACTAACTGCTTGCGGGCTGTAGTGATTCTGTACAAAATGCCATCACTGTCTATTGTCAATTTGTCCCATTCTCTGAATAGGCATTTTGTCTTTGGACTGAATTTCTTTTGCTCTTTAACTGGCGGTTTGGAACCCGACAGTTTGAAATTGAGCACAGGACGGATGACTGGATCAGATTCTTGTGCTTCTCTAATCCCATCTTTTGGGATCGAGCTGGTTGTTGCAGTGGTTGTCTCACCTTCAGCTGATACTGACATAGATGCAGCTGAAAATGACCAAGGTACAACAGCCTCTTTCTGTACCTCAACTGCTTGTATCGTGGCGGCGATGGTGTCTGGTGGAAGCTCCTCAGAACATTCTCTCATCAGTGACTCTACATCCAGTGGCATCCTTGACAAAGCATCTGCATCACCGTTCTCTCTGCCTGGCCTGTACTTTATTGTAAAGTGGAAATCAGCCAAGTCTGCAACCCACCTGGAAGTGGTTGCGTTCAGTTTTGCAGTAGACAGAATGTAGCAGAGCGGGTTGTTATCGCTGTATACAGTGAAGGTCGGAGCATAGTACAAATAGTCATGGAACTTATCAGTGATTGCCCATTTTAGAGCTAGAAATTCTAGCTTGCTCGAGTGGTAGTGATAGTTCTTCTCAGCTGCTGTTAAGGTTCGAGAGCCATAAGCAATGACCCTAAGCTTCCCCTCTTGCTTTTGATAAAGAACTGCTCCCAAGCCTTGGTGTGACGCATCAGTGTGTACAACAAATGGCTGAGTGAAATCAGGAAACCTAAAACTGGTGGGTGAAGCAAACACTCAATCAGCTGTTCAAGTGCCTGTTGATGCTGGTCAGTCCACAGGATTGGCTTGTTTGAGGGCACCACAAGACTTACTTTCTTTGTTTTTGTTTTCCGTGGGTGGTCAGGTAATTTCTCTGAATCTGCTTTCAGGAGGTCATACAGGCAGCTGGCACTCCTAGAAAAGTCTTTGATGTACTGTCTGTAGTAAGTGAGTAAACCAAGCATTTTTCTGAGCTGGCCCACAGTCTCTGGTCTGATTTCTTTCAATGCTCTTACTGCTTCAAAATCGGCTGGGTCAACTCGGCTGCCCTCTGCAGACACTATTCTGCCCAAATAACGGACCTGGGGTTTAAAGAGATCACACTTACTTGGTTTGAGTTTAATGCCATACTCTCTGAGACGCTGCAAAACTTTTCGCACATCATTCACATGGTTGTCGAATGTTTTACTGAAAACTAGCGTGTCGTCCAGATAAGGAATGCAGATGTTATCCCGGAGCCCTTCCAAACACTCCTCCATACACCGCTGAAAAGCTGCAGGAGCGTTCATGAGGCCGAATGGCATACGTATCCACTCATAGAGTCCCCACGGTGTCACAAATGCTGTCAGTGGTCTGCTTTCTTCAGAGATGAACCCCTGGTGATACGCTTTCCCCTGATCTAAGAGGGAGAACCAGGAATTACCACCTAAACTGTCCATGATGTCTTGGACCCGAGGGATGGGCTGGCGGTCGGGATGTGTCTTTCTGTTCAGGTCTCTGTAATCTATACACAACCGGAGGGTCCCGTCCTTCTTACGAACGCACACGACAGGTGAGGAATATGAAGAGTTTGACTTCCTAACCCAGCCCTGGACTATGAGGTCATAAATGTAACCCTTCATCTCCTGATACAGTGGCCTGGGCACTGACATGTATGTGCGCTTTACTGGTTCAGAGTCCTTTAGAGAAATAGTCATTTTCAATCGTTCAATGCAGCCAATGTCATTGTCTGATCTGGAGAAGGAGTGACACTCTTCTCTAAGCATTTGCCTAACAACCTCTCTCTGTTCTTCGGTTAGGTGAGTTAAATCTACTGGTGGATCCCACTGTTCAGTAGCAGTACATGGGGTTCGAACGCTGGTGTGATTCACTGTGGCTGAGGTGACAGTTTTTTCAAAGACTTGGGCAGGTAACACAGTCATAATGGTTTGTACTTTACATTTTACATTTACATTTAAGTCATTTAGCAGACGCTCTTATCCAGAGCGACTTACAAATTGGTGCGTTCACCTTATGACATCCAGTGGAACAGCCACTTTACAATAGTGCATCTAAATCTTTTAAGGGGGTGAGAAGGATTACTTTATCCTATCCTAGGTATTCCTTAAAGAGGTGGGGTTTCAGGTGTCTCCGGAAGGTGGTGATTGACTCCGCTGTCCTGGCGTCGTGAGGGAGTTTGTTCCACCATTGGGGGGCCAGAGCAGCGAACAGTTTTGACTGGGCTGAGCGGGAACTGTACTTCCTCAGTGGTAGGGAGGCGAGCAGGCCAGAGGTGGATGAACGCAGTGCCCTTGTTTGGGTGTAGGGCCGGATCAGAGCCTGGAGGTACTGAGGTGCCGTTCCCCTCACAGCTCCGTAGGCAAGCACCATGGTCTTGTAGCGGATGCGAGCTTCAACTGGAAGCCAGTGGAGAGAGCGGAGGAGCGTGGTGACGTGAGAGAACTTGGGAAGGTTGAACACCAGACGGGCTGCGGCGTTCTGGATGAGTTGTAGGGGTTTAATGGCACAGGCAGGGAGCCCAGCCAACAGCGAGTTGCAGTAATCCAGACGGGAGATGACAAGTGCCTGGATTAGGACCTGCGCCGCTTCCTGTGTGAGGCAGGGTCGTACTCTGCGGATGTTGTAGAACAGGGCTCCGGGCAGCCGAGCGGAAATGGAGGAAAACTCGCCTCCCTGCGGACCTGACATCCTTTCACTCCCTCCTCTCTACATTTTCCTCTTCTCTCTCTGCTGCTAAAGCCACTTTCTACCACTCTAAATTCCAAGCATCTGCCTCTAACCCTAGGAAGCTCTTTGCAACCTTCTCCTCCCTCCTGAATCCTCCTCCCCCTCCCCCCCTCCTCCCTCTCTGCAGATGACTTCGTCAACCATTTTGAAAAGAAGGTCGACGACATCTGATCCTCGTTTGCTAAGTCAAACGACACCGCTGGTTCTGCTCACACTGCCCTACCCTGTGCTCTGACCTCTTTCTCCCTCTCTCTCCAGATGACATCTCGCGTCTTGTGACGGCTGGCCGCCCAACAACCTGCCCGCTTGACCCTATCCCTCCTCTCTTCTCCAGACCATTTCCGGAGACCTTCTCCCTTACCTCACCTCGCTCATCAACTCATCCCTGACCGCTGGCTACGTCCCTTCCGTCTTCAAGAGAGCGAGAGTTGCACCCCTTCTGAAAAAACCTACACTCGATCCCTCCGATGTCAACAACTACAGACCAGTATCCCTTCTTTCTTTTCTCTCCAAAACTCTTGAACGTGCCGTCCTTGGCCAGCTCTCCCGCTATCTCTCTCAGAATGACCTTCTTGATCCAAATCAGTCAGGTTTCAAGACTAGTCATTCAACTGAGACTGCTCTTCTCTGTATCACGGAGGCGCTCCGCACTGCTAAAGCTAACTCTCTCTCCTCTGCTCTCATCCTTCTAGACCTATCGGCTGCCTTCGATACTGTGAACCATCAGATCCTCCTCTCCACCCTCTCCGAGTTGGGCATCTCCGGCGCGGCCCACGCTTGGATTGCGTCCTACCTGACAGGTCGCTCCTACCAGGTGGCGTGGCGAGAATCCGTCTCCACACCACGTGCTCTCACCACTGGTGTCCCCCAGGGCTCTGTTCTAGGCCCTCTCCTATTCTCGCTATACACCAAGTCACTTGGCTCTGTCATAACTTCACATGGTCTCTCCTATCATTGCTATGCAGACGACACACAATTAATCTTCTCCTTTCCCCTTCTGATGACCAGGTGGCGAATCGCATCTCTGCATGTCTGGCAGACATATCAGTGTGGATGACGGATCACCACCTCAAGCTGAACCTCGGCAAGACGGAGCTGCTCTTCCTCCTGGGGAAGGACTGCCCGTTCCATGATCTCGCCATCACGGTTGACAACTCCATTGTGTCCTCCTCCCAGAGCGCTAAGAACCTTGGCGTGATCCTGGACAACACCCTGTCGTTCTCAACTAACATCAAGGCGGTGGCCCGTTCCTGTAGGTTCATGCTCTACAACATCCGCAGAGTACGACCCTGCCTCACACAGGAAGCGGCGCAGGTCCTAATCCAGGCACTTGTCATCTCCCGTCTGCATTACTGCAACTCGCTGTTGGCTGGGCTCCCTGCCTGTGCCATTAAACCCCTACAACTCATCCAGAACGCCGCAGCCCGTCTGGTGTTCAACCTTCCCAAGTTCTCTCACGTCACCCCGCTCCTCCGCTCCCTCCACTGACTTCCAGTTGAAGCTCGCATCCGCTACAAGACCATGGTGCTTGCCTACGGAGCTGTGAGGGGAACGGCACCTCAGTACCTCCAGGCTCTGATCAGGCCCTAAACCCAAACAAGGGCACTGCGTTCATCCACCTCTGGCCTGCTCGCCTCCCTACCACTGAGGAAGTACAGTTCCCGCTCAGCCCAGTCAAAACTGTTCGCTGCTCTGGCCCCCCAATGGTGGAACAAACTCCCTCACGACGCCAGGACAGCGGAGTCAATCACCACCTTCCGGAGACACCTGAAACCCCACCTCTTTAAGGAATACCTAGGATAGGATAAAGTAATCCCTCTCACCCCCCCTCCCCCTTAAAAGATTTAGATGCACTACTGTTCCACTGGATGTCATAAGGTGAATGCACCAATTTGTAAGTCGCTCTGGATAAGAGCGTCTGCTAAATGACTTAAATGTAAATGTAAATTTAATGAACCTACAGGAACGGGCCACCGCCTTGATGTTAGTTGAGAACGACAGGGTGTTGTCCAGGATCACGCCAAGGTTCTTAGCGCTCTGGGAGGAGGACACAATGGAGTTGTCAACCGTGATGGCGAGATCATGGAACGGGCAGTCCTTCCCCGGGAGGAAGAGCAGCTCCGTCTTGCCGAGGTTCAGCTTGAGGTGGTGATCCGTCATCCACACTGATATGTCTGCCAGACATGCAGAGATGCGATTCGCCACCTGGTCATCAGAAGGGGGAAAGGAGAAGATTAATTGTGTGTCGTCTGCATAGCAATGATAGGAGAGACCATGTGAGGTTATGACAGAGCCAAGTGACTTGGTGTATAGCGAGAATAGGAGAGGGCCTAGAACAGAGCCCTGGGGGACGCCAGTGGTGAGAGCGCGTGGTGAGGAGACAGATTCTCGCCACGCCACCTGGTAGGAGCGACCTGTCAGGTAGGACGCAATCCAAGCGTGGGCCGCGCCGGAGATGCCCAACTCGGAGAGGGTGGAGAGGAGGATCTGATGGTTCACAGTATCGAAGGCAGCCGATAGGTCTAGAAGGATGAGAGCAGAGGAGAGAGAGTTAGCTTTAGCAGTGTGGAGCGCCTCCGTGATACAGAGAAGAGCAGTCTCAGTTGAATGACTAGTCTTGAAACCTGACTGATTTGGATCAAGAAGGTCATTCTGAGAGAGATAGCGGAGAGCTGGCCAATGACGGCACGTTCAAGAGTTTTGGAGAGAAAAGAAAGAAGGGATACTGGTCTGTAGTTGTTGACATCGGAGGGATCGAGTGTAGGTTTTTTCAGAAGGGGTGCAACTCTCGCTCTCTTGAAGATGGAAGGGACGTAGCCAGCGGTCAGGGATGAGCTGATGAGCGAGGTGAGGTAAGGGAGAAGGTCTCCGGAAATGGTCTGGAGAAGAGAGGAGGGGATAGGGTCAAGCGGGCAGGTTGTTGGGTGGCCGGCCGTCACAAGACGCGAGATTTCATCTGGAGAGAGATGGGAGAAAGAGGTCAGAGCACAGGGTAGGGCAGTGTGAGCAGAACCAGCGGTGTCGTTTGACTTAGCAAACGAGGATCGGATGTCGTCGACCTTCCTTTCAAAATGGTTGACGAAGTCATCTGCAGAGAGGGAGGAGGGGGAGGGGGAGGAGGATTCAGGAGGGAGGAGAAGGTGGCAAAGAGCTTCCTAGGGTTAGAGGCAGATGCTTGGAATTTAGAGTGGTAGAAAGTGGCTTTAGCAGCAGAGACAGAAGAGGAAAATGTAGAGAGGAGGGAGTGAAAGGATGCCAGGTCCGCAGGGAGGCGAGTTTTCCTCCATTTCCGCTCGGCTGCCCGGAGCCCTGTTCTGTGAGCTCGCAATGAGTCGTCGAGCCACGGAGCGGGAGGGGAGGACCGAGCCGGCCTGGAGGATAGGGGACATAGAGAGTCAAAGGATGCAGAAAGGGAGGAGAGGAGGGTTGAGGAGGCAGAATCAGGAGATAGGTTGGAGAAGGTTTGAGCAGAGGGAACAGATGATAGGATGGAAGAGGAGAGAGTAGCGGGGAGAGAGAGCGAAGGTTGGGACGGCGCGATACCATCCGAGTAGGGGCAGTGTGGGAAGTGTTGGATGAGAGCGAGAGGGAAAAGGATACAAGGTAGTGGTCGGAGACTTGGAGGGAGTTGCAATGAGGTTAGTGGAAGAACAGCATCTAGTAAAGATGAGGTCGAGCGTATTGCCTGCCTTGTGAGTAGGGGGAAGGTGAGAGGGTGAGGTCAAAAGAGGAGAGGAGTGGAAAGAAGGAGGCAGAGAGGAATGAGTCAAAGGTAGACGTGGGGAGGTTAAAGTCGCCCAGAACTGTGAGAGGTGAGCCGTCCTCAGGAAAGGAGCTTATCAAGGCATCAAGCTCATTGATGAACTCTCAGAGGGAACCTGGAGGCGATAAATGATAAGGATGTTAAGCTTGAAAGGGCTGTTAACTGTGACAGCATGGAATTCAAAGGAGGCGATAGACAGATGGGTAAGGGGAGAAAGAGAGAATGACCACTTGGGAGAGATGAGGATCCCGGTGCCACCACCCCGCTGACCAGAAGCTCTCGGGTGTGCGAGAACACGTGGGCGGACGAAGAGAGCAGTAGGAGTAGCAGTGTTATCTGTGGTGATCCATGTTTCCGTCAGTGCCAAGAAGTCGAGGGACTGGAGGGAGGCATAGGCTGAGATGAACTCTGCCTTGTTGGCCGCAGATCGGCAGTTCCAGAGGCTACCGGAGACCTGGAACTCCACGTGGGTCGTGCGCGCTGGGACCACCAGATTAGGGTGGCCGCGGCCACGCGGTGTGGAGCGTTTGTATGGTCTGTGCAGAGAGGAGAGAACAGGGATAGACAGACACATAGTTGACAGGCTACAGAAGAGGCTACGCTAATGCAAAGGAGATTGGAATGACAAGTGGACTACACGTCTCGAATGTTCAGAAAGTTAAGCTTACGTAGCAAGAATCTTATTGACTAAAATGATTAAAATGATACAGTACTGCTGAAGTAGGCTAGCTGGCAGTGGCTGCGTTGTTGACTTTGTAGGCTTGCTGGCAGTGGCTGCGTTGTTGACACTACACTAATCAAGTCGTTCCGTTGAGTGTGATAGTTTCTACAGTGCTGCTATTCGGGGGCTAGCTGGCTAGCTAGCAGTGTTGATTATGTTACGTTGCGTTAAAAGAACGACAATAGCTGGCTAGCTAACCTAGAAAATCGCTCAAGACTACACAATTATCTTTGATACAAAGACGGCTATGTAGCTAGCTACGATCAAACAAATCAAACCGTTGTACTGTAATGAAATGAAATGAAAATGTGATACTACCTGTGGAGCGAAGCGGAATGCGACCGGGTTGTTGAGTGAGGAAGTTCTATTCGGTAGACGTTGGCTAGCTGTTGGCTAGCTAGCAGTGTCTCCTACGTTAAGGACGACAAATAGCTGGCTAGCTAACCTCGGTAAATTAAGATAATCACTCTAAGACTACACACTCTAAACTACACAATTATCTTGGATACGAGACAGCGAAGACAGCAAAGACAACTATGTAGCTAGCTAACACTACACTAATCAAGTCGTTCAGTTGAGTGTAATAGTTTTTACAGTGCTGCTATTCGGTAGACGGTGGACGTTAGCTAGCTGGCTAGCTGGCTAGCTGCTGGGCAGATAGCAGTGTAGACTACGTTAGGACGACGAAATACGATAATTACGCAATTATCTTTGATACAAGGACGGCTATGTAGCTAGCTAAGAAGAAATTGCTAAGATTAGACAAATCAAACCGTTGTGCTATAGTGAAATGTAATGAAATGTATACTACCTGCGGACCGAAGTGCGAATGCGACCGCTCGCTCCAACCCGGAAGTAGATGTTGATTTGTTGTTGATGTTGAGTACCGATTATTGTGCGTCCTAGCAGGGCAATGTCGTGGTCAGTGGGGTTAGAGACATCAAGCAGGATAACTGGAAAAACACCTTTACTGGCTCTGACTAGTGTGTCAAAGAACTCAAGGTCATCTGGCCACTGCGGATTCAGGTCTGGCTGGAAAAGCATTGTCATGTCATCTTTGAAAGGTTGGGAAGCTACACGGCACTCAATCTGAATGCTACTGTGTTTTGGTACAGCAACCTTCTCTTTCTTGGTTTTCACTGTGTATTCATCTGTCTGTTCTGCGCTAACAGCCTGTATAAAAGCCCTCACCTTGTTTCTTTTGAGGCTTGGGAAAGCTGTTTTTACTGTACTGTATCGTTTAGTCTTTTCGGTCATTGTCAGGATGTGCTCGATAACATTGAAACCTATGATGGGATGAGATAGGTGACAGCCTTTCATTACCAGCACTGGGATGATCAGTTCCTTTGTTTGGTCAGTTTCAGAGGCTAGACGAAAAGTTGTTACAATCCATCCTGTGTGTGTGTGTGTGTGTGTATGTGTGTGTGTGTGTGTACCTACCCAGGCTGTTCCATGGGAAACCTAATAACCCTAGTACCATAAATGACCCTGCTACTATAACAGTGGGGTCCCAGAGCTGTTGTGTTATATAACAGTGGGGTCCCAGAGTTGTTGTGTTATATAACAGTGGGGTCCCAGAGCTGTTGGGTTATATAACAGTGGGGTCCCAGTCCCAGGGCTGTTGTGTTATATAACAGTGGGGTCCCAGAGCTGTTGGGTTATATAACAGTGGGGTCCCAGAGCTGTTGTGTTATATAACAGTGGGGTCCCAGAGCTGTTGTGTTATATAACAGTGGGGTCCCAGAGCTGTTGTGTTATATAACAGTGGGGTCCCAGAGCTGTTGGGTTATATAACAGTGGGGTCCCAGAGCTGTTGTGTTATATAACAGTGGGGTCCCAGAGCTGTTGTGTTATATAACAGTGGGGTCCCAGAGCTGTTGTGTTATATAACAGTGGGGTCCCAGAGGTGTTGGGTTATATAACAGTGGGGTCCCAGTCCCAGGGCTGTTGTGTTATATAACAGTGGGGTCCCAGAGCTGTTGGGTTATATAACAGTGGGGTCCCAGATCTGTTGTGTTATATAACAGTGGGGTCCCAGAGCTGTTGTGTTATATAACAGTGGGGTCCCAGAGCTGTTGTGTTATATAACAGTGGGGTCCCAGAGCTACTGGGTTATATAACAGTGGGGTCCCAGAGCTGTTGTGTTATATAACAGTGGGGTCCCAGAGCTGTTGTGTTATATAAGGGTACGGTCCCAGAGCTGTTGTGTTATATAACAGTGGGGTCCCAGAGCTGTTGTGTTATATAAAAGTGGGGTCTCAGAGCTGTTGTGTTATATAACAGTGGGGTCCCAGAGCTGTTGTGTTATATAACAGTGGGGTCTCAGAGCTGTTGTGTTATATAACGATGGGGTCCCAGTCCCAGAGCTGTTGTGTTATATAACAGTGGGGTCCCAGAGCTGTTGTGTTATATAACAGTGAGGTCCCAGAGCTGTTGGGTTATATACAGTGCCTTGCGAAAGTATTCGGCCCCCTTCAACTTTGCAACTTTTTGCCACATTTCAGGCTTCAAAGATAAAGATATAAAACTGTATTTTTTTGTGAAGAATCAACAACAAGTGGGACACAATCATGAAGTGGAACGACATTTATTGGATATTTCAAACTTTTTTAACAAATCAAAAACTGAAAAATTGGGCGTGCAAAATTATTCAGCCCCTTTACTTTCAGTGCAGCAAACTTCTTTCAGTGAGGATCTCTGAATGATCCAATGTTGACCTAAATGACTAATGATGATAAATACAATCCACCTGTGTGTAATCAAGTCTCTGTATAAATGCACCTGCACTGTGATAGTCTCAGAGGTCCGTTAAAAGCGCAGAGAGCATCATGAAGAACAAGGAACACACCAGGCAGGTCCGAGATACTGTTGTGAAGAAGTTTAAAGCCGGATTTGGATACAAAAATATTTCCCAAGCTTTAAACATCCCAAGGAGCACTGTGCAAGCGATAATATTGAAATGGAAGGAGTATCAGACCACTGCAAATCTACCAAGACCTGGCCGTCCCACTAAACTTTCAGCTCATACAAGGAGAAGACTGATCAGAGATGCAGCCAAGAGGGCCATGATCACTCTGGATGAACTGCAGAGATCTACAGCTGAGGTGGGAGACTCTGTCCATAGGACAACAATCAGTCGTATATTGCACAAATCTGGCCTTTATGGAAGAGTGGCAAGAAGAAAGCCATTTCTTAAAGATATCCATAAAAAGTGTTGTTTAAAGTTTGCCACAAGCCACCTGGGAGACACACCAAACATGTGGAAGAAGGTGCTCTGGTCAGATGAAACCAAAATTGAACTTTTTGGCAACAATGCAAAACGTTATGTTTGGCGTAAAAGCAACACAGCTCATCACCCTGAACACACCATCCCCACTGTCAAACATGGTGGTGGCAGCATCATGGCTTGGGCCTGCTTTACTTCAGCAGGGACAGGGAAGATGGTTCAAATTGATGGGAAGATGGATGGAGCCAAATACAGGACCATTCTGGAAGAAAACCTGATGGAGTCTGCAAAAGACCTGAGACTGGGACGGAGATTTGTCTTCCAACAAGACAAAGATCCAAAACATAAAGCAAAATCTACAATGGAATGGTTCAAAAATAAACATATCCAGGTGTTAGAATGGCCAAGTCAAAGTCCAGACCTGAATCCAATCGAGAATCTGTGGAAAGAACTGAAAACTGCTGTTCACAAATGCTCTCCATCCAACCTCACTGAGCTCGAGCTGTTTTGCAAGGAGGAATGGGAAAAAAATTCAGTCTCTCGATGTGCAAAACTGATAGAGACATACCCCAAGCGACTTACAGCTGTAATCGCAGCAAAAGGTGGCGCTACAAAGTATTAACTTAAGGGGGCTGAATAATTTTGCCGCCCAATTTTTCAGTTTTTGATTTGTTAAAAAGGTTTGAAATATCCAATAAATGTCGTTCCACTTCATGATTGTGTCCCACTTGTTGTTGATTCTTCACAAAAAATACAGTTTTATATCTTTATCTTTGAAGCCTGAAATGTGGCAAAAGGTCGCAAAGTTCAAGGGGGCCGAATACTTTCGCAAGGCACTGTAACAGTGGGGTCCCAGAGCTGTTGTGTTATATTACAGTGGGGTCCCAGAGCTGTTGGGTTATATAACAGTGGGGTCCCAGTCCCAGGGCTGTTGTGTTATATAACAGTGGGGTCCCAGAGCTGTTGGGTTATATAACAGTGGGGTCCCAGAGCTGTTGTGTTATATAACAGTGGGGTCCCAGAGCTGTTGTGTTATATAACAGTGGGGTCCCAGAGCTGTTGGGTTATATAACAGTGGGGTCCCAGAGCTGTTGGGTTATAACAAGTGGCAACGAATGAACTTTTTGTCCTGAATAAAAAAAAGGTTTATGTCAGGGTCAAATCCAACACATCACGTAATACCACTCTTCTTATTTTCAGGGCATGGCGGTGGCTACATCATGTTATGGGTATGCTTGTCATCGGCAAGGACTAGGGGTAAAAAAAAACTACGTACTGGCAAAATACTTGGGAGATGAATTCACCTTTCAGCAGGACAATAACCTTAAACACATGGCCAAATATACACTGGAGTTGCTTACCAAGAAGACATGGAATGTTCCAAGTTACAGTTTTTACTTAAATATTCTTGAAAATCTATGACAAGGCTTGGAAATGGTTGTCTAGCAATGATCAACAACCAACTTGAAAGAGCTTGAAGAATTTTGAAAAGAATAAATGGGCCAATGATGTACAATCCAGGTGTGGAAAGCTCTCAGAGACTTACCCAGATAGATTCTAACATGTATTGACTCAGGGGTGTGAATACTTATGTAAATTATATAAGTCTGTATTTAATTTTTAATACATTTGCAAATATTTCTATAAACATGTTTTCACTTTGTCATTATTGGGGTATTGTGTGTAGATGGGTGAGAGAAAAACAATATATTTAAACCGTTCAGAATTCAGGTTGTAACACAACAAAATGTGCAATAAGGCAAGGTGTATGATTAATTTCTGACAAGACTGCTGAGTGGAGAGTCCAAGGCAACATAACACTCTCTCTGGCTGACAGACCTGCCTGCACATCCCATGGCAACAAAGCAAGAACAGACCCCATCGACCAATCAGCACCCTCGATAGGTGACAGACCTGGTCAGGTCTTCCTCTCGCTATCTGTCGCTATGGTTGCTAATGGGGTTTTGTTTTAAAGAGTGCGGAGGGGTGGCGAGAGAAGAGAGGAGGTAGGGAGAGAAAGAGCAAGAGAGAGAAGAGACTAACCATTCAGCAGTGAGAGACTGTAACCACAACTCCCTCAGGGGGGATAGATTAGAAATCTAACACTTAAAGTGTTTCTGTAATCGTGTCAGACACAACACTTCATAACTTTCACAATGTTCATATTTGAAGACAGTCGATATCTGTGATCATCGTTATGTCTCTTGTGGCTATTAAGTCACTATATCCAGTTATGTGAAAGTAATGATTGTAGACAGAGGATGTTGTATATTTCTGACAGAACGGGAGAGCATCTGTGGTCGTGAGAGTATGTCTGTCTGTCTGTCTGTCTGTCTGTCTGTCTGTCTGTCTGTCTGTCTGTCTGTCTGTCTGTCTTGTCTGTCTGTCTGTCTGTCTGTCTGTCGGAGTTATATAGACTTAACTGCTTTGTGGTGGAACAGTGAACCGACCAGAACTATGAGTGAGTAAGGCTTTCTTCTCTCTCTGCGGTGGTATTTAACATGACAAAGCTGCAGTAAGACATTGGATGGCCTTCGTGTTGTTGTTTGATTGCGTGTCCAGTTGAATGTCTTTGACCATAAACAGCTCAAACATAACAACCAACACCATCGCCCAGAACATGTTCAGTTCTCTCACACTGTCCCACCAGATAGATTGCTTCCCAAATTGAACCATTCCGTTCTTAGTGGACCAATTTTGACTAAAGCCATCACAATGGACAGACAGACAGACATTATGAAACATGGGTACACATGTGGCCTTGTTTACACGGCAGTCCAGTTCTGATCTTTTTGCCCAATTCATAGCAAAGCTCAAAAAGATCAGGTTGATTGGTCAAAAGATCAGCCTAAGACCCTGCAGCCCAATGCTTCTTCAGACCCTGCAGCCTAATGCTTCTTCAGACCCTGCAGCCTAATGCTTCTTCAGACCCTGCAGCCTAATGCTTCTTCAGACCCTGCAGCCTAATGCTTCTTCAGACCCTGCAGCCTAATGCTTCTTCAGACCCTGCAGCCTAATGCTTCTTCAGACCCTGCAGCCTAATGCTTCGTCAGACCCTGCAGCCTAATGCTTCTTCAGACCCTGCAGCCTAATGCTTCTTCAGACCCTGCAGCCCAATGCTTCTTCAGACCCTGCAGCCTAATGCTTCTTCAGACCCTGCAGCCCTGAGAGTTCCATAAGGCGTTTGGTCACACAATTCTGATCTCACCACTTTTGGAGGATCATGTTTTGAAATCAGCGGAATTAGAGTATGATAGCTAAAGAGATGAATTAAACACCTGTCTCCGGATTACATCTTCAAACTAAGGTGAACCGTGGTATGGCATTCCTGACAGGGAGACGCATCCATCATTCATGATGGTGTACACAGGTAAGATAGTCTAGCGTTAGCTAGCGACATTTTCAGATATTACAAGTCTATAATTTTGACAGAAAGTGGTTTCATTTCAAGCTAAAGTGTGCTGTTAGCTAGCTAGCTAATGTTAGCTGGTTGACTCCCTAGCTGATGTTATTATTCGTATCCCAGAGCCGTTTGCTGTTCTAGTTAGAGCCTAATGTTAGCTAGCTAACATTGAACCTGGTTGGTTGCACCGTTGAATATGGCCGGTGTCAGTCTGCAAAAAAGCGTAATGAAATTGTTACCAGCTAAGCTGGTTAAGCTGTTTTCTTGTTATCCAGAGGTAAACAAATCATCGGCCAGAGCGTCAAGTGTGCGCTCCGAGAGCGAAAAAAGATGGTTGGGGCTGAAGCTTAAGAGGGTGTAGACAAAGAAGAGCTCTTCACCAGATACCAAAACATTCAAATGCGATTTTCTCAAAAGTTAGTTTACAAGTTGATCAACTTTCAAAGCACAATTTTTATTTTACCTTTATGTAACTAGGCAAGTCAGTTAAGAACAAATTCTTATTTTCAACAAAAGCCTAGGAACAGTGGGTTAACTGCCTGTTCAGGGGCAGAACGACAGATTTGTACCTTTTCAGCTCGGGGGTTTGCACTTGCAACCTTCCAGTTACTAGTCCAACGCTCTAACCACTAGGCTACCCTGCCGCCCCTCCACTCTAACCACTAGGCTACCCTGCCGCCCCTCCACTCTAACCACTAGGCTACCCTGCCGCCCCTCCACTCTAACCCCTAGGCTACCCTGCCGCCCCTCCACTCTAACCACTAGGCTACCCTGCCGCCCCTCCACTCTAACCACTAGGCTACCCTGCCGCCCCTCCACTCTAACCACTAGGCTACCCTGCCGCCCCTCCACTCTAACCACTAGGCTACCCTGCCGCCCCTCAACTCTAACCACTAGGCTACCCTGCCGCCCCATTGTTCCTTAAATACAGAGCTACCATTTTGTAGCTCTGAGTCTCTACTTTTATCCAATGTAAAAAAAAAAAATCTAATGTTGCTACATAAGACCGAATCCAGGTGGTGAGTCACATATGTAGGACCTCTGTATCAAGAATCAAGGAGAGGGGGATACCGTTAAGACCATGGAGTGCTGCATCGGATGACCTGGCCTCCACAATCACCCGACCTCAACCCAATTAAGATGGTTTGGGATGAGTCGGACCGCAGACTGAAGGAAAAGCAGCCAACAAGTGGGAACTCCTTCAGGACTGTTGGAAAAGCATTCCAGATAAATGCTGGTTGAGAGAATGCCGAGAGTGTGCAAAGCTAACATACTTTTATGTTCATTGAATGTGTTTCTTAACCAAAGGTCTAAAGAAGGTTTCTTATGGCTCAATAATACTGACGAACTACTCATGTCCCACATAGCTTTTTGTTTTACCTTTATTTAACCAGGCTAGTCAGTTAAGAACACATTCTTATTTTCAATGACGGCCTGGGAACAGTGGGTTAACTGCCTGTTCAGGGGCAGAACGACAGATTTGTACCTTGTCAGCTCGGGGGTTTGAACTCACAACCTTCTGGTTACTAGTCCAACGCTCTAACCACTAGGCTACGCTGCCACATATATCTGCCATTCAATATTGAGGCAAACATGCAACAGCTCTGTGCCATGTTATCTTTCCTTGATTCAGTGCATTCTTTTTCTGTGTCTCTTTCTAAAAACAAACTTCCTTCTAAAACTCATTTTAATACTGCAAGGTTCCTCCCCTCAAAGGCTCTGGTTCGATGATAACATCTGATCTGAAGAGACTCCACTTTCCACAGATGGCTCTGGTTCGAGGATAACATCTGATCTGAAGAGACTCCACTTTCCACAGATGGCTCTGGTTCGATGATCAAATCTAATCTAATCAAATTTATTTATATAGCCCTTCTTACATCAGCTGATATCTCAAAGTGCTGTACAGAAACCCAGCCTAAAACCCCCATACAGCAAGAAATGCAGGGGTTGAAGCACGGTGGCTAGGAAAAACTCCCTAGAAAGGCCAAAACCTAGGAAGAAACGTAGAGAGGAACCAGGCTATGAGGGGTGGCCAGTCCTCTACTGGCTGTGCCGGGTAGAGAGGAACCAGGCTATGAGGGGTGGCCAGTCCTCTTCTGGCTGTGCCGGGTGGAGATTATAACAGAACATGGCAAAGATGTTCAAATGTCCATAAATGTCCAGCATGGTCAAATAATAATAATCACAGTAGTTGTCGAGGGTGCAACAAGTCAGCACCTCGGGAGTAAATGTCAGTTGGCTTTTCATAGCCGATCATTGAGAGTATCTCTATCGCTCCTGCTGTCTCTAGAGAGTTTAAAAGAGCAGGTCTGGGACAGGTAGCACATCCGGTGAACAGGTCAGGGTTTCATAGCTGCAGGCAGAACAGTTGAAACTGGAGTAGCAGCACGGCCAGGTGGACTGGGGACAGCAAGGGGTAATCATGCCAGGTAGTCCTGAGGCATGGTTCTAGGGCTCAGGTCCTCTGAGAGAGAGAAAGAAAGAAAGAAAGAGAGAAAGAGAGAGAGAAAGAGAGAATTAGAGAGAGCACACTTAAATTCACACAGGACACCGGATGAGACAGGAGAAATACTCCAGATATAACAGACTGACCCTAGCCCCCCTACACATAAACTACTGCAGCATAAATACTGGAGGCTGAGACAGGAGGGGTCAGGAGACACTGTGGCCCCATCCGATGATACCTCCGGACAGGGCCAAACAGGCAGGATATAACCCCACCCACTTTGCCAAAGCACAGCGCCCACACCACTAGAGGGATATCTTCAACCACCAACTTACCATCCTGAGACAAGGCCGAGTACAGCCCACAAAGATCTCCGCCACGGCACAACCCAAGGGGGGGTTTGCCGTTCCCCTCCTAGGAACGGCATGGAAGAGCAACAGTAAGCCAGTGACTCAGCCCCTGTAATAGATGATAACATCTGATCTGATGAGACTCTCCATGCGATTTGGCTCCTGTACTCAATAAAACTTACTAAATGAAATAATTTGACACTGTAGTTTGATAGACAATGGTAGCTCCTAATCAGACAATTACTATAAAACAAATATTTTTGTTGTTCAATTAAATGTTTATTATATGCATTTATAATTATACATTTTTTTTATTTAACCTTTATTTAACTAGGCAAGATTTAAGAACAAATTCTTATTTTCAATGACGGCCAACCCGGACGACGCTGGGCCAATTGTGCACCGCCCTATGGGACTCTCCAATCATGGCCAGGTGTGATTCTTACCTTTGAAATTCAAAGATAAGAAGACTTGAGAGAAGACTTGAGAGAAGAGCAACTTGAGAGAAGACTTGAGAGAAGACTTGAGAGAAGACTTGAGAGAAGAGCAACTTGAGAGAAGACTTGAGAGAAGACTTGAGAGAAGATTTGAGAGAAGATTTGAGAGAAGAGCAACTTGAGAAATTGAGAGTGAAAACTTTACAAAGACATGCCTATTGTTGGTGGAAAAAAAATCAAAAATATATATATTTTTTTACACATTTCAACCATGTTTCATTGGTTAACGGTTCTATATTTTTTTATTTCGACATTTTTCTTTTTTGACCTGCAACAATTATACCCCAAAGCTCGCCCCAAAGTCACACTTGTTCTCAAATTAGACCTGTTGCTCGCGGGACACATTCTTTGCGCGCTCTACCAAATTTTTGCATGCTCCTCTGGTCTGTGCTCTCGACCCAACGTTTGTTTGCGCGATGATTTTTCGTCTTGCTCGACAGCGCTATCTCACACGCAAGGGACTTTAGAGGATGATTTGACGCCATCAGAATCAAACATGGACCAACTCTTGCCCTCCTCTGCCAGATTAGAAACCATACTGCTGTGGTCATTTTACACCACAGACAGAGAGACACAGAGAGAGAGAAGAGTCTAACCTTGTGATAGGAGGAAGGCATCCCCAATCAACTTCTGACACAGTTGGGATTTAAGATTAAGCGATTTAACGTCTAGTTAGCCACATAGGCAATGTCCTTATTACAGTAAAGATTAAAAGGTGAACAGCCGTTGAGGAAAATGACAATTTAACTGAAGAAAAAACCAAACACACAACACAGACACCTGCCCTCAAACTCTGTTTTAGCTGAGGCGTTCATAGGGCTGACTGTTTGACCTCTGTGTGCCTTGACCTCTGTGTGCCTTGACCTTGGCACAAGTGCACCCCCCCCCCCCGTGGACAAGCAGCATACCACACATACCTGCTGCATGCATGAGTTTACTCATGGGGCAAGACATGGCAGTATCCACAGGGCAAAAACAGCAGCTGCAGAAAGAGAGAGAGAGAGAGAGAGAGAGAGTGTAAGTAGGGGGTGCTGCAAGCTTGTAATAGTTTCACATACCTCAACACAGCGAGCGGCTGTGGGAGTTTACACAGTGAGGCCCCAGCACATTAAATAGATGTATATGTTTAGGCGTGTGTGTGTGTTCATGATACTTAAACACATACCTCGGCATCAGCAGAGCAGGGCAGTATGGGGGATACTGATAAAGATATGCATGGATTGTATACATACTATCACCAAGTGTGTGTGGCATGTGTTCATGATACTACTGCAACACATACCTCACCACTGTTGACAGACTGTAAGAGTAGATATTGTGTGCGTGTGTGTGTGTGTCTGTGTGTGTGTGTGTGTGTCTGTGTCTGTGTGTGTGTGTGTGTGTGTGTATGTGTACTCCCTCTCATACACTAGCCTTTCTAGCCTATAGCTTTCCTGGGATGTTTATACGAGATGAGGTCTATTGTGGAGAGGCTTGTGCAGGTTATAGCCTGTAGCGCACGGCAACAGCTGGAAGAGAGAGGCTTGTGCAGGTTATAGCCTGTAGCGCACGGCAACAGCTGGAAGAGAGAGGCTTGTGCAGGTTATAGCCTGTAGCGCACGGCAACAGCTGGAAGAGAGAGGCTTGTGCAGGTTATAGCCTGTAGCGCACGGCAACAGCTGGAAGAGAGAGGCTTGTGCAGGTTATAGCCTGTAGCGCACGGCAACAGCTGGAAGAGAGAGGCTTGTGCAGGTTATAGCCTGTAGCGCACGGCAACAGCTGGAAGAGAGGCCTTGTGCAGGTTGTGCAGGTTATAGCCTGTAGCGCACGGCAACAGCTGGAAGAGAGAGGCTTGTGCAGGTTATAGCCTGTAGCGCACGGCAACAGCTGGAAGAGAGAGGTTATAGCCTTGTGCAGGTTATAGCCTGTAGCGCACGGCAACAGCTGGAAGAGAGAGGCTTGTGCAGGTTATAGCCTGTAGCGCACGGCAACAGCTGGAAGAGAGAGGCTTGTGCAGGGAAGAGAGAGGCTTATAGCCTGTAGCGCACGGCAACAGCTGGAAGAGAGAGGCTTGTGCAGGTTATAGCCTGTAGCGCACGGCAACAGCTGGAAGAGAGAGGCTTGTGCAGGTTATAGCCTGTAGCGCACGGCAACAGCTGGAAGAGAGAGGCTTGTGCAGGTTATAGCCTGTAGCGCACGGCAACAGCTGGAAACTTGTGCAGGTTATAGCCTGTAGCGCACGGCAACAGCTGGAAGAGAGAGGCTTGTGCAGGTTATAGCCTGTAGAAGCTGGAAGAGAGGCTTGTGCAGGTTATAGCCTGTAGCGCACGGCAACAGCTGGAAGAGAGAGGCTTGTGCAGGTTATAGCCTGTAGCGCACGGCAACAGCTGGAAGAGAGAGGCTTGTGCAGGTTATAGCCTGTTAGCCTGTAGCGCGGCAACAGCTGGAAGAGAGAGGCTTGTGCAGGTTATAGCCTTATAGCCTGTAGCGCACGGCAACAGCTGGAAGAGAGGCTTGTGCAATAGCTGGACGGCAACAGCTGGAAGAGGCTTGTGCAGGTTATAGCCTGTAGCGCACGGCAACAGCTGGAAGAGAGAGGCTTGAGGTTATAGCCTGTAGGCACGGCAACAGCTGGAAGAGAGAGGCTGTGCAGGTTATAGCCTGTAGCGCACGGCAACAGCTGGAAGAGAGAGGCTTGTGCAGGTTATAGCCTGTAGCGCACGGCAACAGCTGGAAGAGAGAGGCTTGTGCAGGTTATAGCCTGTAGCGCACGGCAACAGCTGGAAGAGAGAGGTTATAGCCTGTGTGCAGGTTATAGCCTGTAGCGCACGGCAACAGCTGGAAGAGAGAGGCTTGTGCAGGTTATAGCCTGTAGCGCACGGCAACAGCTGGAAGAGAGAGGCTTGTGCAGGTTATAGCCTGTAGCGCACGGCAACAGCTGGAAGAGAGAGGCTTGTGCAGGTTATAGCCTGTAGCGCACGGCAACAGCTGGAAGAGAGAGCTTGTGCAGGTTATAGCCTGGACGGCAACAGCTGGAAGAGAGAGGCTTGTGCAGGTTATAGCCTGTAGCGCACGGCAACAGCTGGAAGAGAGAGGCTTGTGCAGGTTATAGCCTGTAGCGCACGGCAACAGCTGGAAGAGAGAGGCTTGTGCAGGTTATAGCCTGTAGCGCACGGCAACAGCTGGAAGAGAGAGGTGCAGGTTATAGCCTGTAGCGCACGGCAACAGCTGGAAGAGAGAGGCTTGTGCAGGTTATAGCCTGTAGCGCACGGCAACAGCTGGAAGAGAGAGGCTTGTGCAGGTTATAGCCTGTAGCGCACGGCAACAGCTGGAAGAGAGAGGTTATAGCCTTGTGCAGGGAAGAGAACTTATTATAGCCTGTGCAGGCAACAGCTGGAAGAGAGGCTATAGCCTGTAGCGCACGGCAACAGCTGGAAGAGAGAGGCTTGTGCAGGTTATAGCCTGTAGCGCACGGCAACAGCTGGAAGAGAGAGGCTTGTGCAGGTTATAGCCTGTAGCGCACGGCAACAGCTGGAAGAGAGAGGCTTGTGCAGGTTATAGCCTGTAGCGCACGGCAACAGCTGGAAGAGAGAGGTTATAGCCTGTAGCGCACGGCAACAGCTGGAAGAGAGAGGCTTGTGCAGGTTATAGCCTGTAGCGCACCTGGCAACAGCTGGAAGAGAGAGGCTTGTGCAGGTTATAGCCTGTAGCGCACGGCAACAGCTGGAAGAGAGAGGCTTGTGCAGGTTATAGCCTGTAGCGCACGGCAACAGCTGGAAGAGGAGAGGCTTGTGCAGGTTATAGCCTGTAGCGCACGGCAACAGCTGGAAGAGAGAGGCTTGTGCAGGTTATAGCCTGTAGCGCACGGCAACAGCTGGAAGAGAGAGGCTTGTGCAGGTTATAGCCTGTAGCGCACGGCAACAGCTGGAAGAGAGAGGCTTGTGCAGGTTATAGCCTGTAGCGCACGGCAACAGCTGGAAGAGAGAGGCTTGTGCAGGTTATAGCCTGTAGCGCACGGCAACAGCTGCTTGTGCAGGTTATAGCCTGTAGACGGCAACAGCTGGAAGAGAGAGGCTTGTGCAGGTTATAGCCTGTAGCAACAGCTGGAAGAGAGAGGCTTGGCAACAGCTGGAAGATAGAGGCTTGTGCAGGTTATAGCCTGTACGCAACAGCTGGAAGAGAGAGGCTTGTGCAACAGCTGGAAGAGAGAGGCTTGTGCAGGTTATAGCCTGTAGCGCACGGCAACAGCTGGAAGAGAGAGGCTTGTGCAGGTTATAGCCTGTAGCGCACGGCAACAGCTGGAGGAGAGAGGCTTGTGCAGGTTATAGCCTGTAGCGCACGGCAACAGCTGGAAGAGAGAGGCTTGTGCAGGTTATAGCCTGTAGCGCACGGCAACAGCTGGAAGAGAGAGGCTTGTGCATGATCTAAATATTAGGCCGTTCATTAGCTAAGGATTAAAGCTATAAGACAAATATTTACCTGTCAAAGCGCAAGATAAAAGGGTTCACAGATTAAAAAGACAATTATAATACCTGGGCTACAACAACACAGTACAACGAGGAGTTTATTGTTGTTATCAAGTGAGTACACAATTATTGGCCATGGGCTGTAAAGCTACAGTAATGGAGGCGAATTTGAATAAACCCTCAAACGTTCTTGTAATGCTCCGGGTGTCGTGGGTGTGGAGTCAAACGCAGGAGGCAGAGAGTGCAATGCTGTGCGTCTTTTTTAATAGCACCAACGGGAATGAAAATGTACAACGGAAAAAGAACGACCAGGCACTAACACGTACCTCTACAACAGAGCCGAAGGTTACACTGAAATAATCCCGCACAACAACCAGGCGGGCCAGCTGTCTAATAAAGACAAACTAATCATACATAAACAGGTGCTACCAATAAACATACAAGGAGGGGGAGGAAAAACAATCAGTGGCAGCTAATAGGCCGGTGACGAAGACCGCCGAGCGCCACCCGCCTGGGAAGGGAAACGGTCGGTCGGACTCGTGACAGTTCTGTTTTGTTTCATTGCTAAAATAACTGCATGGGCCTACAGTCTAGGCCTGATTACGTAACCATTTAGATCAGTTTTTAATGCTGCCAATTTTACGTTCAGCAAGCAAGAGCAATGTGCATCTCTCATCCAATAGACTGTTAGTAGACTAAATAAAAAGGTCAATCTCTCATCCAATAGGCTGTTAGTAGGCTAAATAAAAAGGTCAATCTCTCATCTAATAGGCTGTTAGTAGACTAAATAAAAAAGGTCCATCTCTCATCCAATAGGCTAAATCAAAAAGTTAAATTAAGTGTCTCGTAAGTTTGCTTTGTCTGTCTTTTCCTGGGACTCCAGGAGATTTAAGAGGCATATTTTTTATTTTTTAATTTTTTATTTTATTTATTTCACCTTTATTTAACCAGGTAGGCTAGTTGAGAACAAGTTCTCATTTTCAACTGCAACCTGGCCAAGATAAAGCATAGCAGTGTGAACAGACAACACAGAGTTACACATGGAGTAAACAATAAACAAGTCAATAACACAGTAGAAAGAAAAGGGGGGGGGGTCTATATACATTGTGTGCAAAAGGCATGAGGAGGTAGGCGAATAATTACAATTTTGCAGATTAACACTGGAGTGATAAATGATCAGATGGTCATGTACAGGTAGAGATATTGGTGTGCAAAAGAGCAGAAAAGTAAATCAATAAAAACAGTATGGGGATGAGGTAGGTAAAAATGGGTGGGCTATTTACCGATAGACTATGTACAGCTGCAGCGATCGGTTATCTGCTCAGATAGCAGATGTTTGAAGTTGGTGAGGGAGTTAAAAGTCTCCAACTTCAGCGATTTTTGCAATTCGTTCCAGTCACAGGCAGCAGAGAACTGGAACGAAAGGCGGCCAAATGAGGTGTTGGCTTTAGGGATGATCAGTGAGATACACCTGCTGGAGCGCGTGCTACGGGTGGGTGTTGCCATCGTGACCAGTGAACTGAGATAAGGCGGAGCTTTACCTAGCATGGACTTGTAGATGACCTGGAGCCAGTGGGTCTGGCGACGAATATGTAGCGAGGGCCAGCCGACTAGAGCATACAGGTCGCAGTGGTGGGTGGTATAAGGTGCTTTAGTGACAAAACGGATGGCACTGTGATAAACTGCATCCAGTTTGCTGATGTGCCATGTCAGTGGAGGTAGATATGTACATGAAGGCAGCGTAAAGTAACTAGGCACCCGCTGCTTAGTTACTGCTTAGGCACCAGCTGCTTAGTTTCTGCTTAGGCACCAGCTGCTTAGTTACTGCTTAGGCACTAGCTGCTTAGTTACTGCTTAGGCACCAGCTGCTTAGTTACTGCTTAGGCACCAGCTGCTTAGTTACTGCTTAGGCACCAGCTGCTTAGTTACTGCTTAGGCTCCATCTGCTTAGTTACTGCTTAGGCACCATCTGCTTAGTTACTGCTTAGGCACCATCTGCTTAGTTACTGCTTAGGCACTAGCTGCTTAGTTACTGCTTAGGCACCAGCTGCTTAGTTACTGCTTAGGCACCAGCTGCTTAGTTACTGCTTAGGCACCAGCTGCTTAGTTACTGCTTAGGCACTAGCTGCTTAGTTACTGCTTAGGCACCAGCTGCTTAGTTACTGCTTAGGCACCAGCTGCTTAGTTACTGCTTAGGCACCAGCTGCTTAGTTACTGCTTAGGCACCAGCTGCTTAGTTACTGTTTAGGCACTAGCTGCTTAGTTACTGCTTAGGCACCAGCTGCTTAGTTACTGCTTAGGCACCAGCTGCTTAGTTACTGCTTAGGAAGTATAAAGTGTTGGTCCCATGTTTCATGAGCTGAAATAAATTCCCAGTCATGTGAAATCCATAGATTAAGGCCTAATTAATTCATTTAATTTGACTGATTTTCTTAAATGAACTGTAAATCTCTTTAAACTGTAAATCTTTTTAAATGAATGCATGTTGTGTTCATATTTTAGTTCAGTGTAATTGGAACAGTTCTGAGGATGGGTGTTCGTCTCAAATAGTACCCTACTACCTTTTATAGTGCACTATATCCTCAATGGACAGTGATGTCACACCTTGTAGTTTGTAGTTTTAGATGAGAGTGTAATGATAACTCCTGTGTGTGTGTGTGTGTGTGTGTGTGTGTGTGTGTGTGTGTGTATGTATGTATGTGTGTGTGTGTGTGTGTGTGTGTGTGTGTGTGTGTGTGTGTGTGTATGTGTGTGTGTAACAATCTAACTTCTATAATTCTCCCATGGCCAGCCATTCTTCACCATTCTCCCATGGCCAGCCATTTCTCAGCTCCCAATCCCCATCCCTGTGTGTGTGTATATGGTTATTTATATAGATTGGTGCCAGCAGCTGGTTGTCATTACTCATGCTTGTGTGTGTGTGTGTGTGCGTGCGTGTGTGTGTGCGTGCGTGCGTGCGTGCGTGCGTGCGTGCGTGCGTGCGTGTGTGCGTGCGTGCATGATTGTGTACATATGGTAAATTTATATAGATTGGCGTCAGCAGCTGGTTGTCGTTGCTCATGTTTGAAGTTTTATGTTCTTAACTCTGAGGAACAATCATAATCATGACTTTTAACCAGTGTTTGCAGTTTAGACGTTTTTATTTGGTGCCCTTTCAGACTGGAGAGGAGGTCTGTTGTGTCAAGACACTGAAAAGGTAAAGGACATGTTAACTTGCATCATTACAGTATTTTATGGCCCATAGCATGAGACAAGGGAATTACTATCGGGACCCAAATGAATCAATCAAAGATTATCCCACTTCTATATTGTAACTGTACACCTCTGATTGTAAATCCACACCTAGGGCTGTGGCGGTCATGATATTTTGTCACCCGGTGATTGTCAAGCAAACAACTGCTTGTCTCACGGGTAATTGACCATTAATTAACATAAACACATTTATCATCTCCTGGCTTCCTACAAGCCACTGATGCAGACCTTTACACTTCAAAAAGTCTAATACATCCAATGTAATATAGCCTACATCGTCACAATAAATCCATTATTTATTTTAGACAGGTCTAAAGAAACATGGTGCTGATCTGGCTATGCCGTATGGCTGTGGGCTACACTAGTTCATTTAGTTGTCTGTTTGTTAGGCCCTGATCTGGCTGTGCCATATGGCTGTGGGCTACACTAGTTCATTTAGTTGTCCTTATTGTTAGGCCCTGATCTGGCTGTGCCATATGGCTGTGGGCTACACTAGTTCATTTAGTTGTCCTTATTGTTAGGCCCTGATCTGGCTGTGCCATATGGCTGTGGGCTACACTAGTTCATTTAGTTGTCCTTATTGTTAGGCCCTGATCTGGCTGTGCCATATGGCTGTGGGCTACACTAGTTCATTTAGTTGTCCTTATTGTTAGGCCCTGATCTGGCTGTGCCATATGGCTGTGGGCTACACTAGTTCATTTAGTTGTCCTTATGGTAGGTCCTGATCTGGCTATGCCATATGGCTGTGGGCTACACTAGTTCATTTAGTTGTCCTTATTGTTAGGCCCTGATCTGGCTATGCCATATGGCTGTGGGCTACACTAGTTCATTTAGTTGTCCTTATTGTTAGGCCCTGATCTGGCTATGCCATATGGCTGTGGGCTACACTAGTTCATTTAGTTGTCCTTATTGTTAGGCCCTGATCTGGCTATGCCATATGGCTGTGGGCTACACTAGTTCATTTAGTTGTCTGTTTGTTAGGCCCTGATCTGGCTATGCCATATGGCTGTGGGCTACACTAGTTCATTTAGTTGTCCTTATTGTTAGGCCCTGATCTGGCTATGCCATATGGCTGTGGGCTACACTAGTTCATTTAGTTGTCCTTATGTTAGGCCTGATCTGGCTATGCCATATGGCTGTGGGCTACACTAGTTCATTTAGTTGTCCTTATGGTAGGTCCTGATCTGGCTATGCCATATGGCTGTGGGCTACACTAGTTCATTTAGTTGTCCTTATGTTAGGTCCTGATCTGGCTATGCCATATGGCTGTGGGCTACACTAGTTCATTTAGTTGTCCTTATGTTAGGTCCTGATCTGGCTATGCCATATGGCTGTGGGCTACACTAGTTCATTTAGTTGTCCTTATTGTTAGGCCCTGATCTGGCTATGCCATATGGCTGTGGGCTACACTAGTTCATTTAGTTGTCCTTATGTTAGGCCTGATCTGGCTATGCCATATGGCTGTGGGCTACACTAGTTCATTTAGTTGTCCTTATTGTTAGGCCCTGATCTGGCTATGCCATATGGCTGTGGGCTACACTAGTTCATTTAGTTGTCTGTTTGTTAGGCCCTGATCTGGCTATGCCATATGGCTGTGGGCTACACTAGTTCATTTAGTTGTCCTTATTGTTAGGCCCTGATCTGGCTATGCCATATGGCTGTGGGCTACACTAGTTCATTTAGTGGTCCTTATGTTAGGTCCTGATCTGGCTATGCCATATGGCTGTGGGCTACACTAGTTCATTTAGTTGTCCTTATGTTAGGCCCTGATCTGGCTGTGCCATATGGCTGTGGGCTACATTAGTTCATTTAGTTGTCTGTTTGTTAGGCCCTGATCTGGCTATGCCATATGGCTGTGGGCTACACTAGTTCATTTAGTTGTCCTTATTGTTAGGCCCTGATCTGGCTATGCCATATGGCTGTGGGCTACACTAGTTCATTTAGTTGTCCTTATGTTAGGTCCTGATCTGGCTATGCCATATGGCTGTGGGCTACACTAGTTCATTTAGTTGTCCTTATGTTAGGCCCTGATCTGGCTGTGCCATATGGCTGTGGGCTACACTAGTTCATTTAGCAGACAAGATTTGCTTAGTATTCCGTGGCATTATTTTATATTATTTTATAGTATGAAGAATAAAATTTAACATAGCTGAATAAAAGAGAAAGTATATTTTCTCCAAACGATTTCTGAGGGAGTGAACACACGTGGCTATTCTGTGTTGAGAGGTTAACAAATAAACAGGTACTCCTATATGTTTATTTTAGAGTTATTTACACCATTTTCTTTTTTTGCGCAGGCTGCACACACGTCATCAGTCTCTCATTCACAATTTGACAAGCAATTGATAATTCCTTACATTTCCCAGTGGTATCCCCCTTGTGTGGCCGTAATACACCCCCCTAAAAAAATACATGCCTTTTGCGGCCAGTAGCCATTGGGCCATTGGGCTGAATATAATCATTATAATTCCCTTCTCCTGGCTGAAGCACCTCTCACTCACTTGTGATACTAACCTTATTAAAACATATAGGACTATGGGCTGGGCTACATGAGGTGTGATACTAACCTTATAGGACTATGGGCTAGACTACATGAGGTGTGATACTAACCTTATAGGACTATGGACTAGACTACATGAGGTGTGATACTAACCTTATAGGACTATGGGCTAGACTACATGAGGTGTGATACTAACCTTATAGGACTATGGGCTAGACTACATGAGGTGT
Organism: Oncorhynchus nerka; assembly: GCF_034236695.1. Taxonomy (NCBI): domain Eukaryota; kingdom Metazoa; phylum Chordata; class Actinopteri; order Salmoniformes; family Salmonidae; genus Oncorhynchus; species Oncorhynchus nerka. The sequence continues at coordinate 6,643,528 of NC_088408.1, read as the reverse complement.
GATACTAACCTTATAGGACTATGGGCTAGGCTACATGAGGTGTGGTACAAACCTTATAGGACTATGGACTAGGCTACATGAGGTGTGATACTAACCTTATAGGACTATGGGCTAGACTACATGAGGTGTGATACTAACCTTATAGGACTATGGACTAGACTACATGAGGTGTGATACTAACCTTATAGGACTATGGACTAGACTACATGAGGTGTGATACTAACCTTATAGGACTATGGGCTAGACTACATGAGGTGTGATACTAACCTTATAGGACTATGGACTAGACTACATGAGGTGTGATACTAACCTTATTGGACTATGGACTAGACTACATTAGGTGTGATACTAACCTTAAAGGACTATGGACTAGACTACATGAGGTGTGATACTAACCTTATAGGACTATGGGCTAGACTACATGAGGTGTGAGACTAACCTTATTAAAACATATAGGACTATGGGCAAGGCTACATGAGGTGTGATACTAACCTTATAGGACTATGGACTAGACTACATGAGGTGTGATACTAACCTTATAGGACTATGGGCTAGACTACATGAGGTGTGATACTAACCTTATAGGACTATGGGCTAGACTACATGAGGTGTGATACTAACCTTATAGGACTATGGGCTAGGCTACATGAGGTGTGGTACAAACCTTATAGGACTATGGACTAGGCTACATGAGGTGTGATACTAACCTTATGTGGACTATGGGCTAGACTACATGAGGTGTGATACTAACCTTATGGGACTATGGGCTAGGCTACATGAGGTGTGATACAAACCTTATAGGACTATGGTCTAGACTACATTAGGTGTGATACTAACCTTATAGGACTATGGACTAGACTACATGAGGTGTGATACTAACCTTATAGGACTATGGGCTAGGCTACATGAGGTGTGATACAAACCTTATAGGACTATGGACTAGACTACATGAGGTGTGATACTAACCTTATAGGACTATGGGCTAGACTACATGAGGTGTGATACTAACCTTATAGGACTATGGGCTAGACTACATGAGGTGTGATACTAACCTTATAGGACTATGGGCTAGGCTACATGAGGTGTGGTACAAACCTTATAGGACTATGGACTAGGCTACATGAGGTGTGATACTAACCTTATAGGACTATGGGCTAGACTACATGAGGTGTGATACTAACCTTATAGGACTATGGGCTAGGCTACATGAGGTGTGATACAAACCTTATAGGACTATGGTCTAGACTACATTAGGTGTGATACTAACCTTATAGGACTATGGACTAGACTACATGAGGTGTGATACTAACCTTATAGGACTATGGGCTAGGCTACATGAGGTGTGATACAAACCTTATAGGACTATGGTCTAGACTACATGAGGTGTGATACTAACCTTATAGGACTATGGGCTAGACTACATGAGGTGTGATACTAACCTTATAGGACTATGGGCTAGGCTACATGAGGTGTGGTACAAACCTTATAGGACTATGGACTAGGCTACATGAGGTGTGATACTAACCTTATAGGACTATGGGCTAGACTACATGAGGTGTGATACTAACCTTATAGGACTATGGACTAGACTACATGAGGTGTGATACTAACCTTATAGGACTATGGACTAGACTACATGAGGTGTGATACTAACCTTAAAGGACTATGGACTAGACTACATGAGGTGTGATACTAACCTTATAGGACTATGGGCTAGACTACATGAGGTGTGAGACTAACCTTATTAAAACATATAGGACTATGGGCAAGGCTACATGAGGTGTGATACTAACCTTATAGGACTATGGACTAGACTACATGAGGTGTGATACTAACCTTATAGGACTATGGGCTAGACTACATGAGGTGTGATACTAACCTTATAGGACTATGGGCTAGACTACATGAGGTGTGATACTAACCTTATAGGACTATGGGCTAGGCTACATGAGGTGTGGTACAAACCTTATAGGACTATGGACTAGGCTACATGAGGTGTGATACTAACCTTATAGGACTATGGGCTAGACTACATGAGGTGTGATACTAACCTTATAGGACTATGGGCTAGGCTACATGAGGTGTGATACAAACCTTATAGGACTATGGTCTAGACTACATTAGGTGTGATACTAACCTTATAGGACTATGGACTAGACTACATGAGGTGTGATACTAACCTTATAGGACTATGGGCTAGACTACATGAGGTGTGATACTAACCTTATAGGACTATGGACTAGGCTACATGAGGTGTGATACTAACCTTATAGGACTATGGACTAGACTACATGAGGTGTGATACTAACCTTATAGGACTATGGACTAGACTACATGAGGTGTGATACTAACCTTATAGGACTATGGGCTAGGCTACATGAGGTGTGATACTAACCTTATAGGACTATGGACTAGACTACATGAGGTGTTATACTAACCTTATAGGACTATGGACTAGACTACATGAGGTGTGCTACTAACCTTATAGGACTATGGGCTAGACTACATGAGGTGTGATACTAACCTTATCAACGTTTCTTGCCATTCTTACACAAGCTGGACATCATTCACAAGTGATGGGCTAATATTGTCACCCATCACACTATTCATGATTTAATCTTGTCTTTACAAATACTAAATAATACACACAGAACCAGTCAAAAGTTTCGCCACCCCTACTCATTCCAAGGATTTGCTTTATTTTGACTGTTTTCTACATTGTATAATAGTAGTGAAGATATCAAAACTATGAAATAACACATATGGAATCATTTGGTAACCAAAAAAGTTTTGAACAAATCAAAATATATTTTACATTTGAGATTATTCAAAATAGGCACCCATTGCCTTGATGACAGCTTTGCACACTGTTGGTCTTCCATTAACCAGTTTCACCTGGAATGCTTTTCCAACAGTTTTGAAGTTCCCACATATGCTGAGCACATGTTGGCTGCTTTTCTTTCACTCTGTGGTCCAACTCATCCCATTGTGGAGGACATGACATCTGATGCAGCACTACATCACTCTCCTTCTTGGTCAAATAGCCCTTACACAGCTTGGAGGTGTGTCAAATAAAATTAAATGTAATTGGTCACATGCACATGGTTAGTAGATGTTCATGTGAGTGTAGCGAAATACCGGTGCTTCTAGTTCTGACCATGCAGTAATATCTAACAAGTATTCTAACAATCCCACAACAACTACCTAATACACACAAATCTAAAGGGATGGAATAAGAATATGTACATATAAATATATGGATGAGCGATGACCGAGCACCATAGGCAAGATGCAATAAATTGTATCAAATACAGTGTATACATATGAGATGAGTAATGTAAGATATGTAAACATTATTAAAGAGGCATTATTTAAAGTGACTAGTGATCCATTTATTAAAGTGGTAAATTATTCGAGTTTGTATGTAGGCAGCAGCCTTTCTGTGTTAGTGATTGATGGCTGTTTAACAGTCTCATGGCCTTGAGATAGAAGCAGTCTCTCGGTCCCCGCTTTGATGAACCTGTACTGACTTGGCCTGGATGGTAGTGGGGTGAACAGGCAGTGGCTCCGGTGGTTGTTGACCTTGATGATCTTTTTGGCTTTCCTGTGACATCGGGTGCTGTAGGTGTCCTGGAGGGCAGGTAGTTTGCCCCCGGTGATGCGTTGTGCAGACCGCACCACCCTCTGGAGAGCCCTGCGGTTGAGTGTGGTGCCGTTGCTGTACCAGGCGGTGATACAGCCCGACAGGATGCTCTCAATTGTGCATCTGTAAAAGTTTGTGAGGGTTTTAGGTGACAAGACAAATTTCTTCAGCTTCCTGAGGTTGAAGGGGTGCTGTTGTGCCTTCTTCACCACACTGTCTGTGTGGGTGTACCATTTCAGTTTGTCTGTGCTGTGTACCCAGAGGAACTTGAAACTTTCCACTTTCGCCTCCCGGGTGGCGCAGTGGTTAAGGGCACTGTACAGCAGCGCCAGCTGTGCTACCAGAGACTCTGGGTTCGTGCCCAGGCTCTGTCGTAACCGGCCGCAACCGGGAGGTCCGTGGGGCGATGCACAATTGGCTTAGCGTTGTCCGGGTTAGGGAGGGTTTGGCCGGTAGGGATATACTTGTCTCATCGCACACCAGCGACTCCTGTGGCGGGCCGGGCGCAGTGCGCGCTAACCAAGGTTGCCAGGTGCACAGTGTTTCCTCCGACACATTGGTGCGGCTGGCTTCCGGGTTGGATGCGCGCTGTGTTAAAAAGCAGTGTGGCTTGGTTGGGTTGTGTATCGGAGGACGCATTACTTTCAACCTTCGTCTCTCCCGAGCTCATACGGGAGTTGTAGTGATGAGACAAGATAGTAGCTACTACAACAATTGGGGAGAAAAAGGGGTAAAAAAATAAATAAATAAATAATAATAAAAATAAACTTTCCACTTTCTCCACTACTGTCCCATCGATGTGGATGTGGGGGGTGCTCCCTCTGCTGTTTCCTGAAGTCCACGATCATCTCCTTTGTTTTGTTGATGTTGAGTGAGAGGTTGTTTTCCTGACTCCGAGGGCCCTCACCTCCTCCCTGTAGGCCATCTCATCGTTGTTGGTAATCATCCCAGGACTGTTGTGTCATCTGCAAACTTGATGATTGAGTTGGAGGCGTGCATGGCCACTCTGTCATGGGTGAACAGGGAGTACAGGAGAGGGCTGAGCATGCACCCCTGAGGGGCACTGGTGCTGAGGGTGTTGTTGCCTACCCTAACCACTTGGGGGGTGGCCCGTCAGGAAGTCCAGGATCCAGTTGCAGAGGGAGTTGTTTAGTCCCAGGGTCCTTAGCTTATTGATGAGCTTTGAGGGCACTATGGTGTTGAACGCTGAGCTGTAGTCAATGAACATCATTCTCACATAGGTGTCCCTTTTGTCCAGGTAGGAAAGGGCAGTGTGGAGTGCGATTGAGATTGCGCCATCTGTGGATCTGTTGGGGCGGTATGTGAATCAGTTTCTGGGATGATGCTGTTGATGTGAGCCATGACCAGCCTTTCAAAGCACTTCATGGCTACAGACGTGAGTGCCACGGGGCAGTAGTCATTTAGGCAGGTTACCTTCGCTTTTTTGGGCACCTCCAATAGACTGATACTGAGCTTATTGCTTTGTTCAAGGGGACCACTGCCAGGTCGGATGACCAGCAGACCAGGGATTCAAATTGTATTTTTATTTTTTTCCCAAATACTTTAGCTGTTCTTGATTGTGCTTGCCTGGAACAATGGAACCAATTAAACTCTACCTCCACCTTCTCTCCCTTTGTGCTGTTGTCTGTGCCCAATAATGTTTGTACCATGTTTTGTGCTGCTACCATGTTGTGTTGCTACCATGTTGTTGTTATGTTGTGTTGCTACTATGATGTGTTGTCATGTGTTGGTACCTTGCTATGTTGTTGTCTTATAGGTCTCTCTTTATGTAGTGTTTTGTTGTCTCTCTTGTTGTGATGTGTGTTTTGTCCTATATTTATATTGTAAACACTAGACCAGTACATCTAGTAAACACTAGACCAGTACATCTAGTAAACACTAGATCAGTACATCTAGTAAACACTAGATCAGTACATCTAGTAAAAAACTAGATCAGTACATCTAGTAAACAGACCAGTACAACTAGTAAACACTAGATCAGTACATCTAGTAAACACTAGACCAGTACATCTAGTAAACAGACCAGTACAACTAGTAAACACTAGACCAGTACATCTAGTAAACAGACCAGTGCAACTAGTAAACAGACCAGTACATCTAGTAAACACTAGACCAGTACATCTAGTAAACACTAGACCAGTACATCTAGTAAACAGACCAGTACATCTAGTAAACACTAGATCAGTACATCTAGTAAACACTAGATCAGTACATCTAGTAAAAAACTAGACCAGTACATCTAGTAAACAGACCAGTACATCTAGTAAACACTAGACCAGTACATCTAGTAAACAGACCAGTGCAACTAGTAAACAGACCAGTACATCTAGTAAACACTAGACCAGTACATCTAGTAAACAGACCAGTACATCTAGTAAACACTAGACCAGTACATCTAGTAAACACTAGATCAGTACATCTAGTAAACAGACCAGTACAACTAGTAAACAGACCAGTACATCTAGTAAACACTAGACCAGTACATCTAGTAAACACTAGACCAGTACATCTAGTAAACAGACCAGTACATCTAGTAAACACTAGACCAGTACATCTAGTAAACACTAGACCAGTACATCTCATAAAATACAATAATCTCTATGTAATTGTGTTATGTGAAGCTTAATAATTAAGGCTGCTATTCTGCTATGAGCCTTACATAGGGTTACAGGCTCTGATGTGATAGGCCTATTGATGTAGATGAGGTTTATAGAGGGTTAGAGGCTCTGATGTTGTGACAGGCCTATTGTCGTAGACTGAGATTTACAGAGGGGTAGAGGCTGAAGGCACCACACAGCCACTAGGTCTTCAGGGGTTAACCACTCTCAGTTTCTAATACTTGGTTTAATTCCCTCAATATTAGTCTCTGTCGGCCCTGAGGAACAGTGCCATTGTTTGCTCTGAGCTGGCTGGCATCCAAGACGCTCAAGCCCCTGCCAGAATTAAGGGGAAGGAGGGAGGGAGGCAGGGAGGGGAGGGAAGGAGGGAGGGAGGGAGGGAGGGAGGGAGGGAGGGGAAGGAAGGAGGGAGGGAGGGAGGGAGGGAGGCAGGGAGGGAGGGAGGGAAGGAGGGAGGGAGGGAGGGAGGGAGGGAGCTCATGGGCTCCTGAGTTGTTCTGCAACTTAGGAACCCATGATTTAGACAAACTTACATTTTTTTGCAATGACTTATACAGGATACTCACCTCAACATTCCATACCTAAAACCTTGATTTTGGACAAAATGATCTGATTGGACTATTACTGCCAAGGACTATCAAGAAAAAACATCTCACAAACCAAAACCTGCAGAAGAAACAGAGGAACCTGGAAATATCATCCAACACAAAACAGAGGAATGTTCAGTCTAAACCTACTTCTGAAGCCAAAAAGTAAAGATAATAATCTCTAGGTAATGTTGATATATAAAGCCTAATAAACAAGGCTACTAAGCTACCAAGCTGCTAGAACAGAACTGACCTGGCTGCAACTTCAATTAGCAAGGAAGTGTGAAGTGAGAGGTGTGAAAACTATTGAGCCTAACAATGGCAGGAGAGATCTGTTAACATCTACAAGTCTTGGACAGTAATGGTGCAGGGTCTCGTCATGCAGTTCCAGCAGGACTTTTTATGGGATCAAAGAGACAGAACACAGCAGGAAAGAGTCAGAGAGACAGAACACAGCAGGAAAGAGTCAGAGACAGAACAGAGCAGGAAAGAGTCAGAGAGACAGAACACAGCAGGAAAGAGTCAGAGACAGAACACAGCAGGAAAGAGTCAGAGAGACAGAACACAGCAGGAAAGAGTCAGAGACAGAACACAGCAGGAAAGAGTCAGAGAGACAGAACACAGCAGGAAAGAGTCAGAGACAGAACACAGCAGGAAAGAGTCAGAGACAGAACACAGCAGGAAAGAGTCAGAGACAGAACACAGCAGGAAAGAGTCAGAGACAGAACACAGCAGGAAAGAGTCAGAGAGACAGAACACAGCAGGAAATAGTCAGAGACAGAACACAGCAGGAAAGAGTCAGAGACAGTACACAGCAGGAAGAGTCAGAGACAGAACACAGCAGGAAAGAGTCAGAGACAGAACACAGCAGGAAAGAGTCAGAGACAGAACACAGCAGGAAAGAGTCAGAGAGACAGAACACAGCAGGAAAGAGTCAGAGACAGAACACAGCAGGAAAGAGACAGAGACAGAACACAGCAGGAAAGAGTCAGAGACAGAACACAGCAGGAAAGAGTCAGAGAGACAGAACACAGCAGGAAAGAGTCAGAGACAGAACACAGCAGGAAAGAGTCAGAGAGACAGAACACAGCAGGAAAGAGTCAGAGACAGAACACAGCAGGAAAGAGTCAGAGAGACAGAACACAGCAGGAAAGAGTCAGAGACAGAACACAGCAGGAAAGAGTCAGAGAGACAGAACACAGCAGGAAAGAGTCAGAGACAGAACACAGCAGGAAAGAGTCAGAGAGACAGAACACAGCAGGAAAGAGTCAGAGAGACAGAACACAGCAGGAAAGAGTCAGAGAGACAGAACACAGCAGGAAAGAGTCAGAGACAGAACACAGCAGGAAAGAGTCAGAGACAGAACACAGCAGGAAAGAGTCAGAGACAGAACACAGCAGGAAAGAGACAGAGACAGAACACAGCAGGAAAGAGTCAGAGACAGAACACAGCAGGAAAGAGTCAGAGACAGAACACAGCAGGAAAGAGTCAGAGAGACAGAACACAGCAGGAAAGAGTCAGAGACAGAACACAGCAGGAAAGAGTCAGAGAGACAGAACACAGCAGGAAAGAGTCAGAGAGACAGAACACAGCAGGAAAGAGTCAGAGAGACAGAACACAGCAGGAAAGAGTCAGAGACAGAACACAGCAGGAAAGAGTCAGAGACAGAACACAGCAGGAAAGAGTCAGAGACAGAACACAGCAGGAAAGAGTCAGAGAGACAGAACACAGCAGGAAAGAGTCAGAGAGACAGAACACAGCAGGAAAGAGTCAGAGACAGAACACAGCAGGAAAGAGTCAGAGACAGAACACAGCAGGAAAGAGTCAGAGACAGAACACAGCAGGAAAGAGTCAGAGAGACAGAACACAGCAGGAAAGAGTCAGAGAGACAGAACACAGCAGGAAAGAGTCAGAGACAGAACACAGCAGGAAAGAGTCAGAGAGACAGAACACAGCAGGAAAGAGTCAGAGAGACAGAACACAGCAGGAAAGAGTCAGAGAGACAGAACACAGCAGGAAAGAGTCAGAGAGACAGAACACAGCAGGAAAGAGTCAGAGACAGAACACAGCAGGAAAGAGTCAGAGACAGAACACAGCAGGAAAGAGTCAGAGACAGAACACAGCAGGAAAGAGTCAGAGACAGAACACAGCAGGAAAGAGTCAGAGACAGAACACAGCAGGAAAGAGTCAGAGAGACAGAACACAGCAGGAAAGAGTCAGATAGACAGAACACAGCAGGAAAGAGTCAGAGAGACAGAACACAGCAGGAAAGAGTCAGAGACAGAACACAGCAGGAAAGAGTCAGAGACAGAACACAGCAGGAAAGAGTCAGAGACAGAACACAGCAGGAAAGAGTCAGAGAGACAGAACACAGCAGGAAAGAGTCAGAGAGACAGACCACAGCAGGAAAGAGTCAGAGACAGAACACAGCAGGAAAGAGTCAGAGACAGAACACAGCAGGAAAGAGTCAGAGAGACAGAACACAGCAGGAAAGAGTCAGAGAGACAGAACACAGCAGGAAAGAGTCAGAGAGACAGAACACAACAGGAAAGAGTCAGAGAGACAGAACACAGCAGGAAAGAGTCAGAGACAGAACACAGCAGGAAAGAGTCAGAGACAGAACACAGCAGGAAAGAGTCAGAGACAGAACACAGCAGGAAAGAGTCAGAGACAGAACACAGCAGGAAAGAGTCAGAGACAGAACACAGCAGGAAAGAGTCAGAGAGACAGAACACAGCAGGAAAGAGTCAGAGAGACAGAACACAGCAGGAAAGAGTCAGAGACAGAACAGAACACAGCAGGAAAGAGTCAGAGACAGAACACAGCAGGAAAGAGTCAGAGACAGAACACAGCAGGAAAGAGTCAGAGACAGAACACAGCAGGAAAGGAAAGAGTCAGAGACAGAACACAGCAGGAAAGAGTCAGAGACAGAACACAGCAGGAAAGAGTCAGAGACAGAACACAGCAGGAAAGAGTCAGAGACAGAACACAGAAAAGAGTCACAGAACAGGAAAGAGTCAGAGACAGAACACAGCAGGAAAGAGTCAGAGAGACAGAACACAGCAGGAAAGAGTCAGAGAGACAGAACACAGCAGGAAAGAGTCAGAGAGACAGAACACAGCAGGAAAGAGTCAGAGAGAACAGAACACAGCAGGAAAGAGTCAGAGACAGAACACAGCAGGAAAGAGTCAGAGACAGAACACAGCAGGAAAGAGTCAGAGACAGAACACAGCAGGAAAGAGTCAGAGACAGAACACAGCAGGAAAGAGTCAGAGACAGAACACAGCAGGAAAGAGTCAGAGACAGAACACAGCAGGAAAGAGTCAGAGACAGAACACAGCAGGAAAGAGTCAGAGACAGAACACAGCAGGAAAGAGTCAGAGACAGAACACAGCAGGGAAAGAGTCAGAGACAGAACACAGCAGGAAAGAGTCAGAGACAGAACACAGCAGGAAAGAGTCAGAGACAGAACACAGCAGGAAAGAGTCAGAGAGACAGAACACAGCAGGAAAGAGTCAGAGACAGAACACAGCAGGAAAGAGTCAGAGACAGAACACAGCAGGAAAGAGTCAGAGAGACAGAACACAGCAGGAAAGAGTCAGAGAGACAGAACACAGCAGGAAAGAGTCAGAGAGACAGAACACAGCAGGAAAGAGTCAGAGAGACAGAACACAGCAGGAAAGAGTCAGAGACAGAACACAGCAGGAAAGAGTCAGAGACAGAACACAGCAGGAAAGAGTCAGAGACAGAACACAGCAGGAAAGAGTCAGAGACAGAACACAGCAGGAAAGAGTCAGAGAGACAGAAAAGAGTCACAGAACAGGAAAGAGTCAGAGACAGAACACAGCAGGAAAGAGTCAGAGAGACAGAACACAGCAGGAAAGAGTCAGAGACAGAACACAGCAGGAAAGAGTCAGAGACAGAACACAGCAGGAAAGAGTCAGAGACAGAACACAGCAGGAAAGAGTCAGAGAGACAGAACACAGCAGGAAAGAGTCAGAGAGACAGAACACAGCAGGAAAGAGTCAGAGACAGAACACAGCAGGAAAGAGTCAGAGACAGAACACAGCAGGAAAGAGTCAGAGAGACAGAACACAGCAGGAAAGAGTCAGAGACAGAACACAGCAGGAAAGAGTCAGAGACAGAACACAGCAGGAAAGAGTCAGAGACAGAACACAGCAGGAAAGAGTCAGAGACAGAACACAGCAGGAAAGAGTCAGAGAGACAGAACACAGCAGGAAAGAGTCAGAGACAGAACACAGCAGGAAAGAGTCAGAGACAGAACACAGCAGGAAAGAGTCAGAGACAGAACACAGCAGGAAAGAGTCAGAGACAGAACACAGCAGGAAAGAGTCAGAGAGACAGAACACAGCAGGAAAGAGTCAGAGACAGAACACAGCAGGAAAGAGTCAGAGAGACAGAACACAGCAGGAAAGAGTCAGAGACAGAACACAGCAGGAAAGAGTCAGAGAGACAGAACACAGCAGGAAAGAGTCAGAGAGACAGAACACAGCAGGAAAGAGTCAGAGACAGAACACAGCAGGAAAGAAAGAGTCAGAAAGAGTCAGAGACAGAACACAGCAGGAAAGAGTCAGAGACAGAACACAGCAGGAAAGAGTCAGAGAGACAGAACACAGCAGGAAAGAGTCAGAGAGACAGAACACAGCAGGAAAGAGTCAGAGAGACAGAACACAGCAGGAAAGAGTCAGAGACAGAACACAGCAGGAAAGAGTCAGAGACAGAACACAGCAGGAAAGAGTCAGAGAGACAGAACACAGCAGGAAAGAGTCAGAGAGACAGAACACAGCAGGAAAGAGTCAGAGAGACAGAACACAGCAGGAAAGAGTCAGAGACAGAACACAGCAGGAAAGAGTCAGAGACAGAACACAGCAGGAAAGAGTCAGAGACAGAACACAGCAGGAAAGAGTCAGAGACAGAACACAGCAGGAAAGAGTCAGAAAGAGACAGAACACAGCAGGAAAGAGTCAGAGAGACAGAACACAGCAGGAAAGAGTCAGAGAGACAGAACACAGCAGGAAAGAGTCAGAGACAGAACACAGCAGGAAAGAGTCAGAGACAGAACACAGCAGGAAAGAGTCAGAGAGACAGAACACAGCAGGAAAGAGTCAGAGACAGAACACAGCAGGAAAGAGTCAGAGACAGAACACAGCAGGAAAGAGTCAGAGACAGAACACAGCAGGAAAGAGTCAGAGACAGAACACAGCAGGAAAGAGTCAGAGAGACAGAGGAAAGAGTCAGACAGAACACAGCAGGAAAGAGTCAGAGACAGAACACAGCAGGAAAGAGTCAGAGACAGAACACAGCAGGAAAGAGTCAGAGACAGAACACAGCAGGAAAGAGTCAGAGACAGAACACAGCAGGAAAGAGAGTCAGAGACAGAACACAGCAGGAAAGAGTCAGAGACAGAACACAGCAGGAAAGAGTCAGAGACAGAACACAGCAGGAAAGAGTCAGAGACAGAACACAGCAGGAAAGAGTCAGAGACAGAACACAGCAGGAAAGAGTCAGAGACAGAACACAGCAGGAAAGAGTCAGAGAGACAGAACACAGCAGGAAAGAGTCAGAGACAGAACACAGCAGGAAAGAGTCAGAGAGACAGAACACAGCAGGAAAGAGTCAGAGACAGAACACAGCAGGAAAGAGTCAGAGACAGAACACAGCAGGAAAGAGTCAGAGAGACAGAACACAGCAGGAAAGAGTCAGAGACAGAACACAGCAGGAAAGAGTCAGAGACAGAACACAGCAGGAAAGAGTCAGAGACAGAACACAGCAGGAAAGAGAACACAGAGACAGAACACAGCAGGAAAGAGTCAGAGAGACAGAACACAGCAGGAAAGAGTCAGAGAGACAGAACACAGCAGGAAAGAGTCAGAGAGACAGAACACAGCAGGAAAGAGTCAGAGACAGAACACAACAGGAAAGAGTCAGAGACAGAACACAGCAGGAAAGAGTCAGAGACAGAACACAGCAGGAAAGAGTCAGAGAGACAGAACACAGCAGGAAAGAGTCAGAGACAGAACACAGCAGGAAAGAGTCAGAGAGACAGAACACAGCAGGAAAGAGTCAGAGACAGAACACAGCAGGAAAGAGTCAGAGACAGAACACAGCAGGAAAGAGTCAGAGAGACAGAACACAGCAGGAAAGAGTCAGAGAGACAGAACACAGCAGGAAAGAGTCAGAGAGACAGCAGGAAAGAGTCAGAGACAGCAGGAAAGAGTCAGAGACAGAACACAGCAGGAAAGAGTCAGAGACAGAACACAGCAGGAAAGAGTCAGAGACAGAACACAGCAGGAAAGAGTCAGAGACAGAACACAGCAGGAAAGAGTCAGAGACAGAACACAGCAGGAAAGAGTCAGAGACAGAACACAGCAGGAAAGAGTCAGAGAGACAGAACACAGCAGGAAAGAGTCAGAGACAGAACACAGCAGGAAAGAGTCAGAGACAGAACACAGCAGGAAAGAGTCAGAGACAGAACACAGCAGGAAAGAGAGTCAGAAAGAGTCAGAGACAGAACACAGCAGGAAAGAGTCAGAGACAGAACACAGCAGGAAAGAGTCAGAGACAGAACACAGCAGGAAAGAGTCAGTCAGAGAAAGAGTCAGAACACAGCAGGAAAGAGTCAGAGAGACAGAACACAGCAGGAAAGAGTCAGAGACAGAACACAGCAGGAAAGAGTCAGAGACAGAACACAGCAGGAAAGAGTCAGAGACAGAACACAGCAGGAAAGAGTCAGAGACAGAACACAGCAGGAAAGAGTCAGAGAGACAGAACACAGCAGGAAAGAGTCAGAGAGACAGAACACAGCAGGAAAGAGTCAGAGAGACAGAACACAGCAGGAAAGAGTCAGAGACAGAACACAGCAGGAAAGAGTCAGAGACAGAACACAGCAGGAAAGAGTCAGAGACAGAACACAGCAGGAAAGAGTCAGAGAGACAGAACACAGCAGGAAAGAGTCAGAGAGACAGAAAGAGTCAGAGAGACAGAAACAGAAAGAGTCAGAGAGACAGAACACAGCAGGAAAGAGAGTCAGAGAGACAGAACACAGCAGGAAAGAGTCAGAGAACAGAACAGAACACAGCAGGAAAGAGTCAGAGACAGAACACAGCAGGAAAGAGTCAGAGAGACAGAACACAGCAGGAAAGAGTCAGAGAGACAGAACACAGCAGGAAAGAGTCAGAGACAGAACACAGCAGGAAAGAGTCAGAGACAGAACACAGCAGGAAAGAGTCAGAGACAGAACACAGCAGGAAAGAGTCAGAGACAGAACACAGCAGGAAAGAGTCAGAGAGACAGAACACAGCAGGAAAGAGTCAGAGACAGAACACAGCAGGAAAGAGTCAGAGAGACAGAACACAGCAGGAAAGAGTCAGAGACAGAACACAGCAAAGGAAAAAGAGTCAGAGACAGAACACAGCAGGAAAGAGTCAGAGACAGAACACAGCAGGAAAGAGTCAGAGAAAGAGTCAGAACAGAACACAGCAGGAAAGAGTCAGAGAGACAGAACACAGCAGGAAAGAGTCAGAGACAGAACACAGCAGGAAAGAGTCAGAGACAGAACACAGCAGGAAAGAGTCAGAGAGACAGAACACAGCAGGAAAGAGTCAGAGAGACAGAACACAGCAGGAAAGAGTCAGAGACAGAACACAGCAGGAAAGAGTCAGAGACAGAACACAGCAGGAAAGAGTCAGAGACAGAACACAGCAGGAAAGAGTCAGAGACAGAACACAGCAGGAAAGAGTCAGAGAGACAGAACACAGCAGGAAAGAGTCAGAGAGACAGAACACAGCAGGAAAGAGTCAGAGACAGAACACAGCAGGAAAGAGTCAGAGAGACAGAACACAGCAGGAAAGAGTCAGAGACAGAACACAGCAGGAAAGAGTCAGAGACAGAACACAGCAGGAAAGAGTCAGAGAGAAAGAGTCAGAACACAGCAGGAAAGAGTCAGAGACAGAACACAGCAGGAAAGAGTCAGAGACAGAACACAGCAGGAAAGAGTCAGAGACAGAACACAGCAGGAAAGAGTCAGAGACAGAACACAGCAGGAAAGAGTCAGAGAGACAGAACACAGCAGGAAAGAGTCAGAGACAGAACACAGCAGGAAAGAGTCAGAGACAGAACACAGCAGGAAAGAGTCAGAGAGAACAGAAAAGAGTCACAGAACAGGAAAGAGTCAGAGACAGAACACAGCAGGAAAGAGTCAGAGACAGAACACAGCAGGAAAGAGTCAGAGACAGAACACAGCAGGAAAGAGTCAGAGACAGAACACAGCAGGAAAGAGTCAGAGAGAACACAGAAAAGAGTCACAGAACAGGAAAGAGTCAGAGAGACAGAACACAGCAGGAAAGAGTCAGAGACAGAACACAGCAGGAAAGAGTCAGAGACAGAACACAGCAGGAAAGAGTCAGAGACAGAACACAGCAGGAAAGAGTCAGAGACAGAACACAGCAGGAAAGAGTCAGAGACAGAACACAGCAGGAAAGAGTCAGAGACAGAACACAGCAGGAAAGAGTCAGAGAGACAGAACACAGCAGGAAAGAGTCAGAGACAGAACACAGCAGGAAAGAGTCAGAGACAGAACACAGAGAAAGAGTCAGAGACAGAACACAGCAGGAAAGAGTCAGAGAGACAGAACACAGCAGGAAAGAGTCAGAGACAGAACACAGCAGGAAAGAGTCAGAGAGACAGAACACAGCAGGAAAGAGTCAGAGACAGAACACAGCAGGAAAGAGTCAGAGAGACAGAACACAGCAGGAAAGAGTCAGAGAGAACAGAGAAAGAACACAGCAGGAAAGAGTCAGAGAGACAGAACACAGCAGGAAAGAGTCAGAGACAGAACACAGCAGGAAAGAGTCAGAGAGACAGAACACAGCAGGAAAGAGTCAGAGACAGAACACAGCAGGAAAGAGTCAGAGACAGAACACAGCAGGAAAGAGTCAGAGAGACAGAACACAGCAGGAAAGAGTCAGAGAGACAGAACACAGCAGGAAAGAGTCAGAGAGACAGAACACAGCAGGAAAGAGTCAGAGACAGAACACAGCAGGAAAGAGTCAGAGACAGAACACAGCAGGAAAGAGTCAGAGACAGAACACAGCAGGAAAGAGTCAGAGAGAACACAGCAGGAAAGAGTCAGAGAGAACACAGCAGGAAAGAGTCAGAGAGACAGAACACAGCAGGAAAGAGTCAGAGAGACAGAACACAGCAGGAAAGAGTCAGAGACAGAACAGAAACAGACAGAACAGGAAAGAGTCAGAGACAGAACACAGCAGGAAAGAGTCAGAGACAGAACACAGCAGGAAAGAGTCAGAGAGACAGAACACAGCAGGAAAGAGTCAGAGACAGAACACAGCAGGAAAGAGTCAGAGACAGAACACAGCAGGAAAGAGTCAGAGAGACAGAAAAGAGTCACAGAACAGGAAAGAGTCAGAGACAGAACACAGCAGGAAAGAGTCAGAGACAGAACACAGCAGGAAAGAGTCAGAGACAGAACACAGCAGGAAAGAGTCAGAGAGAGACAGAACACAGCAGGAAAGAGTCAGAGACAGAACACAGCAGGAAAGAGTCACACAGCAGGAAAGAGTCAGAGAGACAGAACACAGCAGGAAAGAGTCAGAGACAGAACACAGCAGGAAAAGAGTCAGAGACAGAACACAGCAGGAAAGAGTCAGAGACAGAACACAGCAGGAAAGAGTCAGAGAGACAGAACACAGCAGGAAAGAGTCAGAGAGACAGACCACAGCAGGAAAGAGTCAGAGACAGAACACAGCAGGAAAGAGTCAGAGACAGAACACAGCAGGAAAGAGTCAGAGACAGAACACAGCAGGAAAGAACACAGCAGGAAAGAGTCAGAGAGACAGAACACAGCAGGAAAGAGTCAGAGAGACAGAACACAGCAGGAAAGAGTCAGAGACAGAACACAGCAGGAAAGAGTCAGAGACAGAACACAGCAGGAAAGAGTCAGAGAGAAAGAGTCAGAACACAGCAGGAAAGAGTCAGAGAGACAGAACACAGCAGGAAAGAGTCAGAGAGACAGAACACAGCAGGAAAGAGTCAGAGACAGAACACAGCAGGAAAGAGTCAGAGACAGAACACAGCAGGAAAGAGTCAGAGACAGAACACAGAAAGACAGAACACAGCAGGAAAGAGTCAGAGACAGAACACAGCAGGAAAGAGTCAGAGAGACAGAACACAGCAGGAAAGAGTCAGAGAGACAGAACACAGCAGGAAAGAGTCAGAGAGACAGAACACAGCAGGAAAGAGTCAGAGACAGAACACAGCAGGAAAGAGTCAGAGACAGAACACAGCAGGAAAGAGTCAGAGACAGAACACAGCAGGAAAGAGTCAGAGAGACAGAACACAGCAGGAAAGAGTCAGAAAGAGACAGAACACAGCAGGAAAGAGTCAGAGACAGAACACAGCAGGAAAGAGTCAGAGACAGAACACAGCAGGAAAGAGTCAGAGACAGAACACAGCAGGAAAGAGTCAGAAAGAGACAGAACAGAACACAGCAGGAAAGAGTCAGAACACAGCAGGAAAGAGTCAGAGACAGAACACAGCAGGAAAGAGTCAGAGAGACAGAACACAGCAGGAAAGAGTCAGAGACAGAACACAGCAGGAAAGAGTCAGAAAGACAGAACACAGCAGGAAAGAGTCAGAGACAGAACACAGCAGGAAAGAGTCAGAGACAGAACACAGCAGGAAAGAGTCAGAGAGACAGAACACAGCAGGAAAGAGTCAGAGAAAGACACAGAGACAGAACACAGCAGGAAAGAGTCAGAGACAGAACACAGCAGGAAAGAGTCAGAGAGACAGAACACAGCAGGAAAGAGTCAGAGACAGAACACAGCAGGAAAGAGTCAGAGACAGAACACAGCAGGAAAGAGTCAGAGACAGAACACAGCAGGAAAGAGTCAGAGACAGAACACAGCAGGAAAGAGTCAGAGAGACAGAACACAGCAGGAAAGAGTCAGAAAGAGTAGACAGAACACAGCAGGAAAGAGTCAGAGAGACAGAACACAGCAGGAAAGAGTCAGAGACAGAACACAGCAGGAAAGAGTCAGAGACAGAACACAGCAGGAAAGAGTCAGAGACAGAACACAGCAGGAAAGAGTCAGAGAGACAGAACACAGCAGGAAAGAGTCAGAGAGACAGACCACAGCAGGAAAGAGTCAGAGACAGAACACAGCAGGAAAGAGTCAGAGAGACAGAACACAGCAGGAAAGAGTCAGAGAGACAGAACACAGCAGGAAAGAGTCAGAGACAGAACACAGCAGGAAAGAGTCAGAGACAGAACACAGCAGGAAAGAGTCAGAGAGAACAGAGGAAAGAGTCACAGCAGGAAAGAGTCAGAGAGAGAACACAGAACACAGCAGGAAACAGAGTCAGAGAGACAGAACACAGCAGGAAAGAGTCAGAGACAGAACACAGCAGGAAAGAGTCAGAGACAGAACACAGCAGGAAAGAGTCAGAGACAGAACACAGCAGGAAAGAGTCAGAGACAGAACACAGCAGGAAAGAGTCAGAGACAGAACACAGCAGGAAAGAGTCAGAGACAGAACACAGCAGGAAAGAGTCAGAGACAGAACACAGCAGGAAAGAGTCAGAGACAGAACACAGCAGGAAAGAGTCAGAGAGACAGAACACAGCAGGAAAGAGTCAGAGAGACAGAACACAGCAGGAAAGAGTCAGAGAGACAGAACACAGCAGGAAAGAGTCAGAGACAGAACACAGCAGGAAAGAGTCAGAGACAGAACACAGCAGGAAAGAGTCAGAGACAGAACACAGCAGGAAAGAGTCAGAGAGACAGAACACAGCAGGAAAGAGTCAGAGAGACAGAACACAGCAGGAAAGAGTCAGAGACAGAACACAGCAGGAAAGAGTCAGAGAGACAGAACACAGCAGGAAAGAGTCAGAGACAGAACACAGCAGGAAAGAGTCAGAGACAGAACACAGCAGGAAAGAGTCAGAGACAGAACACAGCAGGAAAGAGTCAGAGACAGAACACAGCAGGAAAGAGTCAGAGAGACAGAACACAGCAGGAAAGAGTCAGAGAGACAGAACACAGCAGGAAAGAGTCAGAGAGACAGAACACAGCAGGAAAGAGTCAGAGACAGAACACAGCAGGAAAGAGTCAGAGACAGAACACAGCAGGAAAGAGTCAGAGACAGAACACAGCAGGAAAGAGTCAGAGAGACAGAACACAGCAGGAAAGAGTCAGAGAGACAGAACACAGCAGGAAAACACAGAGTCAGAGACAGAACACAGCAGGAAAGAGTCAGAGAGACAGAACACAGCAGGAAAGAGTCAGAGAGACAGAACACAGCAGGAAAGAGTCAGAGACAGAACACAGCAGGAAAGAGTCAGAGAGACAGAACACAGCAGGAAAGAGTCAGAGAGACAGAACACAGCAGGAAAGAGTCAGAGAGACAGAACACAGCAGGAAAGAGTCAGAGAGACAGAACACAGCAGGAAAGAGTCAGAGAGACAGAACACAGCAGGAAAGAGTCAGAGACAGAACACAGCAGGAAAGAGTCAGAGACAGAACACAGCAGGAAAGAGTCAGAACACAGAGGAAAGAGTCAGAACACAGCAGGAAAGAGTCAGAGAGACAGAACACAGCAGGAAAGAGTCAGAGAGACAGAACACAGCAGGAAAGAGTCAGAGACAGAACACAGCAGGAAAGAGTCAGAGACAGAACACAGCAGGAAAGAGTCAGAGACAGAACACAGCAGGAAAGAGTCAGAGACAGAAAAGAGTCACAGAACAGGAAAGAGTCAGAGAGACAGAACACAGCAGGAAAGAGTCAGAGAGACAGAACACAGCAGGAAAGAGTCAGAGAGACAGAACACAGCAGGAAAGAGTCAGAGACAGAACACAGCAGGAAAGAGTCAGAGACAGAACACAGCAGGAAAGAGTCAGAGACAGAACACAGCAGGAAAGAGTCAGAGAGACAGAACACAGCAGGAAAGAGTCAGAGAGACAGAACACAGCAGGAAAGAGTCAGAGACAGAACACAGCAGGAAAGAGTCAGAGAGACAGAACACAGCAGGAAAGAGTCAGAGACAGAACACAGCAGGAAAGAGTCAGAGACAGAACACAGCAGGAAAGAGTCAGAGACAGAACACAGCAGGAAAGAGTCAGAGAGACAGAACACAGCAGGAAAGAGTCAGAGAGACAGAACACAGCAGGAAAGAGTCAGAGAGACAGAACACAGCAGGAAAGAGTCAGAGACAGAACACAGCAGGAAAGAGTCAGAGACAGAACACAGCAGGAAAGAGTCAGAGACAGAACACAGCAGGAAAGAGTCAGAGAGAGACAGAACACAGCAGGAAAGAGTCAGAGACAGAACACAGCAGGAAAGAGTCAGAGACAGAACACAGCAGGAAAGAGTCAGAGAGACAGAACACAGCAGGAAAGAGTCAGAGACAGAACACAGCAGGAAAGAGTCAGAGACAGAACACAGCAGGAAAGAGTCAGAGACAGAACACAGCAGGAAAGAGTCAGAGAGACAGAACACAGCAGGAAAGAGTCAGAGAGACAGAACACAGCAGGAAAGAGTCAGAGAGAACAGAACACAGCAGGAAAGAGTCAGAGACAGAACACAGCAGGAAAGAGTCAGAGACAGAACACAGCAGGAAAGAGTCAGAGACAGAACACAGCAGGAAAGAGTCAGAGACAGAACACAGCAGGAAAGAGTCAGAGACAGAACACAGCAGGAAAGAGTCAGAGACAGAACACAGCAGGAAAGAGTCAGAGACAGAACACAGCAGGAAAGAGTCAGAGACAGAACACAGCAGGAAAGAGTCAGAGAGACAGAACACAGCAGGAAAGAGTCAGAGAGACAGAACACAGCAGGAAAGAGTCAGAGACAGAACACAGCAGGAAAGAGTCAGAGACAGAACACAGCAGGAAAGAGTCAGAGAGACAGAACACAGCAGGAAAGAGTCAGAGAGACAGAACACAGCAGGAAAGAGTCAGAGAGAAAGAACACAGCAGGAAAGAGTCAGAGACAGAACACAGCAGGAAAGAGTCAGAGACAGAACACAGCAGGAAAGAGTCAGAGACAGAACACAGCAGGAAAGAGTCAGACAGACAGAACACAGCAGGAAAGAGTCAGAGACAGAACACAGCAGGAAAGAGTCAGAGACAGAACACAGCAGGAAAGAGTCAGAGACAGAACACAGCAGGAAAGAGTCAGAGACAGAACACAGCAGGAAAGAGTCAGAGAGAACAGAACACAGCAGGAAAGAGTCAGAGAGACAGAACACAGAGGAAAGAGTCAGAGACAGAACACAGCAGAAAGAGTCAGAGACAGAACACAGCAGGAAAGAGTCAAAGAGACAGAACACAGCAGGAAAGAGTCAGAGAGACAGAACACAGCAGGAAAGAGTCAGAGAGACAGAACACAGCAGGAAAGAGTCAGAGAGAAAGAACACAGCAGGAAAGAGTCAGAGACAGAACACAGCAGGAAAGAGTCAGAGACAGAACACAGCAGGAAAGAGTCAGAGACAGAACACAGCAGGAAAGAGAGACAGAGACAGAACACAGCAGGAAAGAGTCAGAGACAGAACACAGCAGGAAAGAGTCAGAGACAGAACACAGCAGGAAAGAGTCAGAGACAGAACACAGCAGGAAAGAGTCAGAGACAGAACACAGCAGGAAAGTCAGAGACAGAACACAGCAGAAAGAGTCAGAGACAGAAAGCAGGAAAGAGTCAGAGAGACAGAACACAGCAGGAAAGAGTCAGAGACAGAACACAGCAGGAAAGAGTCAGAGACAGAACACAGCAGGAAAGAGTCAGAGACAGAACACAGCAGGAGTCAGAGACAGTCAGAGACAGAACACAGCAGGAAAGAGTCAGAGACAGAACACAGCAGGAAAGAGTCAGAGAGACAGAACACAGCAGGAAAGAGTCAGGAAAGAGACAGAACACAGCAGGAAAGAGTCAGAGACAGAACACAGCAGGAAAGAGTCAGAGACAGAACACAGCAGGAAAGAGTCAGAGACAGAACACAGCAGGAAAGAGTCAGAGACAGAACACAGCAGGAAAGAGTCAGAGACAGAACACAGCAGGAAAGAGTCAGAGACAGAACACAGCAGGAAAGAGTCAGTCAGAGACAGAACACAGCAGGAAAGAGTCAGAGAGACAGAACACAGCAGGAAAGAGTCAGAGACAGAACACAGCAGGAAAGAGTCAGAGAGAACAGAGGAAAGAGTCACAGAACAGGAAAGAGTCAGAGAGACAGAACACAGCAGGAAAGAGTCAGAGACAGAACACAGCAGGAAAGAGTCAGAGACAGAACACAGCAGGAAAGAGTCAAAGACAGAACACAGCAGGAAAGAGTCAGAGACAGAACACAGCAGGAAAGAGTCAGAACACAGAGACAGAACACAGCAGGAAAGAGTCAGAGACAGAACACAGCAGGAAAGAGTCAGAGAAAGACAGAACACAGCAGGAAAGAGTCAGAGAGACAGAACACAGCAGGAAAGAGTCAGAGAGACAGAACACAGCAGGAAAGAGTCAGAGACAGAACACAGCAGGAAAGAGAACAGAAAGAGTCAGAGACAGAACACAGCAGGAAAGAGTCAGAGAGACAGAACACAGCAGGAAAGAGTCAGAACACAGCAGAAAGAGTCAGAGACAGAACACAGCAGGAAAGAGTCAGAGACAGAACACAGCAGGAAAGAGTCAGAGACAGAACACAGCAGGAAAGAGTCAGAGACAGAACACAGCAGGAAAGAGTCAGAGAGACAGAACACAGCAGGAAAGAGTCAGAGACAGAACACAGCAGGAAAGAGTCAGAGACAGAACACAGCAGGAAAGAGTCAGGAACAGAACACAGCAGTCAGAGACAGAACACAGCAGGAAAGAGTCAGAGACAGAACACAGCAGGAAAGAGTCAGAGACAGAACACAGCAGGAAAGAGTCAGAGAGACAGAACACAGCAGGAAAGAGTCAGAGAGACAGAACACAGCAGGAAAGAGTCAGAGACAGAACACAGCAGGAAAGAGTCAGAGACAGAACACAGCAGGAAAGAGTCAGAGACAGAACACAGCAGGAAAGAGTCAGAGACAGAACACAGCAGGAAAGAGTCAGAGAGACAGAACACAGCAGGAAAGAGTCAGAGAGACAGAACACAGCAGGAAAGAGTCAGAGACAGAACACAGCAGGAAAGAGTCAGGAAACAGAGTCAGAGACAGAACACAGCAGGAAAGAGTCAGAGACAGAACACAGCAGGAAAGAGTCAGAGACAGAACACAGCAGGAAAGAGACAGAGACAGAACACAGCAGGAAAGAGTCAGAGACAGAACACAGCAGGAAAGAGTCAGAGACAGAACACAGCAGGAAAGAGTCAGAGACAGAACACAGCAGGAAAGAGTCAGAGACAGAACACAGCAGGAAAGAGTCAGAGACAGAACACAGCAGGAAAGAGTCAGCAGAAAGACAGAACACAGCAGGAAAGAGTCAGAGACAGAACACAGCAGGAAAGAGTCAGAGACAGAACACAGCAGGAAAGAGTCAGAGAGACAGAACACAGCAGGAAAGAGTCAGAGAGACAGAACACAGCAGGAAAGAGTCAGCAGACAGAACACAGCAGGAAAGAGTCAGAGACAGAACACAGCAGGAAAGAGTCAGAGACAGAACACAGCAGGAAAGAGTCAGAGACAGAACACAGCAGGAAAGAGTCAGAGACAGAACACAGCAGGAAAGAGTCAGAGAGACAGAACACAGCAGGAAAGAGTCAGAGAGACAGAACACAGCAGGAAAGAGTCAGAGACAGAACACAGCAGGAAAGAGTCAGAGACAGAACACAGCAGGAAAGAGTCAGAGACAGAACACAGCAGGAAAGAGTCAGAGACAGAACACAGAGAGACAGAACACAGGAAAGAGTCAGAGAGACAGAACACAGCAGGAAAGAGTCAGAGACAGAACACAGCAGGAAAGAGTCAGAGACAGAACACAGCAGGAAAGAGTCAGAGAGACAGAACACAGCAGGAAAGAGTCAGAGACAGAACACAGCAGGAAAGAGTCAGAGAGACAGAACACAGCAGGAAAGAGTCAGAGACAGAACACAGCAGGAAAGAGTCAGAGACAGAACACAGCAGGAAAGAGTCAGAGACAGAACACAGCAGGAAAGAGTCAAAGACAGAACACAGCAGGAAAGAGTCAGAGACAGAACACAGCAGGAAAGAGTCAGAGAGACAGAACACAGCAGGAAAGAGTCAGAGACAGAACACAGCAGGAAAGAGTCAGAGAGACAGAACACAGCAGGAAAGAGTCAGAGAGACAGAACACAGCAGGAAAGAGTCAGAGAGACAGAACACAGCAGGAAAGAGTCAGAGACAGAACACAGCAGGAAAGAGTCAGAGAGACAGAACACAGCAGGAAAGAGTCAGAGAGACAGAACACAGCAGGAAAGAGTCAGAGAGACAGAACACAGCAGGAAAGAGTCAGAGACAGAACACAGCAGGAAAGAGTCAGAGACAGAACACAGCAGGAAAGAGACAGAGACAGAACACAGCAGGAAAGAGTCAGAGAGACAGAAAGAGTCAGAGACAGAACAGGAAAGAGTCAGAGACAGAACACAGCAGGAAAGAGTCAGAGAGACAGAACACAGCAGGAAAGAGTCAGAGACAGAACACAGCAGGAAAGAGTCAGAGACAGAACACAGCAGGAAAGAGTCAGAGACAGAACACAGCAGGAAAGAGTCAGAGAGACAGAACACAGCAGGAAAGAGTCAGAGAGACAGAACACAGCAGGAAAGAGTCAGAGACAGAACACAGCAGGAAAGAGTCAGAGACAGAACACAGCAGGAAAGAGTCAGAGACAGAACACAGCAGGAAAGAGTCAGAGACAGAACACAGCAGGAAAGAGTCAGAGAGAGAACACAGCAGGAAAGAGTCAGAGAGACAGAACACAGCAGGAAAGAGTCAGAGACAGAACACAGCAGGAAAGAGTCAGAGACAGAACACAGCAGGAAAGAGTCAGAGACAGAACACAGCAGGAAAGAGTCAGAGACAGAACACAGCAGGAAAGAGACAGAGACAGAACACAGCAGGAAAGAGTCAGAGAGACAGAACACAGCAGGAAAGAGTCAGAGACAGAACACAGCAGGAAAGAGTCAGAGACAGAACACAGCAGGAAAGAGTCAGAGACAGAACACAGCAAGAAAGAGTCAGAGACAGAACATTGCAGGAAAGAGTCAGAGACAGAACACAGCAGGAAAGAGTCAGAGAGACAGAACACAGCAGGAAAGAGTCAGAGACAGAACACAGCAGGAAAGAGTCAGAGAGACAGAACACAGCAGGAAAGAGTCAGAGACAGAACACAGCAGGAGAGAGTCAGAGACAGAACACAGCAGGAAAGAGTCAGAGAGACAGAACACAGCAGGAAAGAGTCAGAGACAGAACACAGCAGGAAAGAGTCAGAGACAGAACACAGCAGGAAAGAGACAGAGACAGAACACAGCAGGAAAGAGTCAGAGACAGAACACAGCAGGAAAGAGTCAGAGAGACAGAACACAGCAGGAAAGAGTCAGAGACAGAACACAGCAGGAAAGAGTCAGAGAGACAGAACACAGCAGGAAAGAGTCAGAGACAGAACACAGCAGGAAAGAGTCAGAGAGACAGAACACAGCAGGAAAGAGTCAGAGAGACAGAACCACAGCAGGAAAGAGTCAGAGAGACAGAACACAGCAGGAAAGAGTCAGAGAGACAGAACACAGCAGGAAAGAGTCAGAGACAGAACACAGCAGGAAAGAGTCAGAGACAGAACACAGCAGGAAAGAGTCAGAGACAGAACACAGCAGGAAAGAGTCAGAGACAGAACACAGCAGGAAAGAGTCAGAGACAGAACACAGCAGGAAAGAGTCAGAGAGACAGAACACAGCAGGAAAGAGTCAGAGACAGAACACAGCAGGAAAGAGACAGAGACAGAACACAGCAGGAAAGAGTCAGAGACAGAACACAGCAGGAAAGAGTCAGAGAGACAGAACACAGCAGGAAAGAGTCAGAGACAGAACACAGCAGGAAAGAGTCAGAGAGACAGAACACAGCAGGAAAGAGTCAGTGACAGAACACAGCAGGAAAGAGTCAGAGAGACAGAACACAGCAGGAAAGAGTCAGAGAGACAGAACACAGCAGGAAAGAGTCAGAGAGACAGAACACAGCAGGAAAGAGTCAGAGACAGAACACAGCAGGAAAGAGTCAGAGACAGAACACAGCAGGAAAGAGTCAGAGAGACAGAACACAGCAGGAAAGAGTCAGAGAGACAGAACACAGCAGGAAAGAGTCAGAGAGACAGAACACAGCAGGAAAGAGTCAGAGACAGAACACAGCAGGAAAGAGTCAGAGACAGAACACAGCAGGAAAGAGTCAGAGACAGAACACAGCAGGAAAGAGTCAGAGAGACAGAACACAGCAGGAAAGAGTCAGAGACAGAACACAGCAGGAAAGAGTCAGAGACAGAACACAGCAGGAAAGAGTCAGAGAGACAGAACACAGCAGGAAAGAGTCAGAGAGACAGAACACAGCAGGAAAGAGTCAGAGACAGAACACAGCAGGAAAGAGTCAGAGACAGAACACAGCAGGAAAGAGTCAGAGACAGAACACAGCAGGAAAGAGACAGAGACAGAACACAGCAGGAAAGAGTCAGAGACAGAACACAGCAGGAAAGAGTCAGAGACAGAACACAGCAGGAAAGAGTCAGAGACAGAACACAGCAGGAAAGAGTCAGAGACAGAACACAGCAGGAAAGAGTCAGAGACAGAACACAGCAGGAAAGAGTCAGAGAGACAGAACACAGCAGGAAAGAGTCAGAGAGACAGAACACAGCAGGAAAGAGTCAGAGACAGAACACAGCAGGAAAGAGTCAGAGACAGAGCACAGCCGGAAAGAGTCAGAGACAGAACACAGCAGGAAAGAGTCAGAGACAGAACACAGCAGGAAAGAGTCAGAGACAGAACACAGCAGGAAAGAGTCAGAGAGACAGAACACAGCAGGAAAGAGTCAGAGACAGAACACAGCAGGAAAGAGTCAGAGAGACAGAACACAGCAGGAAAGAGTCAGAGACAGAACACAGCAGGAAAGAGTCAGAGACAGAACACAGCAGGAAAGAGTCAGAGAGACAGAACACAGCAGGAAAGAGTCAGAGACAGAACACAGCAGGAAAGAGTCAGAGAGACAGAACACAGCAGGAAAGAGTCAGAGAGACAGAACACAGCAGGAAAGAGTCAGAGACAGAACACAGCAGGAAAGAGTCAGAGACAGAACACAGCAGGAAAGAGTCAGAGACAGAACACAGCAGGAAAGAGTCTCCCTCTGTAATGACTCCTCCACCCTGAATGAGTCTGATCGCACCTCTTCAAACTGTCCTGCAGACGAGGATAGAAAAGGGCAACCAGTGAAGAACACACACCATTGTAAATACAACCCATATTTATGCTTATTTATACATTGTTAAAACACTGTGTATATATATATAATATGACATTTGTAATGTCTTTATTGTTTTGAAACTTCTGTATGTGTAATGTTTACTGTTCATTTTTATTGTTTATTTCACTTTATATATTATCTACCTCACTTGCTTTGGCAATGTTAACACATGTTTCCCATGCCAATAAAGCCCTTGAATTGAATTGAATAGTCCCCCCCTCCAGCCCCCCCCCCACTACTGAACACACCCAGGTCCCACAACTGCACTCCTCCTACATCACTGAGAGGGATACATTCACAGAGCTGGAGAGAGACATGGTGGAGCTCAGAGAGCTAGTCCACACAATCCAGACAGAACAAACACACGAAACAGACCAGCACAACAACATCCCCCCCAACAAGACCCAGAGGGTAGAAGGTGGAGATGGACGGCTGTCTGGGAGAGCTGGCTGCTCTACAGACTGAGGTGAGAGAACTTAAAAAGGCACATATGGCACTGAAGGACAAGGTGAGAAACCTGAGGTGTGACAAAAAGGAGGACACTCCCCCAGACAAGCCAGCAGAACAGCCCACCTCAGATCCAGACCACAACCTCAACACCACAATGGGACAGACAACACAGGACCCACCAAACCGACAGACCCCACCCCCTCCTAACAGACCCCGCCCCTCCTAACAGACCCCACCCCTCCTAACAGACCCCACCCCTTCCTAACAGACCCCACCCCCTCCTAACAACACACCTCAGACCCAGACCCAGACCACAACCTCAACAGCACAATGGGACAGACAACACAGGACCTACCAAACCGACAGACCCCACCCCTCCTAACAGACCCCACCCCCTCCTAACAGACCCTGCCACCTCCTAACAGACCCCACCCCCTCCTAACAGACCCCACCCCTCCTAACAGACCCCACCCCTCCTAACAACCCACCTCAGATCAGTACCACAACCTCAACAGCACAATGGGACAGACAACACAGGACCCAACAAACCGACAGACCCCACCCCCTCCTAACAAACCCCGCCCCCTCCTAACAGACCCCACCCCCTCCCAACAGACCCCGCCCCCTCCTAACAGACCCCACCCCCTCCGAACAGACCCCGCCCCCTCCTAACAGACCCCACCCCCCACTGTCAGCTCCCTGATAGCCCTCTTGACAACCCCCAACACACCAACTGAGGACACACAAAATCCAGAGATTGTGCTCCTCATTGACTCAAATGGCAAACACATTCAAGAGGATAAACTCTGGGACCTAAACATGTTGTCAAAGGACAGACTAGGGTCCCCCCCCCCCTCCTAACAGACCCCGCCCCCTCCTAACAGACCCCACCCCCTCCTAACAGACCCCAACCCTAAGCATGCCCTGGTGCTGTTGTCAAAGGACAGACTAGGGTCCCACAGCCACATCCTAATTCACAACACGGGCACAAATGACCTGAGGGCCCAGCAGGAAAGAGTGACCACAGCAATCAAAGGGAGTGATTGAAAAAGCTTCTTCCACTTTCCCCAACGCACAAGTGGTTATCTCCACCCTGCTACCACGAAAACACGTTCACCATGCAGTGGGCCAATGCAAGCATTTCCTGTGACTGTGCCTCAAAGCCTAATCCCACCCCTCCACCCTGGACTTGAACAGCATTTACAACCAGGTCCACCTCTACAAAGGCAGCAATCCCAACTTTTGCCAGGACACAGGAGCAATGGACACCGCACCCAGACCAGCGAGACACCCTCCCAGACCCCATCCCGAAGACCTGTACCTAGAGAACCCACGACAAAAAATATCTACACCCAGACCACAGCATCACCAGCCACACCCCAACCAGCTGAAACCACCCCAAACAAAGCCTGGCCACACCCTATATAGGCCCCCCCCCATATATAGGCCTCCCCCTATGCCCCTTCTGCCCACCCCTTGCCCCCCGCCCCTGCAGCAAGGACCTCAACATGATAGCAGGACATATAATCTTAGAATCAACTATTAAAGACTACCAGAACCCACTGGATTCTCCAATTAAATTGAATGAACTAGGACAAAATACAATACCCTCCAACCCAAACATTTATGTGGGGTTGATGGTATCCTAAATGAAATGATAAAATATACAGACCACAAATTCCAATTGGCTATACTTAAACTCTTTAACATCATCCTCAGCTCTGGCATATTCCACAATATTTGGAATCAAGGACTATTCACCCCAATGAACAAAAGTGGAAACAAATGTGACCCCAATAACTACTGTGGGCTATGCATTAACAGCAACCTTGGGATAATCCTCTGCATTATCATTAACAGCAGACTCGTACCTTTCCTCAGTCAAACAATATACTGAGCAAATGTCGAATGAGCTTGTTACCAAATTACCATACGACAGACCACGTATTCACCCTGCACATCATAATTGACAAACAAACCAAAACAAAGACAAAGTCTTATCAAGATTTTGACTCAATTTAACATGAGGGTCTGCTATAACAATAGATGGAAAGTGGTGTTGGGGGAAAAACATAGGACGTTATAAAATCCAAGTACACAAACAACAAGTGGGTGGTTAAAAGTGGCAAAAATGTATTTCCACAGGGTCAGGGGTGAGTCAGTGTTGCAGCTTGAGCCCCACCCTCTTTATCTTCGGCCTAAACATCAGGTAACTTCCACAAAGCTGTGAACGATCTGAGAGACTTTCTATGCCATCAGAAGGAACATACAATTTGACATACCAATTAGGATCTGACTAAAAATACTTGAATCAGTTATAGAGCCCATTGCCCTTTACGGTTTTGAGGTCTGGGGTCCGCTCACCAACCAAGAATTCACAAAATGGGACAAACACCAAATTGAGACTCTGCACGCAGAATTCTGCAAAAATATCCTCCATGAAAAACACCAAATAATGCATGCAGAGCAGAATTAGGCTGATACCCACTAATCAAAATCCAGAAAAGAGACGTTAAATTCTGCAACCACGTAAAAGGAAGCAATTCCCAAACCTTCCATAACACGTCATCTATCACCTACAGAGAAATTAACCTGGAGAAAAGTCCCCTAAGCAAGCTGGTCCTAGGGCTCTGTTCACAAACACAAACAGACCCCACAGAGCCCCAGGACAGCAACACAATTAGACCTAAGCAAATCATGGAAAAACAAAGAAATATAATTAATTGACACATTGGAAAGAATTGACAAAAAAACAGAACAAACTAGAATGCTATTTGGCCCTAAACAGAGAGTACACAGTGGCAGAAATCCTGACCACTGTGACTGACCCAAAAGTAAGGAAATCTTTGACTATGTCCAGACTCAGTAAGCATAGCCTTGCTATTGAGAAAGGCTGCTGAAGGCAGACCTGGCTCTCAAGAGAAGACAGGCTATGAGCATACTTCCCACAAAATGAAGTGGAAACCGAGCTGCACTTCCTAACCCCCTGCCAAATGTATGACCATATAAGAGACATATATTTCCCTCAGATTACACAGACCCACAAAGAATTGGAAAACAAATCCAATGTTGATAAACTGTCATATCTACTGGGTGAAATACCACAGTGTACCGTCACAACAGCAAGATTGTGAAGAACAAACACCATTGTAAATACAACCTATATTTATGTTTATTTATTTTCCCTTTTGTACTCTTAACTATTTGCACATCATTACAACACTGTATATGACAATTGAAATGTCTTTATTTCTTTGGAACTTTTGCAGAGCGACTTACAAATTGGTGCGTTCACCTTATGACATCCAGTGGAACAGCCACTTTACAATAGTGCATCTAAATCTTTTAAGGGGGTGCGGGGGTGAGAAGGATTACTTTATGTTTACTGTTAATTTTATTGTGTTTATTATCTATTTCACTTGCTTTGGCAATGTAAACATATGTTTCCCATGCCAATAAAGCAACTTAATTTGAAATTGAATTTTTTATTTTATTTATTTCACCTTTATTTAACCAGGTAAGCAAGTTGAGAACAAGTTCTCATTTACAATTGCGACCTGGCCAAGATAAAGCAAAGCAGTTCGACAGATACAACGACACAGAGTTACACATGGAGTAAAACAAACATACAGTCAATAATACAGTAAAAAAAACAAGTCTATATACAATGAGAGCAAATTAGGTGAGAAGGGAGGTAAAGGCAAAAAAGGCCATGGTGGCAAAGTAAATACAATATAGCAAGTAAAACACTGGAATGGTAGTTTTGCAATGGAAGAATGTGCAAAGTAGAAATAAAAATAATGGGGTGCAAAGGAGCAAAATAAATAAATAAATTAAATACAGTTGGGAAAGAGGTAGTTGTTTGGGCTAAATTATAGGTGGGCTATGTACAGGTGCAGTAATCTGTAAGATGCTCTGACAGTTGGTGCTTAAAGCTAGTGAGGGAGATAAGTGTTTCCAATTTAAGAGATTTTTGTAGTTCGTTCAGTCATTGGCAGCAGAGAACTGGAAGGAGAGGCGGCCAAAGAAAGAATTGGTTTTGGGGGTGACTAGAGAGATATACCTGCTGGAGCGTGTGCTACAGGTGGGAGATGCTATGGTGACCAGCGAGCTGAGATAAGGGGGACTTTACCTAGCAGGGTCTTGTAGATGACATGGAGCCAGTGGGTTTGGCGACGAGTATGAAGCGAGGGCCAGCCAACGAGAGCGTACAGGTCGCAATGGTGGGTAGTATATGGGGCTTTGGTGACAAAACGGATTGCACTGTGATAGACTGCATCCAATTTGTTGAGTAGGGTATTGGAGGCTATTTTGTAAATGACATCGCCAAAGTCGAGGATTGGTAGGATGGTCAATTTTACAAGGGTATGTTTGGCAGCATGAGTGAAGGATGCTTTGTTGCGAAATAGGAAGCCAATTCTAGATTTAACTTTGGATTGGAGATGTTTGATATGGGTCTGGAAGGAGAGTTTACAGTCTAACCAGACACCTAAGTATTTGTAGTTGTCCACGTATTCTAAGTCAGAGCCGTCCAGAGTAGTGATGTTGGACAGGCGGGTAGGTGCAGGTAGCGATCGGTTGAAGAGCATGCATTTAGTTTTACTTGTATTTAAGAGCAATTGGAGGCCACGGAAGGAGAGTTGTATGGCATTGAAGCTTGCCTGGAGGGTTGTTAACACAGTGTCCAAGTATACAGAATGGTGTCGTCTGCGTAGAGGTGGATCAGAGACTCACCAGCAGCAATTGAGAGGGAGGGGGGGAGAGCGAGAGAGCGAGAGAGAGAGAGAGAGAGAGAGAGAGAGAGAGAGAGCGAGAGCGAGAGCGAGAGCGAGAGAGAGAGAGAGCGCGAGAGAGCGAGAGAGCGAGAGAGACAGAGAGAGAGAGAGCGAGAGAGAGAGAGAGAGCGAGAGCGAGAGAGAGAGAGAGAGCTGTTTCTTTATGCTGTGAAATATACATAGTGTTCCAAAAGGGTTCTTCAGCTGTCCCCATAGGATAGCCCTTTTTGGTTTCAGGTAGGACATTTTTGGGTTCCATGTAGAATCCTCTGTGGAAAGGAACCCAAAAGGGAACCCCAAAAAGTTCTACCTGGAACCAAAAGGGTTCTCATCAATTTTAAACCTGAAACTTTGAAAGCAAGACAAGAGCTCTCACTTTCTCCTCTTAATTAAAGCAACAAGGCTTGAATTTTTCTAGAGAGTCCTCATAAACCCACATTGTTTCCATGTCATTCTTCTTCTCTCTCCGGAGTATAGCGATGCCAATAGTTCCCCCTCCCCTCAGTCCTAGTGGGCTTGTTAGTTAGGGGACATCTGCTGCCTAGGCCAAATATTGTTTTTGGCTCTCCGCTCCCTGGCTCTGCAAAGAGAGAATGGAGCTGAGGACTATTTTTACAACCGAGAGATAGACAGACAGTGTTAACATGCTAAACAATGCCTCTATATCCCTCTGTGCTCTTTCTCTCCAGCTGGGGAAACAACTGCTGGCGAATGAGATCGTCCAAAAACAACACAGCCATGCCTGTTGTGTTGTTGAGTTTAGAGGGCGAAGCAGGATTTATGGTGAAAACTGACGTAAAATGACCTCTTGACCTCCGTGGGATCTTGAGTCAGAGTTCAGTGTTTTAGTCCAATGTCTTGACCACTTTAAGTGCCTGACATTAGAAAGTTACTTTGAGGATGATGATTCCTTTTGGCACAACGGCCTTCGTCCACACTACATCTCAAAGACTAGTTGGTCCCATCCATTACAATCAATGTAGTAAATGGCATTCAAATGTTCAAATCAAATCAAATGTATTTATATAGCCCTTCGTACATCAGCTGATATCTCAAAGTGCTGTACAGAAACCCAGCCTAAAAGCCCAAACAGCAAGCAATGCAGGTGTAGAAGCACGGTGGCTAGGAAAAACTCCCTAGAAAGGCCAAAACGAGGCTATGTGGGGTGGCCAGTCCTCTTCTGGCTGTGCCAGGTAGAATTTTTTATTTTACCAGGCAAGTCAGTTAAGAACAAATTCTTATTTTCAATGACGGCCTAGGAACAGTGGGTTAACTACCTGTTCAGGGGCAGAACCTTTGGCCTCGTTTCTTCCTAGGTCTTCTGGCTTTGAATTTTTATTTTACCAGGCAAGTCAGTTAAGGTTGTACCTGTTCAGGGGCAGAACCTTTGGATTTGTACCTTGTCAGCTCAGGGGTTTGAACTCACAACCTTCCGGTTACTAGTCACACGCTCTAACCACTAGGCTACCCTGCCGCCCCAGAGAGTTCAGCAGCCAAATAGAGAAATATGTCTTCAGTCTTAACAGACCCTTCTATTTCTATGTCTGTCCTGTTTTGTTTTCAGGACATGGCGTTCCTGGTGCACCGTGGGTGTTTTGTTTTCTAGCATGGCGTTCCTGGTGCATTTTGGGTGTTTTGTTTTCTAGCATGGCGTTCCTGGTGCACCGTGGGTGTTTTGTTTTCTAGCATGGCGTTCCTGGTGCATCAGTGGGTGTTTTGTTTTCTAGCATGGCGTTCCTGGTGCACCGTGGGTGTTTTGTTTTCTAGCATGGCGTTCCTGGTGCATCAGTGGGTGTTTTGTTTTCTAGCATGGCGTTCCTTGTGCATCGGTGGGGGTTTTGTTTTCCACATCGATTGACATCTTGATTGTTTTGTTTCTACTAAGTAATGTTTATCCCCTGACAGGGGATCAGTCTATTAATACTGTAATCTGATGTTATGGCAAAACAGTGTCCTTCCCAAATGGCACCCGATTACCTCTACATTTGACCAGGGCCCATAGGGCTATGCTCAAAAGTAGTGCACTATACAGGGAATAGGTTTCGGTTTAGAACACAGTCCTAATTTCTTCCCTCTGAGCACAATCTCCTTCCTTTCCAATGTTTTCTTTTCTCCAAGTCAGACCAAGAATAATTTCCTGCTAGCCCCCTAAAAACTCAAGGTCCTGAGTTAACTTATCCTAATAACTCAAGGTCCTGGGTGAACTTATCCTAATAACAGAGTTAACTTATCCTAATAACTCAAGGTCCTGAGTTAACTTATCCTAATAACTGAGTTAATTTATCCTAATAACTCAAGGTCCTGAGTTAACTTATCCTAATAACTCAAGGTCCTGAGTTAACTTATCATATTATCCGAGTTAACTTATCCTTATCCTATTCACTGAGTTAACTTATCCTAATAACTCAAGGTCCTGAGTTAACTTATCCTAATAACTCAAGGTCCTGAGTTAACTTATCCTAATAACTGAGTTAACTTATCCTATTAACTGAGTTAACTTATCCTAATAACTCAAGGTCCTGAGTTAACTTATCCTAATAACTGAGTTAACTTATCCTAATAACTCAAGGTCCTGAGTTAACCTATCCTATTCACTGAGTTAACTTATCCTAATAACTGAGTTAACTTATCATAATAACTGAGTTAACTTATCCTAATAACTCAAGGTCCTGAGTTAACTTATCCTAATAACTGAGTTAACTTATCCTAATAACCGAGTTAACTTATCCTAATAACTCAAGGTCCTGAGTTAACTTATCCTATTAACTGAGTTAACTTATCCTATTAACTGAGTTAACTTATCCTAATAACTCAAGGTCCTGAGTTAACTTATCCTATTAACTGAGTTAACTTATCCTAATAACTCAAGGTCCTGAGTTAACTTATCCTAATAACTGAGTTAATTTATCCTATTAACTGAGTTAACTTATCCTAATAACTCAAGGTCCTGAGTTAACTTATCCTAATAACTGAGTTAACTTATCCTAATAACTGAGTTAACTTATCCTAATAACTCAAGGTCCTGAGTTAACTTATCCTAATAACTGAGTTAACTTATCATAATAACTGAGTTAACTTATCCTAATAACTCAAGGTCCTGAGTTAACTTATCCTAATAACTGAGTTAACTTATCCTAATAACCGAGTTAACTTATCCTAATAACTCAAGGTCCTGAGTTAACCTATCCTATTCACTGAGTTAACTTATCCTAATAACTGAGTTAACTTATCATAATAACTGAGTTAACTTATCCTAATAACTCAAGGTCCTGAGTTAACTTATCCTAATAACTGAGTTAACTTATCCTAATAACCGAGTTAACTTATCCTAATAACTCAAGGTCCTGAGTTAACTTATCATATTAACTGAGTTAACTTATCCTAATAACTCAAGGTCCTGAGTTAACTTATCCTATTAACTGAGTTAACTTATCCTAATAACTCAAGGTCCTGAGTTAACTTATCCTAATAACTCAAGGTCCTGAGTTAACTTATCCTAATAACTGAGTTAACTTATCCTAATAACTGAGTTAACTTATCCTATTAACTCAAGGTCCTGAGTTAAGTTAGCTAATAACTGAGTTAAGTTACCTATTAACTGAGTTAAAGTATCCTAATAACAAAGTTAACTTATCCTAATAATGGTGTTCTCAAGAAGTTAATATTGGACTGTGAGTCTGTCTGGACACCACCCTCTGCAACTAGATCATGGACTTCCTTACGGGCAGACCACAGGCTGTGAAGATTGGAAACAACATCTCCTCCAAACTGACTCTTAACACAGGGGCCCCCCAGGGGTGTGTCCTCAGCCCTCTGCGGTACTTCCTGTTCACCCACGACTGCATGGCTTTGCACGACACCAACCCTATCATCAAGTGTTCTGACGACACCACGCTTGTAGGCCTGAGAACCAACAACGGTGAGTCAGCCTACAAGAATAGACTGATGAGTTTGACAAGAAAGTTCTTTGTTTCTGAACATTTTGAGCCTGTAATCGAACCCACAAATGCTGATGCTCCAGATACTCAACTAGTCTAAAGAAGGCCAGTTTTATTGCTTCTTTAATCAGTACAACAGTTTTCAGCTGTGCTAACATAATTGCAAAAATGGTTTTCTAATGATCAATTAGCCATTGAAAATAATAAACTTGGATTAGCTAACACAATGTGCCATTGGAACACAGGAGTGATGGTTGCTGATAATGGACCTCTGTACGCCTCTGTAGATATTCCATTAAAAATCTGCCGTTTCCAGCTACAACAGTC
Source organism: Oncorhynchus nerka (assembly GCF_034236695.1). Classification (NCBI taxonomy): domain Eukaryota; kingdom Metazoa; phylum Chordata; class Actinopteri; order Salmoniformes; family Salmonidae; genus Oncorhynchus; species Oncorhynchus nerka. The sequence goes on along the minus strand of NC_088408.1, from coordinate 6,606,715 downwards.
ATTTACAACATTAATAATGTCTACACGGTATTTCTGATCAATTTTGTGTTATTTTAATGGACAAAGAAATGTGCTTTTCTTTCAAAAACAATGACATTTCTAAGTGACCGCAAACTTTTGAACGGTAGTGTAAGTGAACTGGAATTGTGGTGCCAGGTCAACAACCTCTCCCTCAACGTCAGCAAAACAAAGGAGTTGATTGTTGACTTCAGGAAGCAGAGGAGGGAACATGCCCCGATGTGCATCAATGGGACTGCAGTAAGAGAGTGGTTTTAAGTTCCTTATCACAAGGACTTCACATGGACCAACAACACAACCATTCTTGTCAAGCAGGGGAAACAGCGTCTCTACTTCCTAAGGCGCCTGAAGAAATTCGGCATGCCACCACGAATCCTCTCCAAATACTACCGCTGCACCGTCGAGAGAGTCCTGACCGGTTGCATCACAGCCCGGTAAGGGAATTGTTCAATTCACAACCACAAGGTCCTCCAGTGGGTGAAAAAGACGGACCAGTACATCATTGGGACCGGACTCCCACTCATCCAGGACATCTACTTGAAAGGGTGCTTGAGGAAGGCCTGCAACATCTGTTTAGTGTTTCCATGAGGCTGAGCTGGACATAAATATCTGGTCTGTTTAGTGTTTCCACTGGGATGAGCTGGACATAAATTCTCCGTCTGTTTAGTGTTTCTATGGGGCTGAGCTGGACATAAATAGCTTTTCTGTTTATTGTTCTCTTTTATGCTGAGCTGGACATACATTTCTTGGCTGTTTAGTCTTTCCATGGGGCTGAGCTGGACGTAAATATCTGTTCCGTTAAATTTTTCCTCTGGGATGAGCTGAACAAAAATACCTGGTCTGATTAGTGTTTCAGTGAGGCTGAGCTGGACATACAATTCTTGTCTGTTTAGTTTTTCATGTGGCTGAGCTGGAAATTAATACCCTGTCTGTTTAGTGTTTCCATGGGGCTGAGCTGGAAATTAATACCTGGTCTGTTTAGTGTTTCCATGGGGCTGAGCTGGACATAAATAGCTTGTCTGTTTAGTGTTTCCATGGGGCTGAGCTGGACATAAATACCATCTCTGTTTAGTGTTTCCCTGGGGCTGAGCTGGAAATTAATACCTGGTCTGTTTAGTGTTTCCATGGGGCTGAGCTGGACATAAATAGCTTGTCTGTTTAGTGTTTCCATGGGGCTGAGCTGGACATAAATACCATCTCTGTTTAGTGTTTCCCTGGGGCTGAGCTGGAAATTAATACCTGGTCTGTTTAGTGTTTCCATGGGGCTGAGCTGGACATAAATAGCTTGTCTGTTTAGTGTTTCCATGGGGCTGAGCTGGACATAAATACCATCTCTGTTTAGTGTTTCCCTGGGGCTGAGCTGGAAATTAATACCTGGTCTGTTTAGTGTTTCCATGGGGCTGAGCTGGACATAAATAGCTTGTCTGTTTAGTGTTTCCATGGGGCTGAGCTGGACATAAATACCATCTCTGTTTAGTGTTTCCCTGGGGCTGAGCTGGAAATTAATACATGGTCTGTTTAGTGTTTCCATGGGGCTGAGCTGGACATAAATAGCTTGTCTGTTTAGTGTTTCCATGGGGCTGAGCTGGACATAAATACCATCTCTGTTTAGTGTTTCCCTGGGGCTGAGCTGGACATTAATATCCTGTCTGTCTACAGGCCCATATAGAGAGACCATACCATACATTGTTTTCACTACCACATGATACAGGTACATGTCTAAGAACAGTATCATTGACTCACGGTACATGTGTGTAGATTGTGTGTGTGTGTGTGAGTGTGTGTGTGGTTGTAAGGTTTTGGTTCCCAGGTTTTTTCAATTATTAATGTCACGTGACCAAAGAACAGTGAAAGGCCTTTCTTGCCAGCTCCAAACCCAAAAATGCAGTAATCAATAACAATGTAGCACTAAGAAATAGGAAATACACAATAAAGTAGTTAAGTATCTACAGGAAATGTTTAAAAAGTCAGTTCCAATACCATATTTACATGTGCAAGGAGTGATAGAGGTAGATACAGTTGAAGTCGGAAATTTACATACACTTAGGTTGGAAACATTAAAACTTGTTTTTCAACCACTCCATAAATTTGGCAAGTCGGTTTTGGCAAGTCGGTTAGGACATCTACTTTGTACATGACACAAGTCATTTTTACAAAAATTGTTTACAGACAGATTATTTCACTTATAATTCACTGTGTCACAATTGTAGTGGGTCAGAAGTTGACATACACTAAGTTGACTGTGCCTTTAAACAGCTTGGAAAATTCCAGAAAATGATGTCATGGCTTTAGAAGCTTCTGATAGGCTAATTAACATCATTTGAGTCAATTGGAGGTGTACCTGTTGTGTATTTCAATCAAAAGAAAATCAAAGGAAATCAGCCAAGACCTCAGATAAGATAAATTGTAGACCTCCACAAGACTGGTTCATCCTTGGGAGAAATGTCCAAATGCCTGGAGAGACCACGTTCATCTGTACAAACTATAGTACGCAAGAAAAAAACCCATGGGACCACGCAGCCGTCATACCGCTCAGGAAGGAGACAAGTTCTGTCTCCTAGAGATAAACACCATGGGACCACGCAGCCGTCATACCGCTCAGGAAGGAGACAAGTTCTGTCTCCTAGAGATAAACACCATGGGACCACGCAGCCGTCATACCGCTCAGGAAGGACACAAGTTCTGTCTCCTAGAGATGAACACCATGGGACCACGCAGCCGTCATACCGCTCAGGAAGGAGACGCGTTCTGTCTTCTAGAGATGAATGTACTTTGGTACGAAAAGTGCAATTCAATCCCAGAACAACAGCAAATTACCTTGTGAAGATGCTGGTGGAAACAGGTACAAATGTATCTATGTCCACAGTAAAACGAGTCCTATCTCGACATAACCGGAAAGGCTGCTCAGCAAGGAAGAAGCGGTTTGCAACTGCACATGGGGACAAAGATCGTACTTTTTTTGGAGAAATGTCCTCTGGTCTGATGAAACAAAAATAGAACTGTTTGGCCATAATGACCATCGTTATGTTTGGAAGAAAAATGGGGAGGCTTGCAAGTCGAAGAACACCATCCCAAACGTGAAGCATGGGGGTGGCAGCATCATGTTGTGGGGGTGCTTTGCTGCAGGAGGGACTGGTCCACTTCACAAAATAGATGGCATCATGAGGTGGGAAAATTACGTGGATATGTTGAAGCAACATCTCAAGACATCAGTCAGGAAGTTAAAGCTTGGTCACAAATGGGTCTTCCAAATGGACAATGACCCCAAGCATACTTACAAAGTTGTGGAAGAACAACAAAGTCAAGGTATTGGAGTGGCCATCACAAAGCCGTGACCTCAACCCTTTAGAAAATTTGTGGGCAGAACTGAAAAAGCGTTTG
>NC_088408.1:6560816-6600816 GCF_034236695.1 Oncorhynchus nerka | reverse complement strand
TGTTGTCCTATTTTAGATACCCTGTTGTCCTATTTTAGACACCCTACTGTCCTATTTTAGGCACCCTACTGTCCTATTTTAGACACCCTACTGTCCTATTTTAGACACCCTGTTGTCCTATTTTAGACACCCTGCTGTCCTATTTTAGATACCCTGTTGTCCTATTTTAGACACCCTACTGTCCTATTTTAGGCACCCTACTGTCCTATTTTAGACACCCTACTGTCCTATTTTAGGCACCCTACTGTCCTATTTTAGATACCCTGTTGTCCTATTTTAGACACCCTGTTGTCCTATTTTAGATACCCTGTTGTCCTATTTTAGACACCCTACTGTCCTATTTTAGGCACCCTACTGTCCTATTTTAGACACCCTGTTGTCCTATTTTAGACACCCTGCTGTCCTATTTTAGATACCCTGTTGTCCTATTTTAGACACCCTACTGTCCTATTTTAGGCACCCTACTGTCCTATTTTAGACACCCTACTGTCCTATTTTAGGCACCCTACTGTCCTATTTTAGATACCCTGTTGTCCTATTTTAGACACCCTGTTGTCCTATTTTAGACACGCTGTTGTCCTATTTTAGACACCCTACTGTCCTATTTTAGACACGCTGTTGTCCTATTTTAGACACTCTACTGTCCTATTTTAGACACGCTGTTGTCCTATTTTAGACACTCTACTGTCCTATTTTAGACACTCTACTGTCCTATTTTAGACACCCTACTGTCCTATTTTAGACACCCTACTGTCCTATTTTAGACACACTACTGTCCTATTTTAGACACTCTACTGTCCTATTTTAGACACCCTACTGTCCTATTTTAAACACCCTACTGTCCTATTTTTGATACCCTACTGTCCTATTTTAGACACCCTACTGTCCTATTTTAGAAACTCTACTGTCCTATTTTAGACACCCTACTGTCCTATTTTAAACACCCTACTGTCCTATTTTAGATACCCTACTGTCCTATTTTAGAAACCCTGTTGTCCTATTTTAGATACCCTGTTGTCCTATTTTAGACACCCTGTTGTCCTATTTTAGATACCCTACTGTCCTATTTTAGACACCCTACTGTCCTATTTTAGATACCCTGTTGTCCTATTTTAGACACCCTACTGTCCTATTTTAGACACCCTACTGTCCTATTTTAGACACTCTACTGTCCTATTTTAGACACCCTACTGTCCTATTTTAAACACCCTACTGTCCTATTTTAGATACCCTACTGTCCTATTTTAGAAACCCTGTTGTCCTATTTTAGACACCCTGTTGTCCTATTTTAGATACCCTACTGTCCTATTTTAGATACCCTACTGTCCTATTTTAGACACTCTACTGTCCTATTTTACAGGGCAGGAACTCCACTTCCACAGAAGATACAACCTCTCTCTACGTTTTATTTTGATTTCAACTGGATTCTTTCTTTCTTTCGTCTTCTACGATTTGTAACTCGATGTCGTTCGTTTGTTATTTTCTTCCTCGGTCTGACGAACAAGCGACAGTAAAAGGAAACAAAAGAGGTAAAAAAAAAAGATTGTTGAAATGTCACCGTTCTCACCAGCCTCGAGCATAACATAGTTCAGACAATGGATCGGTTAACCAAGGTGATAACAGGAGTGTAGGCTACTGGACAGGAGAGTGTAGGCTACTGGACAGGAGAGTGTAGGCTACTGGACAGGAGAGTTTAGGTTACTGGACAGGAGAGTTTAGGCTACTGGACAGGAGAGTGTAGGCTACTGGACAGGAGAGTGTAGGCTACTGGACAGGAGAGTGTAGGCTACTGGACAGGAGAGTTTAGGTTACTGGACAGGAGAGTTTAGGCTACTGGACAGGAGAGTGTAGGCTACTGGACAGGAGAGTGTAGGCTACTGGACAGGAGAGTTTAGGTTACTGGACAGGAGAGCTACTGGACAGGAGAGTTTAGGCTACTGGACAGGAGAGTGTAGGCTACTGGACAGGAGAGTGTAGGCTACTGGACAGGAGAATGTAGGCTACTGGACAGGAGAGGAGGTTGTAGGCTACTGGACAGGAGTGTTGAGGCTACTGGATAGAAGATTGTAGGCTACTGGACAGGAGAGTTTAGGCTACTGGACAGGAGAGTTTAGGCTACTGGACAGGAGAGTGTAGGCTACTGGACAGGAGAGTGTAGGCTACTGGACAGGAGAGTGTAGGCTACTGGACAGGGGGGGAGGTTGTAGGCTACTGGACAGGAGAGTTTAGGCTACTGGATAGAAGATTGTAGGCTACTGGACAGGAGAGTTTAGGCTACTTGACAGGAGAGTGTAGGCTACTGGATAGAAGATTGTAGGCTACTGGACAGGAGAGTGTAGGCTACTGGACAGGAGAGTGTAGGCTACTGGACAGGAGAGTGTAGGCTACTGGACAGGAGAGTTTAGGCTACTGGACAGGAGAGTTTAGGCTACGTCAGGAGATTGTAGGCTACTGGACAGAAGAGGAGGGTGTAGGCTACTGGACAGGAGAGTGTAGGCTACTGGACAGGAGAGTGTAGGCTACTGGACAGGAGAGGAGGTTTTAGGCTACTGGACAGGAGAGGAGGGTGTAGGCTACTGGACAGGAGAGTGTAGGCTACTGGACAGGAGAGTGTAGGCTACTGGACAGGAGAGTGTAGGCTACTGGTCAGGAGAGTGTAGGCTACTGGACAGGAGAGTTTAGGCTACTGGATATAATATTGTAGGCTATTGGACAGGGGGGAGGTTGTAGGCTACTGGACAGGGGGAGAGGTTGTAGGCTACTGGACAGGAGAGGAGAGTGTAGGCTACTGGACAGGAGAGGAGAGTGTAGGCTACTGGACAGGAGAGGAGAGTGTAGTCTACTGGACATGAGAGTGTAGGCTACTGGACAGGAGAGTTTAGGCTACTGGACAGGAGAATGTAGGCTACTGGACAGGAGAGTTTAGGCTACTGGACAGGAGAGTGTAGGCTACTGGACAGGAGAGTTTAGGCTACTGGACAGGAGAGTGTAGGCTACTCGACAGGAGAGTTTAACCTACTGGATAGGAGAGTTTAGGCTACTGGACAGGAGAGTGTAGGCTACTGGACAGGAGAGTTTAGGCTACTGGACAGGAGAGTGTAGGCTACTGGACAGGAGAGTTTAGGCTACTGGACAGGAGAGTGTAGGCTACTGGACAGGAGAGTGTAGGCTACTGGACAGGAGAATGTAGGCTACTAGACAGGAGAGGAGGTTGTAGGCTACTGGACAGGAGAGTTGAGGCTACTGGATAGAAGATTGTAGGCTACTGGACAGGAGAGTTTAGGTTACTGGACAGGAGAGTTTAGGCTACTGGACAGGAGAGTGTAGGCTACTGGACAGGAGAGTGTAGGCTACTGGACAGGAGAGTGTAGGCTACTGGACAGGAGAGTTTAGGCTACTGGACAGGAGAGTGTAGGCTACTGGACAGGAGAATGTAGGCTACTGGACAGGAGAGGAGGTTGTAGGCTACTGGACAGGAGTGTTGAGGCTACTGGATAGAAGATTGTAGGCTACTGGACAGGAGAGTTTAGGCTACTGGACAGGAGAGTTTAGGCTACTGGACAGGAGAGTGTAGGCTACTGGACAGGAGAGTGTAGGCTACTGGACAGGGGGGGAGGTTGTAGGCTACTGGACAGGAGAGTTTAGGCTACTGGATAGAAGATTGTAGGCTACTGGACAGGAGAGGAGGGTGTAGGCTACTGGACAGGAGAGTTTAGGCTACTGGACAGGAGAGTTTAGGCTACTGGACAGGAGAGTGTAGGCTACTGGACAGGAGAGTGTAGGCTACTGGACAGGAGAGTTGTAGGCTACTGGACAGGAGAGTTAGGCTACTGGACAGGAGAGTGTAGGCTACTGGAGGAGGAGGTTGTAGGCTACTGGACAGAGAGGAGGTTTGTAGGCTAGGAGAGAGTGTAGGCTACTGGACAGGAGAGGTTTTAGGCTGTGGACAGGAGAGGAGGTTGTAGGCTACTGGACAGGAGAGGAGGTTGTAGGCTACTGGACAGGAGAGGAGGTTGTAGGCTACTGGACAGGAGAGGAGGTTGTAGGCTACTGGACAGGAGAGGAGAGTGTAGGCTACTGGACAGGAGAGGAGAGTGTAGGCTACTGGACAGGAGAGGAGGTGTAGGCTACTGGACAGGAGAGAGAGTGTAGTCTACTGGACAGGAGAGGAGGCTACTGGACAGGAGAGTTTAGGCTACTGGACAGGAGAATGTAGGCTACTGGACAGGAGAGTTGAGGCTACTGGACAGGAGAGTTAGGCTACTGGACAGGAGTTTAGGCTACTGGACAGGAGAGTGTAGGCTACTGGACAGGAGAGTTTAGGCTACTGGATAGGAGAGTTTAGGCTACTGGACAGGAGAGTGTAGGCTACTGGGGAGAGTTTAGGCTACTGGACAGGAGAGTGTAGGCTACTGGACAGGAGGGCTACTGGACAGGAGTTTAGGCTACTGGACAGGAGAGTAGGCTACTGGACAGGAGAATGTAGGCTACTGGACAGGAGAGGAGGTTGTAGGCTACTGGACAGGAGAGTTGAGGCTACTGGACAGGAGAGGCTACTGGACAGGAGAGTTTAGGCTACTGGACAGGAGAGTTTAGGCTACTGGACAGGAGAGTGTAGGCTTTAGGCTACTGGACAGGAGAGGAGATTTAGGCTACTGGACAGGAGAGGAGGGTGTAGGCTACTGGACAGGAGAGTTTAGGGCTACTGGACAGGAGTTAGGCTACTGGACAGGAGAGTTTAGGCTACTGGACAGGAGAGTGTAGGCTGTGCTAGGAGGTTGTTAGGCTACTGGACAGGAGAGGAGGTTTTTAGGCTACTGGACAGGAGAGGTAGGCTACTGGACAGGAGAGGAGGTTGTAGGCTACTGGACAGGAGTGGAGGTTGTAGGCTACTGGACAGGAGAGGAGGTTGTAGGCTACTGGACAGGAGAGGAGGGTGTAGGCTACTGGACAGGAGAGGAGGGTGTAGGCTACTGGACAGGAGAGGCGAGGTTAGGCTACTGGACAGGAGAGGAGGTTGTAGGCTACTGGACAGGAGAGGAGGTTGTAGGCTACTGGACAGGAGAGTGTAGGCTACTGGACAGGAGAGGAGGTTGTGGGCTACTGGACAGGAGAGTGTAGGCTACTGGACAGGAGAGGAGGTTGTAGGCTACTGGACAGGAGAGTTTAGGCTACTGGACAGGAGAGTTTAGGCTACTGGACAGGAGAGTGTAGGCTACTGGACAGGAGAGTGTAGGCTACTGGACAGGAGAGGAGGTTTTAGGCTACTGGACAGGAGAGGAGGTTGTAGGCTACTGGACAGGAGAGGAGGTTGTAGGCTACTGGACAGGAGAGGAGGTTTTAGGCTACTGGACAGGAGAGGAGGTTGTAGGCTACTGGACAGGAGAGGAGGTTGTAGGCTACTGGACAGGAGAGGAGGTTGTAGGCTACTGGACAGGAGAGGTTTTAGGCTACTGGACAGGAGAGGAGGTTGTAGGCTACTGGACAGGAGAGGAGGTTGTAGGCTACTGGACAGGAGAGTTTAGGCTACTGGATAGAAGATTGTAGACTACTGGACAGGAGAGGAGGTTGTAGGCTACTGGACAGGAGAGTTTAGGCTCCTGGACAGGAGAGTTTAGGCTACTGGACAGGAGAGTGTAGGCTACTGGACAGGAGAGTGTAGGCTACTGGACAGGAGAGGAGGTTGTAGGCTACTGGACATGAGAGGAGAGTGTAGGCTACTGGATAGGAGAGGAGGTTGTAGGCTACTGGACAGGAGAGGAGGTTGTAGGCTACTGGACAGGAGAGGAGAGTGTAGGCTACTGGACAGGAGAGTGTAGGCTACTGGACAGGAGAGGAGGTTGTGGGCTACTGGACAGGAGAGTGTAGGCTACTGGACAGGAGAGGAGGTTGGACAGGAGAGTTTAGGCTACTGGACAGGAGAGTTTAGGCTACTGGACAGGAGAGTGTAGGCTACTGGACAGGAGAGTGTAGGCTACTGGACAGGAGAGGAGGTTGTAGGCTACTGGACAGGAGAGGAGGTTGTAGGCTACTGGACGGGAGAGGAGGGTGTAGGCTACTGGACAGGAGAGGAGGTTTTAGGCTACTGGACAGGAGAGGAGGTTGTAGGCTACTGGACAGGAGAGGAGGTTGTAGGCTACTGGACAGGAGAGGAGGTTGTAGGCTACTGGACAGGAGAGGAGGTTGTAGGCTACTGGACAGGACAGGTCATTTTGTGGGAGGACATAAAACATTTTTTTTATCCATGTCCAGTCCCTAGAGGGGAACCCTTTGAAGACAGAGAGATAATAGCAACATGATATTCTTAATTTGAGTATAATGAAGCCTGTTTCTTTGTGATGTTTTCTGTCCCTCAGATATGGAAAGCTATGAAAGCCTGTTTGCAGATGAAGAGGGAGGTCCCAATGAATGTCTCAGTAGACTAAGGGTATATCCTGTATGCAATGGGTTAAATGTGTAAGCCTACCTATGGTAGCAAATGTTGTGTACAAATACCACAGTTAATCAACACACACAATATATAAACCTATTAGAATTGGAACAGGCCAACCCGGCTGGAGGTCTGCATGGCGTGCAGGGTTGTGTTTCAGCCCAGCAATAACACACCTGATTTAAATGATCAAATCTAGTTGATAATCATGTGTGCTATTGCTGGGCTGGAATATAAATCTCCTCAGCCAGTAGATCTATTACTGAACTGGAATAGAAGTCTCAGCCAGTTCATCTATTACTGAACTGGAATAGAAGTCTCCTCAGCCAGTAGATCTATTACAGAACTGGAATAGAAGTCTCCTCAGCCAGTAGATCTATTACAGAACTGGAATAGAAGTCTCCTCAGCCAGTAGATCTATTACAGAACTGGAATAGAAGTCTCCTCAGCCAGTAGATCGATTGCTGGACTGGAATAGAAGTCTCCTCAGCCAAAATATCTATTGCTGAGCTGGAATAGAAGTCTCCTCAGCCAGTAGATCTATTACAGAACTGGAATAGAAGTCTCCTCAGCCAGTAGATCTATTACTGGACTGGAATAGAAGTCTCCTCAGCCAGTAGATCTATTACAGAACTGGAATAGAAGTCTCCTCAGCCAGTAGATCTATTACTGGACTGGAATAGAAGTCTCCTCAGCCAGTAGATCTATTACTGGACTGGAATAGAAGTCTCCTCAGCCAGTAGATCTATTGCTGAGCTGGAATAGAAGTCTCCTCAGCCAGTAGATCTATTACTGGACTGGAATAGAAGTCTCCTCAGCCAGTAGATCTATTACAGAACTGGAATAGAAGTCTCCTCAGCCAGTAGATCTATTACTGGACTGGAATAGAAGTCTCCTCAGCCAGTAGATCTATTGCTGGACTGGAATAGAAGTCTCCTCAGCCAGTAGATCTATTACTGGACTGGAATAGAAGTCTCCTCAGCCAGTAGATCTATTGCTAGACTGGAATAGAAGTCTCCTCAGCCAGTAGATCTATTGCTGAGCTGGAATAGAAGTCTCCTCAGCCAGTAGATCTATTACTGGACTGGAATAGAAGTCTCCTCAGCCAGTAGATATATTGCTGGACTGGAATAGAAGTCTCCTCAGCCAGTAGATCGATTACTGGACTGGAATAGAAGTCTCCTCAGCCAGTAGATCTATTACTGGACTGGAATAGAAGTCTCCTCAGCCAGTAGATCTATTACTGGACTGGAATAGAAGACTCCTCATCCAGTAGATCTATTGCTAGACTGGAATAGAAGTCTCCTCAGCCAGTAGATCTATTGCTGAACTGGAATAGAAGTCTCCTCAGCCAGTAGATCTATTGCTGAGCTGGAATAGAAGTCTCCTCAGCCAGTAGATCTATTGCTGGACTGGAATAGAAGTCTCCTCAGCCAGTAGATCTATTACCAGACTGGAATAGAAGTCTCCTCAGCCAGAAGATCTATTGCTAGACTGGAATAGAAGTCTCCTCAGCCAGTAGATCTATTACTGAAGACTCTCCTCAGCCAGTAGATCTATTGCTAGACTGGAATAGAAGTCTCCTCAGCCAGTAGATCTATTGCTGAGCTGGAATAGAAGTCTCCTCAGCCAGTAGATCTATTGCTGAACTGGAATAGAAGTCTCCTCAGCCAGTAGATATATTGCTGAGCTGGAATAGAAGTCTCCTCAGCCAGTAGATCTCCTTGCTGACTATTGGAATAGAAGTCTCCTCAGCCAGTAGATCTATTACTGGACTGGAATAGAAGTCTCCTCAGCCAGTAGATCTATTACTGGACTGGAATAGAAGTCTCCTCAGCCAGTAGATCTATTACTGGACTGGAATAGAAGTCTGCCAGTAGATCTATTACTGGAAATAGAAGTCTCCTCAGCCAGTAGATCTATTACTGGACTGGAATAGAAGTCTCCTCAGCCAGTAGATCTATTACTGGACTGGAATAGAAGTCTCCTCAGCCAGTAGATCTATTACTGGACTGGAATAGAAGTCTCCTCAGCCAGTAGATCTATTGCTGAGACTGGAATAGAAGTCTCCTCAGCCAGTAGATCTATTACCAGACTGGAATAGAAGTCTCCTCAGCCAGAAGATCTATTGCTAGACTGGAATAGAAGTCTCCTCAGCCAGTAGATCTATTACCAGACTGGAATAGAAGACTCCTCATCCAGTAGATCTATTGCTAGACTGGAATAGAAGTCTCCTCAGCCAGTAGATCTATTGCTGAGCTGGAATAGAAGTCTCCTCAGCCAGTAGATCTATTGCTGAACTGGAATAGAAGTCTCCTCAGCCAGTAGATATATTGCTGAGCTGGAATAGAAGTCTCCTCAGCCAGTAGATCTATTGCTGGACTGGAATAGAAGTCTCCTCAGCCAGTAGATCTATTACTGGACTGGAATAGAAGTCTCCTCAGCCAGAAGATCTATTGCTGGGCTGGAATAGAAGTCTCCTCAGCCAGTAGATCTATTACTGGACTGGAATAGAAGTCTCCTCAGCCAGTAGATCTATTACTGGACTGGAATAGAAGTCTCCTCAGCCAGTAGATCTATTACTGGACTGGAATAGAAGTCTCCTCAGCCAGTAGATCTATTACTGGACTGGAATATAAGTCTCCTCAGCCAGTAGATCTATTACTGGACTGGAATAGAAGTCTCCTCAGCCAGTAGATCTATTACTGGACTGGAATAGAAGTCTCCTCAGCCAGAAGATCTATTGCTGGACTGGAATAGAAGTCTCCTCAGCCAGTAGATCTATTACTGGACTGGAATAGAAGTCTCCTCAGCCAGTAGATCTATTGCTGAGCTGGAATAGAAGTCTCCTCAGCCAGTAGATCTATTACTGGACTGGAATAGAAGTCTCCTCAGCAAGTAGATCAGTGATCAGTAGAGCGAGGTAGGTGTTATGGAGTTTTTTTTATTGTTCACCTGAAATTATGATGTAGTAATAACAGCCTACTTGTTCCCACTCCTCTCTCTAGTGTTGTTTACAATACGACGTCTAATCTTTACATACCAGTGGGCTTATTTGTACATTTTTGAAGTGATAAAGTGTTAATTCTTTGAAGTGAAGTAAACTTGTTTTAATTGTTAAACTATTATTCAAAATGGACTGGTGTCAATGTCGATTAATCTCATATCACAATCCTGTAATAAAGGGTGGAATGTGTCTGTAACGTGTCTGTAACATGTCTGTAACATGTCTGTAATGTGTCTGTAATGTGTCTGTAATGTGTCTAATGTGTCTAATGTGTCTGTAATGTGTCTGTAATGTGTCTGTAATGTGTCTGTAACGTGTCTGTAACGTGTCTGTAATGTGTCTGCAATGTGTCTAATGTGTCTAATGTGTCTAATGTGTCTGTAATGTGTCTGTAATGTGTCTGTAATGTGTCTGTAATGTGTCTGTAATGTGTCTGTAACGTGTCTGTAATGTGTCTGTAACGTGTCTGTAATGTGTCTGTAATGTGTCTGTAATGTGTCTGTAACGTGTCTGTAATGTGTCTGTAATGTGTCTGTAATGTGTCTGTAACGTGTCTAATGTGTCTAATGTGTCTGTAATGTGTCTGTAATGTGTCTGTAGTGTGTCTGTAATGTGTCTGTAACATGTCTGTAATGTGTCTGTAATGTGTCTAATGTGTCTAATGTGTCTGTAATGTGTCTAATGGGTCTGTAATGTGTCTAATGTGTCTAATGTGTCTGTAATGTGTCTAATGTGTCTGTAATGTGTCTAATGTGTCTGTAATGTGTCTGTAATGTGTCTGTAATGTGTCTGTAACATGTCTGTAATGTGTCTGTAATGTGTCTGTAATGTGTCTAATGTGTCTAATGTGTCTGTAATGTGTCTGTAATGTGTCTGTAATGTGTCTGTAATGTGTCTAATGTGTCTAATGTGTCTGTAATGTGTCTGTAATGTGTCTAATGTGTCTGTAATGTGTCTGTAATGTGTCTGTAATGTGTCTGTAATGTGTCTAATGTGTCTAATGTGTCTAATGTGTCTGTAATGTGTCTAATGTGTCTGTAATGTGTCTAATGTGTCTGTAATGTGTCTAACGTGTGTCTAATGTGTCTGTAATGTGTCTGTAATGTGTCTAATGTGTCTAATGTGTCTGTAATGTGTCTGTGTCTGTAATGTGTCTAATGTGTCTGTAATGTGTCTAATGTGTCTGTAATGTGTCTAATGTGTCTGTAATGTGTCTAATGTGTCTAATGTGTCTAATGTGTCTGTAATGTGTCTAATGTGTCTGTAATGTGTCTAATGTGTCTAATGTGTCTGTAATGTGTCTAATGTGTCTAATGTGTCTGTAATGTGTCTGTGTCTGTAATGTGTCTGTAATGTGTCTGTAATGTGTCTAATGTGTCTAATGTGTCTAATGTGTCTAATGTGTCTGTAATGTGTCTAATGTGTCTGTAATGTGTCTGTAATGTGTCTGTAATGTGTCTGTAATGTGTCTAATGTGTCTAATGTGTCTAATGTGTCTGTAATGTGTCTGTAATGTGTCTGTAATGTGTCTGTAATGTGTCTAATGTGTCTGTAATGTGTCTGTAATGTGTCTAATGTGTCTAATGTGTCTGTAATGTGTCTAATGTGTCTGTAATGTAATGTGTCTGTAATGTGTCTGTAATGTGTCTGTAATGTGTCTGTAATGTGTCTGTAATGTGTCTGTAATGTGTCTGTAATGTGTCTAATGTGTCTGTAATGTGTCTGTAATGTGTCTGTAATGTGTCTGTAATGTGTCTAATGTGTCTGTAATGTGTCTGTAATGTGTCTGTAATGTCTGTAATGTGTCTGTAATGTGTCTAATGTGTCTGTAATGTGTCTGTAATGTGTCTGTAATGTGTCTAATGTGTCTAATGTGTCTAATGTGTCTGTAATGTGTCTGTAATGTGTCTAATGTGTCTGTAATGTGTCTGTAATGTGTCTGTGTGTCTAATGTGTCTGTAATGTGTATGTAATGTGTCTGTAATGTGTCTGTAATGTGTCTAATGTGTCTGTAATGTGTCTAATGTGTCTGTAATGTGTCTAATGTGTGTGTCTAATGTGTCTGTAATGTGTCTGTAATGTGTCTGTAATGTGTCTGTAATGTGTCTAATGTGTCTGTAATGTGTCTAATGTGTCTGTAATGTGTCTAATGTGTCTGTAATGTGTCTAATGTGTCTGTAATGTGTCTGTAATGTGTCTGTAATGTGTCTAATGTGTCTGTAATGTGTCTGTAATGTGTCTAATGTGTCTGTAATGTGTCTGTAATGTGTCTGTAATGTGTCTAATGTGTCTGTAATGTGTCTGTAATGTGTCTGTAATGTGTCTGTAATGTGTCTAATGTGTCTAATGTGTCTGTAATGTGTCTGTAATGTGTCTAATGTGTCTAATAATGTGTCTAATGTGTCTGTAATGTGTCCAATGTGTCTGTAATGTGTCCAATGTGTCTAATGTAATGTGTCTGTAATGTGTCTAATGTGTCTAATGTGTCTGTAATGTGTCTGTAATGTGTCTGTAATGTGTCTGTAATGTGTCTGTAATGTGTAATGTGTCTGTCTAATGTGTCTAATGTGTCTAATGTGTCTGTAATGTGTCTGTAATGTGTCTAATGTGTCTGTAATGTGTCTGTAATGTGTCTGTAATGTGTCTGTAATGTGTCTGTAATGTGTCTAATGTGTCTGTAATGTGTCTAATGTGTCTGTAATGTGTCTGTAATGTGTCTGTAATGTGTCTAATGTGTCTAATGTGTCTAATGTGTCTAATGTGTGTGTAATGTGTCTGTAATGTGTCTAATGTGTCTGTAATGTGTCTGTAATGTGTCTGTAATGTGTCTGTAATGTGTCTGTAATGTGTCTAATGTGTCTGTAATGTGTCTGTAATGTGTCTAACGTGTCTGTAATGTGTCTAACGTGTCTAATGTGTCTGTAATGTGTCTGTAATGTGTAATGTGTCTGTAATGTGTCTAATGTGTCTAATGTGTCTAATGTGTCTGTAATGTGTCTAATGTGTCTGTAATGTGTCTGTAATGTGTCTGTAATGTGTCTGTAATGTGTCTGTAATGTGTCTGTAATGTGTCTGTAATGTGTCTGTAATGTGTCTGTAATGTGTCTAATGTGTCTAATGTGTCTGTAATGTAATGTGTCTAATGTGTCCAATGTGTCTAATGTGTCCGTAATGTGTCTGTAATGTGTCTAATGTGTCTGTAATGTGTCTGTAATGTGTCTGTAATGTGTCTGTAATGTGTCTAATGTGTCTAATGTGTCTGTAATGTGTCTGTAATGTGTCCAATGTGTCTGTAATGTGTCTGTAATGTGTCCTGTAATGTGTCTGTAATGTGTCTAATGTGTCTGTAATGTGTCTGTAATGTGTCTGTAATGTGTCTGTAATGTGTCTAATGTGTGTCTGTAATGTCTGTAATGTGTCTAATGTGTCTGTGTCTGTAATGTGTCTGTAATGTGTCTAATGTGTCTAATGTGTCTGTAATGTGTCTAATGTGTCTGTAATGTGTCTGTAATGTGTCTGTAATGTGTCTGTAATGTGTCTCTAATGTGTCTGTAATGTGTGTCTGTAATGTGTCTAATGTGTCTGTAATGTGTCTGTAATGTGTCTAATGTGTCTAATGTGTCTGTAATGTGTCTGTAATGTGTCTAATGTGTCTAATGTGTCTGTAATGTGTCTGTAATGTGTCTGTAATGTGTCTGTAATGTGTCTAATGTGTCTAATGTGTCTGTAATGTGTCTAATGTGTCTGTAATGTGTCTAATGTGTCTGTAATGTGTCTGTAATGTGTCTGTAATGTGTCTGTAATGTGTCTGTAATGTGTCTGTAATGTGTCTAATGTGTCTAATGTAATGTGTCTGTAATGTGTCTGTAATGTGTCTAATGTGTCTGTAATGTGTCTAATGTGTCTAATGTGTCTGTAATGTGTCTGTAATGTGTCTGTAATGTGTCTGTAATGTGTCTAATGTGTCTGTAATGTGTCTGTAATGTGTCTGTAATGTGTCTAATGTGTCTGTAATGTGTCTAATGTGTCTGTGTCTGTAATGTGTCTAATGTGTCTAACTGTAATGTGTCTAATGTGTCTGTAATGTGTCTGTAATGTGTCTGTAATGTGTCTGTAATGTGTCTGTGTCTGTAATGTGTCTAATGTGTCTGTAATGTGTCTAATGTGTCTGTAATGTGTCTGTAATGTGTCTGTAATGTGTCTGTAATGTGTCTAATGTGTCTGTAATGTGTCTGTAATGTGTCTGTAATGTGTCTGTAATGTGTCTGTAATGTGTCTGTAATGTGTCTGTAATGTGTCTGTAATGTGTCTGTAATGTGTCTGTAATGTGTCTAATGTGTCTGTAATGTGTCTGTAATGTGTCTGTAATGTGTCTGTAATGTGTCTGTAATGTGTCTGTAATGTGTCTGTAATGTGTCTAATGTGTCTAATGTGTCTGTAATGTGTCTGTAATGTGTCTGTAATGTGTCTGTAATGTGTCTGTAATGTGTCTGTAATGTGTCTGTAATGTGTCTAATGTGTCTAATGTGTCTGTAATGTGTCTGTAATGTGTCTAATGTGTCTGTAATGTGTCTGTAATGTGTCTGTAATGTGTCTGTAATGTGTCTGTAATGTGTCTGTAATGTGTCTGTGTCTGTAATGTGTCTGTAATGTGTCTGTAATGTGTCTAATGTGTCTAATGTGTCTGTAATGTGTCTGTAATGTGTCTGTAATGTGTCTGTAATGTGTCTAATGTGTCTAATGTGTCTAATGTGTCTGTAATGTGTCTAATGTGTCTGTAATGTGTCTGTAATGTGTCTAATGTGTCTGTAATGTGTCTGTAATGTGTCTGTAATGTGTCTGTAATGTGTCTGTAATGTGTCTAATGTGTCTGTAATGTGTCTGTAATGTGTCTGTAATGTGTCTGTAATGTGTCTGTAATGTGTCTAATGTGTCTAATGTGTCTGTAATGTGTCTAATGTGTCTGTAATGTGTCTAATGTGTCTAATGTGTCTAATGTGTCTAATGTGTCTAATGTGTCTGTAATGTGTCTGTAATGTGTCTGTAATGTGTCTGTAATGTGTCTAATGTGTCTAATGTGTCTAATGTGTCTGTAATGTGTCTGTAATGTGTCTAATGTGTCTGTAATGTGTCTGTAATGTGTCTAATGTGTCTGTAATGTGTCTGTAATGTGTCTGTAATGTGTCTGTAATGTGTCTAATGTCTGTCTAATGTGTGTCTAATGTGTCTGTAATGTGTCTAATGTGTCTAATGTGTCTGTAATGTGTCTAATGTGTCTGTAATGTGTCTAATGTGTCTAATGTGTCTAATGTGTCTGTAATGTGTCTGTAATGTGTCTGTAATGTGTCTGTAATGTGTCTAATGTGTCTAATGTGTCTGTAATGTGTCTGTAATGTGTCTAATGTGTCTGTAATGTGTCTAATGTGTCTGTAATGTGTCTGTAATGTGTCTGTAATGTGTCTGTAATGTGTCTGTAATGTGTCTAATGTGTCTGTAATGTGTCTGTAATGTGTCTGTAATGTGTCTGTAATGTGTCTGTAATGTGTCTGTAATGTGTCTGTAATGTGTCTGTAATGTGTCTGTAATGTGTCTAATGTGTCTAATGTGTCTGTAATGTGTCTGTAATGTGTCTGTAATGTGTCTGTAATGTGTCTAATGTGTCTAATGTGTCTAATGTGTCTGTAATGTGTCTGTAATGTGTCTGTAATGTGTCTAATGTGTCTAATGTGTCTGTAATGTGTCTGTAATGTGTCTGTAATGTGTCTGTAATGTGTCTGTAATGTGTCTAATGTGTCTGTAATGTGTCTGTAATGTGTCTGTAATGTGTCTGTAATGTGTCTAATGTGTCTAATGTGTCTAATGTCTGTAATGTGTCTGTAATGTGTCTGTAATGTGTCTAATGTGTCTGTAATGTGTCTAATGTGTCTGTAATGTGTCTAATGTGTCTAATGTGTCTAATGTGTCTAATGTGTCTGTAATGTGTCTGTAATGTGTCTGTAATGTGTCTGTGTCTAATGTGTCTAATGTGTCTGTAATGTGTCTGTAATGTGTCTGTAATGTGTCTGTAATGTGTCTAATGTGTCTGTAATGTGTCTAATGTGTCTAATGTGTCTAATGTGTCTGTAATGTGTCTGTAATGTGTCTGTAATGTGTCTGTAATGTGTCTGTGTCTGTAATGTGTCTGTAATGTGTCTGTAATGTGTCTAATGTGTCTAATGTGTCTGTAATGTGTCTGTAATGTGTCTGTAATGTGTCTGTAATGTGTCTGTAATGTGTCTGTAATGTGTGTCTGTGTCTAATGTGTCTGTAATGTGTCTAATGTGTCTGTAATGTGTCTGTAATGTGTCTAATGTGTCTAATGTGTCTGTAATGTGTCTGTAATGTGTCTAATGTGTCTGTAATGTGTCTGTAATGTGTCTAATGTGTCTGTAATGTGTCTGTAATGTGTCTGTAATGTGTCTAATGTGTCTAATGTGTCTGTAATGTCTGTAATGTGTCTAATGTCTGTAATGTGTCTAATGTAATGTGTCTGTAATGTGTCTAATGTCTAATGTGTCTGTAATGTGTCTAATGTGTCTGTAATGTGTCTGTGTGTCTGTAATGTGTCTGTAATGTGTCTGTAATGTGTCTAATGTGTCTAATGTGTCTGTAATGTGTCTGTAATGTGTCTGTAATGTGTCCGTAATGTGTCTAATGTGTCTGTAATGTGTCTAATGTGTCTAATGTGTCTGTAATGTGTCTGTAATGTGTCTAATGTAATGTGTCTAATGTGTCTGTAATGTGTCTGTAATGTGTCCAATGTGTCCGTAATGTGTCTGTAATGTGTCCGTAATGTGTCCGTGTGTCTAATGTGTCTGTAATGTGTCTGTCCGTAATGTGTCTAATGTGTCTGTAATGTGTCTGTAATGTGTCTGTAATGTGTCTGTAATGTGTCTAATGTGTCTAATGTGTCTAATGTGTCTAATGTGTCTGTAATGTGTCTAATGTGTCTGTAATGTGTCTAATGTGTCTAATGTGTCTGTAATGTGTCTGTAATGTGTCTGTGTCTGTAATGTGTCTGTAATGTGTCTGTAATGTGTCCGTAATGTGTCTGTAATGTGTCTAATGTGTCTAATGTGTCTGTAATGTGTCTGTAATGTGTCTAATGTGTCTGTAATGTGTCTGTAATGTGTCTGTAATGTGTCCAATGTGTCTAATGTGTCTAATGTGTCTGTAATGTGTCAATGTGTCCAATGTGTCCGTAATGTGTCTAATGTGTCTGTAATGTGTCTGTAATGTGTCTGTAATGTGTCTGTAATGTGTCTGTAATGTGTCTGTAATGTGTCTAATGTGTCTGTAATGTGTCTGTAATGTGTCTGTAATGTGTCCGTAATGTGTCTAATGTCTGTAATGTGTCTGTAATGTGTCTAATGTGTCTAATGTGTCTGTAATGTGTCTGTAATGTGTCCAATGTGTCCGTAATGTGTCTGTAATGTGTCTGTAATGTCTAATGTGTCTAATGTGTCTAATGTGTCTGTAATGTGTCTAATGTGTCTGTAATGTGTCCAATGTAATGTGTCCGTAATGTGTCTAATGTGTCGTAATGTGTCCGTAATGTGTCTGTAATGTGTCCGTAATGTAATGTGTCTGTAATGTGTCCAATGTGTCTGTAATGTCCAATGTGTCTGTAATGTGTCTGTAATGTGTCTGTCCAATGTGTCTGTAATGTGTCTAATGTGTCCAAATGTGTCTGTAATGTGTGTCTGTAATGTGTCCTGTAATGTGTGTCTGTAATGTGTCTAATGTGTCTGTAATGTGTCTGTAATGTGTCTAATGTAATGTGTCTGTAATGTGTCTGTAATGTGTCTAATGTGTCTGTGTCTAATGTGTCTGTAATGTGTCTGTAATGTGTCTAATGTGTCTGTAATGTGTCTAATGTGTCTGTAATGTGTCTGTAATGTGTCTAATGTGTCTGTAATGTGTCTGTAATGTGTCTGTAATGTGTCTGTGTCTAATGTGTCTGTAATGTGTCTGTAATGTGTCTGTAATGTGTCTGTAATGTGTCTAATGTGTCTGTAATGTGTCTAATGTGTCTGTAATGTGTCTGTAATGTGTCTGTAATGTGTCTGTAATGTGTCTGTAATGTGTCTAATGTGTCTGTAATGTGTCTGTAATGTGTCTAATGTGTCTAATGTGTCTGTAATGTGTCTAATGTGTCTGTAATGTGTCTAATGTGTCTAATGTGTCTAATGTGTCTAATGTGTCTGTAATGTGTCTAATGTGTCTGTAATGTGTCTGTAATGTGTCTGTAATGTGTCTAATGTGTCTAATGTGTCTGTAATGTGTCTGTAATGTGTCTGTAATGTGTCTAATGTGTCTAATGTGTCTGTAATGTGTCCAAATGTGTCCGTAATGTGTCTGTAATGTGTCTGTAATGTGTCTGTAATGTGTCGTAATGTGTCTGTAATGTGTCCAATGTGTCCGTAATGTCTGTGTCTAATGTGTCTAATGTGTCTGTAATGTGTCCGTAATGTGTCCGTGTAATGTGTCCGTAATGTGTCTGTAATGTGTCTGTAATGTGTCTGTAATGTGTCTGTAATGTGTCTGTAATGTGTCTAATGTGTCTGTGTCTAATGTGTCTGTAATGTGTCTAAATGTGTCTAATGTGTCTGTAATGTGTCTGTAATGTGTCTAATGTGTCTAATGTGTCTAATGTGTCTGTAATGTGTCTAATGTGTCTGTAATGTGTCTGTAATGTGTCTGTAATGTGTCTGTAATGTGTCTGTAATGTGTCTGTAATGTGTCTAATGTGTCTAATGTGTCTGTAATGTGTCTAATGTGTCTAATGTGTCTGTAATGTGTCTAATGTGTCTGTAATGTGTCTAATGTGTCTGTAATGTGTCTGTAATGTGTCTAATGTGTCTGTAATGTGTCTAATGTGTCTGTAATGTGTCTAATGTGTCTGTAATGTGTCTGTAATGTGTCTGTAATGTGTCTGTAATGTGTCTAATGTGTCTGTAATGTGTCTGTAATGTGTCTGTAATGTGTCTGTAATGTGTCTGTAATGTGTCTGTAATGTGTCTAATGTGTCTAATGTGTCTGTAATGTGTCTAATGTGTCTGTAATGTGTCTGTAATGTGTCTAATGTGTCTGTAATGTGTCTAATGTGTCTGTAATGTGTCTAATGTGTCTGTAATGTGTCTAATGTGTCTGTAATGTGTCTAATGTGTCTGTAATGTGTCTGTAATGTGTCTAATGTGTCTGTAATGTGTCTGTAATGTGTCTGTAATGTGTCTGTAATGTGTCTAATGTGTCTAATGTGTCTAATGTGTCTGTAATGTGTCTGTAATGTGTCTGTAATGTGTCTAATGTGTCTGTAATGTGTCTAATGTGTCTGTAATGTGTCTAATGTGTCTAATGTGTCTGTAATGTGTCTAATGTGTCTAATGTGTCTGTAATGTGTCTAATGTGTCTGTAATGTGTCTGTAATGTGTCTGTAATGTGTCTAATGTGTCTGTAATGTGTCTGTAATGTGTCTGTAATGTGTCTAATGTGTCTAATGTGTCTGTAATGTGTCTGTAATGTGTCTAATGTGTCTGTAATGTGTCTAATGTGTCTAATGTGTCTGTAATGTGTCTGTAATGTGTCTGTAATGTGTCTAATGTGTCTGTAATGTGTCTAATGTGTCTAATGTGTCTAATGTGTCTGTAATGTGTCTAATGTGTCTGTAATGTGTCTGTAATGTGTCTAATGTGTCTGTAATGTGTCTAATGTGTCTGTAATGTGTCTGTAATGTGTCTAATGTGTCTGTAATGTGTCTAATGTGTCTGTAATGTGTCTAATGTGTCTGTAATGTGTCTAATGTGTCTAATGTGTCTAATGTGTCTAATGTGTCTAATGTGTCTAATGTGTCTGTAATGTGTCTGTAATGTGTCTAATGTGTCTGTAATGTGTCCGTGTCTGTAATGTGTCTGTAATGTGTCTAATGTAATGTGTCTAATGTGTCTGTCCAATGTGTCTGTAATGTGTCTGTAATGTGTCTGTAATGTGTCTAATGTAATGTGTCTAATGTAATGTGTCTGTAATGTGTCTGTAATGTGTCTGTAATGTGTCCGTAATGTGTCTGTAATGTGTCCTGTAATGTGTCTGTAATGTGTCTGTAATGTGTCTAATGTGTCTGTGTCCAATGTGTCTGTAATGTGTCTAATGTGTCTGTAATGTGTCCAATGTGTCTCCTGTAATGTGTCTGTAATGTGTCTGTAATGTGTCCGTAATGTGTCTGTAATGTGTCCAATGTGTCTAATGTGTCTGTGTCTGTAATGTGTCCAATGTGTCTAATGTGTCTGTAATGTGTCTGTAATGTGTCTGTCCAATGTGTCTGTAATGTGTCTAATGTGTCTGTAATGTGTCCAATGTGTCTAATGTGTCTGTCTAATGTGTCCAATGTGTCCGTAATGTGTCTGTAATGTGTCTGTAATGTGTCTAATGTGTCTGTAATGTGTCTGTAATGTGTCTGTAATGTGTCTGTAATGTGTCCAATGTGTCCGTAATGTGTCTAATGTGTCCAATGTGTCTGTAATGTGTCTGTAATGTGTCTGTAATGTGTCTGTGTCCGTAATGTCTGTAATGTGTCTAATGTGTCTAATGTGTCTGTAATGTGTCTAATGTGTCTAATGTGTCTGTAATGTGTCTGTAATGTGTCTAATGTGTCTAATGTGTCCGTAATGTGCAATGTGTCTGTAATGTGTCTAATGTGTCTGTAATGTGTCTAATGTGTCTAATGTGTCTGTGTCCAATGTGTCTGTAATGTGTCTGTAATGTGTCTGTAATGTGTCTAATGTGTCTGTAATGTGTCTAATGTGTCTAATGTGTCTAATGTAATGTGTCTAATGTGTCTAATGTGTCTAATGTGTCTGTAATGTGTCTAATGTGTCTGTAATGTGTCTAATGTGTCTGTAATGTGTCTGTAATGTGTCTGTAATGTGTCTGTAATGTGTCTGTAATGTGTCTGTAATGTGTCTGTAATGTGTCTGTAATGTGTCTAATGTGTCTGTAATGTGTCTAATGTGTCTGTAATGTGTCTGTAATGTGTCTGTAATGTGTCTGTAATGTCTAATGTGTCTGTAATGTGTCTGTAATGTGTCTGTAATGTGTCTGTAATGTGTCTAATGTGTCTGTAATGTGTCTGTAATGTGTCTAATGTGTCTGTAATGTGTCTGTAATGTGTCTAATGTGTCTGTAATGTGTCTGTAATGTGTCTAATGTGTCTGTAATGTGTCTAATGTGTCTGTAATGTGTCTAATGTGTCTAATGTGTCTGTAATGTGTCTGTAATGTGTCTGTAATGTGTCTAATGTGTCTAATGTGTCTAATGTGTCTAATGTGTCTGTAATGTGTCTGTAATGTGTCTAATGTGTCTGTAATGTGTCTAATGTGTCTGTAATGTGTCTAATGTGTCTGTAATGTGTCTGTAATGTGTCTAATGTGTCTAATGTGTCTAATGTGTCTGTAATGTGTCTAATGTGTCTGTAATGTGTCTAATGTGTCTGTAATGTGTCTAATGTGTCTGTAATGTGTCTGTAATGTGTCTAATGTGTCTGTAATGTGTCTGTAATGTGTCTAATGTGTCTAATGTGTCTAATGTGTCTGTAATGTGTCTAATGTGTCTGTAATGTGTCTAATGTGTCTAATGTGTCTGTAATGTGTCTAATGTGTCTAATGTGTCTGTAATGTGTCTAATGTGTCTGTAATGTGTCTAATGTGTCTGATGTGTCTGTAATGTGTCTAATGTGTCTAATGTGTCTAATGTGTCTGTAATGTGTCTGTAATGTGTCTGTAATGTGTCTAATGTGTCTGTAATGTGTCTAATGTGTCTGTAATGTGTCTGTAATGTGTCTAATGTGTCTGTAATGTGTCTAATGTGTCTGTAATGTGTCTGTAATGTGTCTGTAATGTGTCTAATGTGTCTAATGTGTCTAATGTGTCTAATGTGTCTAATGTGTCTGTAATGTGTCTGTAATGTGTCTAATGTGTCTGTAATGTGTCTGTAATGTGTCTGTAATGTGTCTAATGTGTCTGTAATGTGTCTGTAATGTGTCTAATGTGTCTGTAATGTGTCTGTAATGTGTCTGTAATGTGTCTGTAATGTGTCTAATGTGTCTGTAATGTGTCTGTAATGTGTCTGTAATGTGTCTAATGTGTCTAATGTGTCTGTAACGTAATGTGTCTGTGTCTAATGTGTCTGTAATGTGTCTGTAATGTGTCTGTAATGTGTCTGTAATGTGTCTGTAATGTGTCTAATGTGTCTAATGTGTCTGTAATGTGTCTGTAATGTGTCTAATGTGTCTGTAATGTGTCTGTAATGTGTCTGTAATGTGTCTGTAATGTGTCTAATGTGTCTGTAATGTGTCTAATGTGTCTGTAATGTGTCTGTAATGTGTCTAATGTGTCTAATGTGTCTGTAATGTGTCTGTAATGTGTCTGTAATGTGTCTGTAATGTGTCTGTAATGTGTCTAATGTGTCTAATGTGTCTGTAATGTGTCTAATGTGTCTAATGTGTCTGTAATGTGTCTAATGTGTCTAATGTGTCTGTAATGTGTCTGTAATGTGTCTGTAATGTGTCTAATGTGTCTAATGTGTCTAATGTGTCTGTAATGTGTCTGTAATGTGTCTGTAATGTGTCTGTAATGTGTCTGTAATGTGTCTGTAATGTGTCTGTAATGTGTCTGTAATGTGTCTAATGTGTCTAATGTGTCTGTAATGTGTCTGTAATGTGTCTGTAATGTGTCTGTAATGTGTCTAATGTGTCTAATGTGTCTGTAATGTGTCTGTAATGTGTCTGTAATGTGTCTAATGTGTCTAATGTGTCTAATGTGTCTGTAATGTGTCTAATGTGTCTGTAATGTGTCTAATGTGTCTGTAATGTGTCTGTAATGTGTCTAATGTGTCTAATGTGTCTAATGTGTCTGTAATGTGTCTAATGTGTCTGTAATGTGTCTGTAATGTGTCTAATGTGTCTGTAATGTGTCTAATGTGTCTAATGTGTCTAATGTGTCTAATGTGTCTAATGTGTCTAATGTGTCTATGTGTCTAATGTGTCTAATGTGTCTGTAATGTGTCTGTAATGTGTCTAATGTGTCTGTAATGTGTCTGTAATGTGTCTGTAATGTGTCTGTAATGTGTCTGTAATGTGTCTGTAATGTGTCTGTAATGTGTCTAATGTGTCTGTAATGTGTCTGTAATGTGTCTGTAATGTGTCTGTAATGTGTCTAATGTGTCTGTAATGTGTCTAATGTGTCTGTAATGTGTCTAATGTGTCTAATGTGTCTGTAATGTGTCTAATGTGTCTAATGTGTCTAATGTGTCTAATGTGTCTAATGTGTCTGTAATGTGTCTGTAATGTGTCTGTAATGTGTCTAATGTGTCTAATGTGTCTGTAATGTGTCTGTAATGTGTCTGTAATGTGTCTGTAATGTGTCTGTAATGTGTCTGTAATGTGTCTGTAATGTGTCTGTAATCTGTAATGTGTCTGTAATGTGTCTAATGTGTCTGTAATGTGTCTGTAATGTGTCTGTAATGTGTCTAATGTGTCTGTAATGTGTCTAATGTGTCTGTAATGTGTCTGTAATGTGTCTAATGTGTCTAATGTGTCTGTAATGTGTCTGTAATGTGTCTGTAATGTGTCTAATGTGTCTGTAATGTGTCTAATGTGTCTAATGTGTCTGTAATGTGTCTGTAATGTGTCTGTAATGTGTCTAATGTGTCTAATGTGTCTAATGTGTCTGTAATGTGTCTGTAATGTGTCTAATGTGTCTGTAATGTGTCTAATGTGTCTAATGTGTCTGTAATGTGTCTGTAATGTGTCTGTAATGTGTCTGTAATGTGTCTGTAATGTGTCTGTAATGTGTCTAATGTGTCTAATGTGTCTGTAATGTGTCTGTAATGTGTCTAATGTGTCTGTAATGTGTCTGTAATGTGTCTAATGTGTCTAATGTGTCTAATGTGTCTGTAATGTGTCTAATGTGTCTGTAATGTGTCTGTAATGTGTCTGTAATGTGTCTAATGTGTCTAATGTGTCTGTAATGTGTCTGTAATGTGTCTAATGTGTCTGTAATGTGTCTGTAATGTGTCTGTAATGTGTCTGTAATGTGTCTGTAATGTGTCTGTAATGTGTCTGTAACGTGTCTAATGTGTCTAATGTGTCTGTAATGTGTCTGTAATGTGTCTGTAATGTGTCTAATGTGTCTGTAATGTGTCTGTAATGTGTCTAAATGTGTCTGTAATGTGTCTGTGTCTGTAATGTGTCTAATGTGTCTAATGTGTCTGTAATGTGTCTAATGTGTCTGTAATGTGTCTGTAATGTGTCTGTAATGTGTCTAATGTAATGTGTCTAATGTGTCTGTAATGTGTCTAATGTGTCTGTAATGTGTCTGTAATGTGTCTGTAATGTGTCTAATGTGTCTGTAATGTGTCTGTAATGTGTCTGTAATGTGTCTGTAATGTGTCTAATGTGTCTGTAATGTGTCTAATGTGTCTGTAATGTGTCTAATGTGTCTAATGTGTCTAATGTGTCTGTAATGTGTCTAATGTGTCTAATGTGTCTGTAATGTGTCTGTAAATGTGTCTGTAATGTGTCTGTAATGTGTCTAATGTGTCTGTAATGTGTCTAATGTGTCTGTAATGTGTCTAATGTGTCTGTATGTGTCTAATGTGTCTGTAATGTGTCTGTAATGTGTCTGTAATGTGTCTGTCTGTAATGTGTCTGTAATGTGTCTGTAATGTGTCTAATGTGTCTGTAATGTGTCTGTAATGTGTCTGTAATGTGTCTAATGTGTCTGTAATGTGTCTAATGTGTCTAATGTGTCTAATGTGTCTGTAATGTGTCTGTAATGTGTCTGTAATGTGTCTGTAATGTGTCTGTAATGTGTCTAATGTGTCTGTAATGTGTCTGTAATGTGTCTAATGTGTCTGTAATGTGTCTAATGTGTCTAATGTGTCTAATGTGTCTGTAATGTGTCTGTAATGTGTCTGTGTCTGTAATGTGTCTGTAATGTGTCTAATGTGTCTAATGTGTCTGTAATGTGTCTGTAATGTGTCTGTAATGTGTCTAATGTGTCTGTAATGTGTCTAATGTGTCTGTAATGTGTCTAATGTGTCTGTAATGTGTCTGTAATGTGTCTAATGTGTCTAATGTGTCTAATGTGTCTAATGTGTCTAATGTGTCTGTAATGTGTCTGTAATGTGTCTGTAATGTGTCTGTAATGTGTCTGTAATGTGTCTGTAATGTGTCTAATGTGTCTAATGTGTCTGTAATGTGTCTGTAATGTGTCTGTAATGTGTCTGTAATGTGTCTAATGTGTCTGTAATGTGTCTGTAATGTGTCTAATGTGTCTGTAATGTGTCTGTAATGTGTCTGTAATGTGTCTGTAATGTGTCTGTAATGTGTCTAATGTGTCTAATGTGTCTGTAATGTGTCTGTCTGTAATGTGTCTGTAATGTGTCTGTAATGTGTCTGTAATGTGTCTGTAATGTGTCTAATGTGTCTGTAATGTGTCTAATGTGTCTGTAATGTGTCTAATGTGTCTGTAATGTGTCTGTAATGTGTCTGTAATGTGTCTAATGTGTCTGTAATGTGTCTAATGTGTCTGTAATGTGTCTGTAATGTGTCTAATGTGTCTGTAATGTGTCTGTAATGTGTCTGTAATGTGTCTAATGTGTCTGTAATGTGTCTGTAATGTGTCTGTAATGTGTCTGTAATGTGTCTGTAATGTGTCTGTAATGTCTGTAATGTGTCTGTAATGTGTCTGTAATGTGTCTGTAATGTGTCTGTAATGTGTCTGTAATGTGTCTGTAATGTGTCTGTAATGTGTCTGTAATGTGTCTAATGTGTCTAATGTGTCTGTAATGTGTCTAATGTGTCTGTAATGTGTCTAATGTGTCTGTAATGTGTCTGTAATGTGTCTAATGTGTCTGTAATGTGTCTAATGTGTCTGTAATGTGTCTGTAATGTGTCTGTGTCTGTAATGTGTCTAATGTGTCTGTAATGTGTCTGTGTCTAATGTGTCTGTAATGTGTCTAATGTAATGTGTCTGTCTGTAATGTGTCTGTAATGTGTCTGTAATGTGTCTGTAATGTGTCTGTAATGTGTCTGTAATGTGTCTGTAATGTGTCTAATGTGTCTGTAATGTGTCTAATGTGTCTGTAATGTGTCTGTAATGTGTCTAATGTGTCTGTAATGTGTCTAATGTGTCTGTAATGTGTCTAATGTGTCTGTAATGTGTCTGTGTCTAATGTGTCTAATGTGTCTGTAATGTGTCTGTAATGTGTCTGTAATGTGTCTGTAATGTGTCTGTAATGTGTCTAATGTGTCTGTAATGTGTCTAATGTGTCTAATGTGTCTGTAATGTGTCTAATGTGTCTGTAATGTGTCTAATGTGTCTAATGTGTCTAATGTGTCTAATGTGTCTGTAATGTGTCTGTAATGTGTCTAATGTGTCTGTAATGTGTCTGTAATGTGTCTGTAATGTGTCTGTAATGTGTCTGTAATGTGTCTAATGTGTCTGTAATGTGTCTAATGTGTCTAATGTGTCTAATGTGTCTGTAATGTGTCTGTAATGTGTCTAATGTGTCTGTAATGTGTCTAATGTGTCTGTAATGTGTCTGTAATGTGTCTGTAATGTGTCTGTAATGTGTCTAATGTGTCTGTAATGTGTCTGTAATGTGTCTGTAATGTGTCTAATGTGTCTGTAATGTGTCTGTAATGTGTCTGTAATGTGTCTGTAATGTGTCTAATGTGTCTAATGTGTCTAATGTGTCTGTAATGTGTCTGTAATGTGTCTGTAATGTGTCTAATGTGTCTAATGTGTCTAATGTGTCTGTAATGTGTCTGTAATGTGTCTGTAATGTGTCTAATGTGTCTGTAATGTGTCTGTAATGTGTCTGTAATGTGTCTGTGTCTAATGTGTCTGTAATGTGTCTAATGTGTCTAATGTGTCTAATGTGTCTAATGTGTCTAATGTGTCTGTAATGTGTCTAATGTGTCTGTAATGTGTCTAATGTGTCTAATGTGTCTGTAATGTGTCTGTAATGTGTCTGTAATGTGTCTGTAATGTGTCTGTGTCTGTAATGTGTCTGTAATGTGTCTGTAATGTGTCTGTAATGTGTCTAATGTGTCTGTAATGTGTCTGTAATGTGTCTGTAATGTGTCTAATGTGTCTGTAATGTGTCTGTAATGTGTCTGTAATGTGTCTGTAATGTGTCTAATGTGTCTAATGTGTCTGTAATGTGTCTGTAATGTGTCTGTAATGTGTCTAATGTGTCTGTAATGTGTCTGTAATGTGTCTGTGTCTAATGTGTCTGTGTCTGTAATGTGTCTGTAATGTGTCTGTAATGTGTCTAATGTGTCTAATGTGTCTAATGTGTCTGTAATGTGTCTGTAATGTGTCTAATGTGTCTGTAATGTGTCTGTGTCTGTAATGTGTCTGTAACGTGTCTGTAATGTGTCTGTAATGTGTCTAATGTGTCTGTAATGTGTCTGTAATGTGTCTAATGTGTCTAATGTGTCTGTAATGTGTCTGTAATGTGTCTGTAACGTGTCTAATGTGTCTGTAATGTGTCTGTAATGTGTCTGTAATGTGTCTAATGTGTCTAATGTGTCTAATAATGTGTCTGTAATGTGTCTGTAATGTCTGTAATGTGTCTGTAATGTGTCTGTAATGTGTCTAATGTGTCTAATGTGTCTAATGTGTCTGTAATGTGTCTGTAATGTGTCTGTAATGTGTCTAATGTGTCTGTAATGTGTCTGTAATGTGTCTGTAATGTGTCTGTAATGTGTCTGTAATGTGTCTGTAATGTGTCTGTAATGTGTCTAATGTGTCTAATGTGTCTAATGTGTCTAATGTGTCTGTAATGTCTGTAATGTGTCTGTAATGTGTCTGTAATGTGTCTGTAATGTGTCTGTAATGTGTCTAATGTGTCTGTAATGTGTCTAATGTGTCTGTAATGTGTCTGTAATGTGTCTGTGTCTAATGTGTCTGTCTGTAATGTGTCTGTAATGTGTCTGTAATGTGTCTGTAATGTGTCTGTAATGTGTCTGTGTCTGTAATGTGTCTGTAATGTGTCTAATGTGTCTGTAATGTGTCTGTAATGTGTCTGTAATGTGTCTAATGTGTCTGTAATGTGTCTGTAATGTGTCTAATGTGTCTGTAATGTGTCTAATGTGTCTGTAATGTGTCTAATGTAATGTGTCTGTAATGTGTCTAATGTGTCTGTAATGTGTCTGTAATGTGTCTGTGTCTAATGTGTCTGTAATGTGTCTAATGTGTCTAATGTGTCTAATGTGTCTAATGTGTCTGTAATGTGTCTAATGTGTCTGTAATGTGTCTGTAATGTGTCTGTAATGTGTCTGTAATGTGTCTGTAATGTGTCTGTAATGTGTCTGTAATGTGTCTGTAATGTGTCTAATGTGTCTAATGTGTCTGTAATGTGTCTAATGTGTCTGTAATGTGTCTAATGTGTCTGTAATGTGTCTGTAATGTGTCTGTAATGTGTCTGTAATGTGTCTAATGTGTCTGTAATGTGTCTAATGTGTCTAATGTGTCTGTAATGTGTCTGTAATGTGTCTGTAATGTGTCTGTAAATGTGTCTAATGTGTCTGTAATGTGTCTAATGTGTCTAATGTGTCTGTAATGTGTCTGTGTCTGTAATGTGTCTGTAATGTGTCTGTAATGTGTCTGTGTCTAATGTGTCTGTAATGTGTCTAATGTGTCTAATGTGTCTAATGTGTCTGTAATGTGTCTGTAATGTGTCTAATGTGTCTGTAATGTGTCTGTAATGTGTCTGTAATGTGTCTGTAATGTGTCTAATGTGTCTAATGTGTCTGTAATGTGTCTGTAATGTGTCTGTAATGTGTCTGTAATGTGTCTGTAATGTGTCTGTGTCTGTAATGTCTGTAATGTGTCTAATGTGTCTAATGTGTCTAATGTGTCTGTAATGTGTCTGTGTCTAATGTGTCTGTAATGTGTCTGTAATGTGTCTGTAATGTGTCTGTCTGTAATGTGTCTGTAATGTGTCTAATGTGTCTGTAATGTGTCTGTAATGTGTCTGTAATGTGTCTAATGTGTCTAATGTGTCTGTGTCTGTAATGTGTCTAATGTGTCTGTAATGTGTCTAATGTGTCTAATGTGTCTAATGTGTCTAATGTGTCTCTGTAATGTGTCTAATGTGTCTAATGTGTCTGTAATGTGTCTGTAATGTGTCTAAGTGTCTGTAATGTGTCTAATGTGTCTGTAATGTGTCTAATGTGTCTGTAATGTGTCTGTAATGTGTCTGTAATGTGTCTGTAATGTGTCTAATGTGTCTGTGTCTAATGTGTCTGTAATGTGTCTGTAATGTGTCTGTAATGTGTCTGTAATGTGTCTAATGTGTCTGTCTAATGTGTCTGTAATGTGTCTGTGTCTGTAATGTGTCTAATGTAATGTGTCTAATGTGTCTAATGTGTCTAATGTGTCTGTAATGTGTCTGTAATGTGTCTGTAATGTGTCTAATGTGTCTGTAATGTGTCTGTAATGTGTCTGTAATGTGTCTAATGTGTCTAATGTGTCTGTAATGTGTCTAATGTGTCTGTAATGTGTCTAATGTGTCTAATGTGTCTGTAATGTGTCTAATGTGTCTAATGTGTCTGTGTCTATGTGTCTGTGTCTAATGTGTCTGTAATGTGTCTGTAATGTGTCTGTAATGTGTCTAATGTGTCTGTAATGTGTCTGTAATGTGTCTGTAATGTGTCTGTAATGTGTCTAATGTGTCTAATGTGTCTGTAATGTGTCTGTAATGTGTCTGTAATGTCTGTAATGTGTCTGTAATGTGTCTGTGTCTATGTGTCTGTAATGTGTCTGTAATGTGTCTGTAATGTGTCTGTAATGTGTCTGTAATGTGTCTAATGTGTCTGTAATGTGTCTAATGTGTCTGTAATGTGTCTGTAATGTGTCTGTAATGTGTCTAATGTGTCTGTAATGTGTCTGTAATGTGTCTGTAATGTGTCTAATGTGTCTGTAATGTGTCTAATGTGTCTGTAATGTGTCTGTAATGTGTCTAATGTGTCTAATGTGTCTAATGTGTCTGTAATGTGTCTGTAATGTGTCTGTAATGTGTCTGTAATGTCTAATGTGTCTAATGTGTCTGTGTCTGTAATGTGTCTGTAATGTGTCTGTAATGTGTCTGTAATGTGTCTAAATGTGTCTAATGTAATGTGTCTAATGTGTCTGTAATGTGTCTAATGTGTCTGTAATGTGTCTGTAATGTGTCTGTAATGTGTCTGTAATGTGTCTGTAATGTGTCTGTAATGTGTCTGTAATGTGTCTGTAATGTGTCTGTAATGTGTCTGTAATGTGTCTAATGTTTCTAATGTATCTAATGTGTCTGTAATGTGTCTGTAATGTGTCTGTAACGTGTCTGTAATGTGTCTGTAATGTGTCTGTAATGTGTCTGTAACGTGTCTGTAACGTGTCTAATGTGTCTAATGTGTCTGTAATGTGTCTGTAACGTGTCTGTAATGTGTCTGTAATGTGTCTAATGTGTCTGTAATGTGTCTGTAATGTGTCTGTAATGTGTCTAATGTGTCTAATGTGTCTGTAATGTGTCTGTAATGTGTCTGTGTCTGTAATGTGTCTGTAATGTGTCTAATGTGTCTAATGTGTCTAATGTGTCTGTAATGTGTCTGTAATGTGTCTGTAATGTGTCTGTAATGTGTCTAATGTGTCTAATGTGTCTGTAATGTGTCTAATGTGTCTGTAATGTGTCTGTAATGTGTCTGTAATGTGTCTGTAATGTGTCTGTAATGTGTCTGTAATGTGTCTGTAATGTGTCTGTAATGTGTCTGTAATGTGTCTGTAATGTGTCTAATGTGTCTAATGTGTCTGTAATGTGTCTGTAATGTGTCTGTAATGTGTCTGTAATGTGTCTGTAATGTGTCTGTAATGTGTCTGTAATGTGTCTAATGTGTCTAATGTGTCTGTAATGTGTCTAATGTGTCTGTGTCTAATGTGTCTAATGTGTCTGTAATGTGTCTGTAATGTGTCTGTAATGTGTCTGTAATGTGTCTAATGTGTCTAATGTGTCTGTAATGTGTCTGTAATGTGTCTAATGTGTCTGTAATGTGTCTGTAATGTGTCTAATGTGTCTAATGTGTCTAATGTGTCTGTAATGTGTCTGTAATGTGTCTGTAATGTGTCTAATGTGTCTAATGTGTCTGTAATGTGTCTGTAATGTGTCTGTAATGTGTCTGTAATGTGTCTGTAATGTGTCTAATGTGTCTGTAATGTCTGTAATGTGTCTAATGTGTCTGTAATGTGTCTAATGTGTCTGTAATGTGTCTAATGTGTCTGTAATGTGTCTGTAATGTGTCTGTAATGTGTCTGTAATGTGTCTGTAATGTGTCTAATGTGTCTAATGTGTCTGTAATGTGTCTAATGTGTCTGTAATGTGTCTGTAATGTGTCTGTAATGTGTCTAATGTGTCTAATGTGTCTGTAATGTGTCTGTGTCTAATGTGTCTAATGTGTCTGTAATGTGTCTAATGTGTCTGTAATGTGTCTAATGTGTCTAATGTGTCTAATGTGTCTGTAATGTGTCTAATGTGTCTAATGTGTCTAATGTGTCTGTAATGTGTCTAATGTGTCTGTAATGTGTCTGTAATGTGTCTGTAATGTGTCTAATGTGTCTAATGTGTCTAATGTGTCTGTAATGTGTCTGTAATGTGTCTGTAATGTGTCTAATGTGTCTAATGTGTCTGTAATGTGTCTGTAATGTGTCTGTAATGTGTCTGTAATGTGTCTGTAATGTGTCTAATGTGTCTGTAATGTGTCTGTAATGTGTCTGTAATG
Organism: Oncorhynchus nerka; assembly: GCF_034236695.1. Classification (NCBI taxonomy): domain Eukaryota; kingdom Metazoa; phylum Chordata; class Actinopteri; order Salmoniformes; family Salmonidae; genus Oncorhynchus; species Oncorhynchus nerka. Next base: position 6,569,523 of record NC_088408.1, on the reverse strand, counting down.
TGTCTGTAATGTCTGTAATGTGTCTGTAATGTGTCTGTAATGTGTCTGTAATGTGTCTGTAATGTGTCTAATGTGTCTAATGTGTCTGTAATGTGTCTAATGTGTCTGTAATGTGTCTGTAATGTGTCTGTAATGTGTCTGTAATGTGTCTAATGTGTCTAATGTGTCTGTAATGTGTCTAATGTGTCTGTAATGTGTCTGTAATGTGTCTGTAATGTGTCTAATGTGTCTAATGTGTCTGTAATGTGTCTGTAATGTGTCTGTAATGTGTCTGTAATGTGTCTAATGTGTCTAATGTGTCTAATGTGTCTGTAATGTGTCTGTAATGTGTCTGTAATGTGTCTAATGTGTCTAATGTGTCTAATGTGTCTGTAATGTGTCTGTAATGTGTCTGTAATGTGTCTGTAATGTGTCTGTAATGTGTCTAATGTGTCTAATGTGTCTGTAATGTGTCTAATGTGTAATGTGTCTAATGTGTCTAATGTGTCTGTAATGTGTCTGTAATGTGTCTAATGTGTCTGTAATGTGTCTAATGTGTCTAATGTGTCTAATGTGTCTAATGTGTCTGTAATGTGTCTGTAATGTGTCTGTAATGTGTCTGTAATGTGTCTGTAATGTGTCTAATGTGTCTAATGTGTCTAATGTGTCTGTAATGTGTCTGTAATGTGTCTGTAATGTGTCTAATGTGTCTAATGTGTCTAATGTGTCTGTAATGTGTCTGTAATGTGTCTGTAATGTGTCTGTAATGTGTCTGTAATGTGTCTGTAATGTGTCTGTAATGTGTCTAATGTGTCTGTAATGTGTCTGTAATGTGTCTGTAATGTGTCTGTAATGTGTCTGTAATGTGTCTGTAATGTGTCTGTAATGTGTCTGTAATGTGTCTAATGTGTCTGTAATGTGTCTGTAATGTGTCTGTAATGTGTCTAATGTGTCTAATGTGTCTGTAATGTGTCTAATGTGTCTGTAATGTGTCTGTAATGTGTCTGTAATGTGTCTGTAATGTGTCTGTAATGTGTCTGTAATGTGTCTAATGTGTCTGTAATGTGTCTGTAATGTGTCTGTAATGTGTCTGTAATGTGTCTAATGTGTCTAATGTGTCTAATGTGTCTAATGTGTGTCTGTAATGTGTCTGTAATGTGTCTGTAATGTGTCTGTAATGTGTCTGTCTATGTGTCTGTAATGTGTCTGTAATGTGTCTGTAATGTGTCTAATGTGTCTGTAATGTGTCTAATGTGTCTAATGTGTCTGTAATGTGTCTGTAATGTGTCTGTAATGTGTCTGTAATGTGTCTGTAATGTGTCTGTAATGTGTCTGTAATGTGTCTGTAATGTGTCTGTAATGTGTCTGTAATGTGTCTGTAATGTGTCTGTAATGTGTCTGTAACGTGTCTAATGTGTCTAATGTGTCTGTAATGTGTCTGTAATGTCTGTAATGTGTCTAATGTGTCTGTAATGTGTCTGTAATGTGTCTGTGTCTAATAACGTGTCTCTAATGTGTCTGTAATGTGTGTCTAATGTGTCTAATGTGTCTAATGTGTCTGTAATGTGTCTGTAATGTGTCTGTAATGTGTCTGTAATGTGTCTGTAATGTGTCTGTAATGTGTCTGTAATGTGTCTAATGTGTCTAATGTGTCTAATGTGTCTGTAATGTGTCTGTAATGTGTCTAATGTGTCTGTAATGTGTCTGTAATGTGTCTGTAATGTGTCTAATGTGTCTAATGTGTCTGTAATGTGTCTGTAATGTGTCTAATGTGTCTAATGTGTCTGTAATGTGTCTGTAATGTGTCTAATGTGTCTAATGTGTCTAATGTGTCTAATGTGTCTAATGTGTCTGTAATGTGTCTGTAATGTGTCTGTAATGTGTCTAATGTGTCTAATGTGTCTAATGTGTCTGTAATGTGTCTAATGTGTCTGTAATGTGTCTGTAATGTGTCTGTAATGTGTCTGTAATGTGTCTGTAATGTGTCTAATGTGTCTAATGTGTCTGTAATGTGTCTGTAATGTGTCTGTAATGTGTCTGTAATGTGTCTGTAATGTGTCTAATGTGTCTGTAATGTGTCTGTAATGTGTCTGTAATGTGTCTAATGTGTCTGTAATGTGTCTGTAATGTGTCTGTAATGTGTCTAATGTGTCTAATGTGTCTGTAATGTGTCTAATGTGTCTAATGTGTCTGTAATGTGTCTGTAATGTGTCTAATGTGTCTGTAATGTGTCTAATGTGTCTAATGTGTCTAATGTGTCTGTAATGTGTCTAATGTGTCTGTAATGTGTCTAATGTGTCTGTAATGTGTCTGTAATGTGTCTAATGTGTCTGTAATGTGTCTAATGTGTCTGTAATGTGTCTAATGTGTCTAATGTGTCTAATGTGTCTGTAATGTGTCTGTAATGTGTCTAATGTGTCTGTAATGTGTCTGTAATGTGTCTGTAATGTGTCTGTAATGTGTCTGTAATGTGTCTGTAATGTGTCTAATGTGTCTGTAATGTGTCTAATGTGTCTAATGTGTCTGTAATGTGTCTGTAATGTGTCTGTAATGTGTCTAATGTGTCTAATGTGTCTAATGTGTCTGTAATGTGTCTAATGTGTCTAATGTGTCTGTAATGTGTCTGTAATGTGTCTAATGTGTCTGTAATGTGTCTGTAATGTGTCTGTAATGTGTCTAATGTGTCTGTAATGTGTCTGTAATGTGTCTGTAATGTGTCTAATGTGTCTAATGTGTCTAATGTGTCTGTAATGTGTCTGTAATGTGTCTGTAATGTGTCTGTAATGTGTCTAACGTGTCTAATGTGTCTGTAATGTGTCTGTAATGTGTCTAATGTGTCTAATGTGTCTAATGTGTCTAATGTGTCTAATGTGTCTGTAATGTGTCTGTAATGTGTCTGTAATGTGTCTAATGTCTAATGTCTAATGTGTCTGTGTCTGTAATGTGTCTGTAATGTGTCTGTAATGTGTCTAATGTGTCTAATGTGTCTGTAATGTGTCTGTAATGTGTCTGTAATGTGTCTGTAATGTGTCTGTAATGTGTCTAATGTGTCTGTAATGTGTCTAATGTGTCTAATGTGTCTAATGTGTCTGTAATGTGTCTAATGTGTCTAATGTGTTTGTAATGTGTCTGTAATGTGTCTGTAATGTGTCTAATGTGTCTGTAATGTGTCTGTAATGTGTCTGTAATGTGTCTAATGTGTCTGTAATGTGTCTGTAATGTGTCTGTAATGTGTCTGTAACATGTCTGTAACGTGTCTGTAACGTGTCTGTAATGTGTCTAATGTGTCTGTAATGTGTCTGTAATGTGTCTGTAATGTGTCTAATGTCTGTAATATGTCTGTAATGTGTCTGTAACGTGTCTGTAATGTGTCTAATGTGTCTAATGTGTCTGTAATGTGTCTGTAACGTGTCTGTAATGTGTCTAATGTGCCTGTAACGTGTCTGTAATGTGTCTGTAACGTGTCTGTAACGTGTCTGTAATGTGTCTAATGTGTCTAATGTGTCTAACGTGTCTGTAACGTGTCTGTAATGTGTCTGTAACGTGTCTGTAATGTGTCTAATGTGTCTGTAACGTGTCTGTAACGTGTCTGTAATGTGTCTGTAACGTGTCTGTAATGTGTCTGTAATGTGTCTGTAACGTGTCTGTAATGTGTCTGTAACGTGTCTGTAATGTGTCTGTAACGTGTCTAATGTGTCTGTAATGTGTCTGTAATGTGTCTAATGTGTCTGTAATGTGTCTAATGTGTCTAATGTGTCTGTAATGAGATGACTGTAAGATGTGTCTGTAATGACAGTTAGTCTGTAATGACAGTGTCTAAGGAGATGTGTCTGTAACGTGTCTGTAGATGACAGTGTCTGAGATCACAGTTAGTCTGGAGATGTGTCTAGTAACGTGTCTTAGGCTAAGGAGATCACAGTAGGCTACGTGATGGCTTAGGCTACAGGAGATCACAGCTGTGGAGATGACAGTTAGGCTACAGGAGATCACAGCTAGGCTACAGGAGATGACAGCTAGGCTACAGGAGATGACAGTTAGGCTACAGGAGATGACAGTTAGGCTTCAGGAGATGACAGTTAGGCTACAGGAGATGACAGTTAGGCTACAGGAGATCACAGAAAGGCTACAGGAGATGACAGTTAGGCTACAGGAGATCACAGAAAGGCTACAGGAGATGACAGTTAGGCTACAGGAGATGACAGTTGGGCTACAGGAGATGGCAGTTAGGCTACAGGAGATCACAGCTAGGCTACAGGAGATGACAGTTAGGCTACAGGAGATCTAGAAAGGCTACAGGAGATGACAGTTAGGCTACAGGAGATCACAGCTAGGCTACAGGAGATGACAGTTAGGCTACAGGAGATGACAGTTAGGCTACAGGAGATGACAGTTAGGCTACAGGAGATCACAGCTAGGCTACAGGAGATGACAGTTAGGCTACAGGAGATCACAGCTAGGCTACAGGAGATGACAGTTAGGCTACAGGAGATGACAGTTAGGCTACAGGAGATGACAGTTAGGCTACAGGAGATGGCAGTTAGGCTACAGGAGATCACAGCTAGGCTACAGGAGATGGCAGTTAGGCTACAGGAGATGATATTTGGGCTACAGGAGATCACAGTTAGGCTACAGGAGATGACAGTTAGGCTACAGGAGATGACAGTTAGGCTACAGGAGAGCACAGCTAGGCTACAGGAGATGACAGTTAGGCTACAGGAGAGCACAGCTAGGCTACAGGAGATCACAGCTAGGCTACAGGAGATGACAGTTAGGCTACAGGAGATCACAGAAAGGCTACAGGAGATGACAGTTAGGCTACAGGAGATCACAGCTAGGCTACAGGAGATGGCAGTTAGGCTACAGGAGATGACAGTTAGGCTACAGGAGATGACAGTTGGGCTACAGGAGATGGCAGTTAGGCTACAGGAGATCACAGCTAGGCTACAGGAGATGGCAGTTAGGCTACAGGAGATGACAGTTAGGCTACAGGAGAGCACAGCTAGGCTACAGGAGATGACAGTTAGGCTACAGGAGAGCACAGCTAGGCTACAGGAGATGACAGTTAGGCTACAGGAGATGACAGTTAGGCTACAGGAGATGACAGTTAGGCTACACTGTTTACATTTTTTTTTTATGGTTGACTTTATAATCATGACAGAAATGTAACTAATTAGTAGATAGCTAGTTAGTTATACCTAGGTAGCTTACAAGGTTATCTGACTTTTCTTCTCAAAACAAACCTGATTGTGGCTAGCTACTTCTTGTCCCTCATGCTAGCCGTTACAGCCAAATATAACTTCAGAAACGTCCAAATGTAATACATTGATATGGCCAGCGTTGCAGACGCCATTTCTATGTATATATATTTCACCTTTATTTAACTAGGCAAGTCAGTAAAGAACAAATTATTATTTTCAATGACGGCCTGGGAACAGTGGGTTAACTGCCTTGTTCAGGGCGCAGAAGGACAGATTTATTTATTAGTTTTTTATCTTGTCAGCTCAGGGATTCTTATCTGGCAACCCGAATCCAACGCTCAACCCACTAGGCTACAATGGCTCCCCTTTCTCCCCTCTTACTGCAGCTTTAACTCATCTGGAAATAACAGAGATCCGTTGTGAATACCAGCTGTAACGGATTTCCTCCTCTTCGTCCTGAGGAGGAGGAGTAAGGATCGGACCAAAACGCAGCGTGGTAAGTGTTCATGATGATTTTAATTAAAGAAAGCACTGAACACTGAATCAAAACAATAAGCGATGACGTGAATTTACAAAACCCGAAACAATACCGTGTGGCCCAAACACTCACACGGAAACAAACACCCACAAACCAAAAGTGAAACCCGGGCTACCTAAGTATGATTCTCAATCAGGGACAACAATTGACAGCTGCCTCTGATTGAGAACCATCTGAGGCCGAACTCAAACACCAACATAGAAAAACAAACATAGACTGCCCACCTGAATTCACGCCATGACCAAACTAAAAACAAAGACAAAAACAAAGGAACTAAGGTCAGAACGTGACACCAGCGAACGTTCTAAAATGGTTTTGTCACCAGTGTTTATTTGTTGATGTTTTAGTCGTCACGCTCCTACGGCACCTTTTTGGAGCTCCGGCCAAGCGAGGCGTTCGATTGGTTTGATGTGTTTAGCGAGGCATCACTGATTGTACACCGGGTTCCAACATCTCTTTAACTGTTTTCTGCCATGGAACTTTCCCTGGCTTCCTGTTGTAGGGAAGCCTGGTTCGTGACGAGGCTAGAATAACTCCCACCCCCTTCATTACCCTAACTCCCACCCCCTTCATTACCCTAACTCCCACCCCTTCATTACCCTAACTCCCACCCCTTCATTACCCTAACTCCCACCCCTTCATTACCCTAACTCCCACCCCCTTCATCACTCTAACCCCCACCACTTGGGGGACTGCTTGGCTCAGCACTTTCCTCAGACAGCCCAGCTAGCCCGCCCTGATCTCTGAGCTCAAACAGAAAGACAAAGACCTCTCTGTTCTGTTCCTCCTGCCTGCCTGCCTGCCTGCCTGCCTGCCTGCCTGCCTGCCTGCCTGCCTGCCTGCCTGCCTGCCTGCCTGAGGGAGACACTCCGCCTGTTGTCCCAAACATAGCACCCTTTTCACCTATGTAGTGCAATACTTTTGACCAGAGCTTAATGGTTTCCCCTCTCCTCTTTCTCTCTGGGCTCCTCTACTTTGTATAACATCTCAAATCAAATCAAAATGTTATTGGTCACATGCACATGGTTAGCAGATGTTATTGGTCACATGCACATGGTGAGCAGATGTTATTGGTCACATGCACATGGTTAGCAGATGTTATTGGTCACATGGTTAGCAGATGTTATTGGTCACATACACATGGTGAGCAGATGTTATTGGTCACATGCACATGGTGAGCAGATGTTATTGGTCACATACACATGGTGAGCAGATGTTATTGGTCACATGCACATGGTTAGCAGATGTTATTGGTCACATGCACATGGTTAGCAGATGTTATTGGTCACATGCACATGGTGAGCAGATGTTATTGGTCACATACACATGGTGAGCAGATGTTATTGGTCACATGCACATGGTTAGCAGATGTTATTGGTCACATGCACATGGTTAGCAGATGTTATTGGTCACATGCACATGGTGAGCAGATGTTATTGGTCACATACACATGGTGAGCAGATGTTATTGGTCACATGCACATGGTGAGCAGATGTTATTGGTCACATACACATGGTGAGCAGATGTTATTGGTCACATACACATGGTTAGCAGATGTTATTGGTCACATGCACATGGTGAGCAGATGTTATTGGTCACATGCACATGGTGAGCAGATGTTATTGGTCACATACACATGGTGAGCAGATGTTATTGGTCACATGCACATGGTTAGCAGATGTTATTGGTCACATGCACATGGTTAGCAGATGTTATTGGTCACATGCACATGGTGAGCAGATGTTATTGGTCACATACACATGGTGAGCAGATGTTATTGGTCACATGCACATGGTTAGCAGATGTTATTGGTCACATGCACATGGTGAGCAGATGTTATTGGTCACATGCACATGGTTAGCAGATGTTATTGGTCACATACACATGGTTAGCAGATGTTATTGGTCACATGCACATGGTTAGCAGATGTTATTGGTCACATGGTTAGCAGATGTTATTGGTCACATACACATGGTGAGCAGATGTTATTGGTCACATGCACATGGTGAGCAGATGTTATTGGTCACATACACATGGTGAGCAGATGTTATTGGTCACATGCACATGGTTAGCAGATGTTATTGGTCACATGCACATGGTTAGCAGATGTTATTGGTCACATGCACATGGTGAGCAGATGTTATTGGTCACATACACATGGTGAGCAGATGTTATTGGTCACATGCACATGGTTAGCAGATGTTATTGGTCACATGCACATGGTTAGCAGATGTTATTGGTCACATGCACATGGTGAGCAGATGTTATTGGTCACATACACATGGTGAGCAGATGTTATTGGTCACATGCACATGGTGAGCAGATGTTATTGGTCACATGCACATGGTGAGCAGATGTTATTGGTCACATACACATGGTGAGCAGATGTTATTGGTCACATGCACATGGTTAGCAGATGTTATTGGTCACATGCACATGGTGAGCAGATGTTATTGGTCACATACACATGGTGAGCAGATGTTATTGGTCACATGCATGGTTAGCAGATGTTATTGGTCACATGCACATGGTGAGCAGATGTTATTGGTCACATGCACATGGTGAGCAGATGTTATTGGTCACATACACATGGTGAGCAGATGTTATTGGTCACATGCACATGGTGAGCAGATGTTATTGGTCACATGCACATGGTTAGCAGATGTTATTGGTCACATGCACATGGTGAGCAGATGTTATTGGTCACATGCACATGGTGAGCAGATGTTATTGGTCACATGCACATGGTTAGCAGATGTTATTGGTCACATGCACATGGTTAGCAGATGTTATTGGTCACATGCACATGGTGAGCAGATGTTATTGGTCACATGCACATGGTGAGCAGATGTTATTGGTCACATGCACATGGTGAGCAGATGTTATTGGTCACATACACATGGTGAGCAGATGTTATTGGTCACATGCACATGGTGAGCAGATGTTATTGGTCACATGCACATGGTGAGCAGATGTTATTGGTCACATGCAC
>NC_088408.1:6518316-6558316 GCF_034236695.1 Oncorhynchus nerka | reverse complement strand
CTATTTGTGTTTGTCTTGACAACTCCTATGGTCATTGCCATGCGTTGGAGTTGGAAAAACAGCACAAACCAGTCTGGGACCAGGCTATAGCAGAGCCCCTCTTAGGTTTTTACCCCTCCCATAAAGCCAATGAAATCACTCATTGTCCAACAAACCTTCTGAATGATATTACTTTTCAGGGATGTTGATGAGCACTAAACCTGTTACTGTATGCTCTCTCTGCCACAAGACTAACTATCTCTACAGGGCTGTAATGGCCTATATCTCATCTGGTTCTGCACTATATTTCAGCCTTGTGTAGTTTTTGGAAATCTGATTCTCAGTTGCAGTTGCATAAGCAATGACAAATAGCTTTAACGTGTGTGTGTGTGTGTGTGTGTGTGTGTGTGTGTGTGTGTGTGTGTGTGTGTGTGTGTGTGTGTGTGTGTGTGTGTGTGTGTGTGTGTGTGTGTGTGTGAGAGTGTGAGAGTGTGTGTGTGTACAGTAGGGAAGAGTGGGGTAAGTTGACCCAAAGGGGTTAGTTGAGCCAAATGGGTTAGTTGAACATAAGCGTTAGTTGACCCAAAGGGGTTAGTTGAGCCAAAGGGGTTAGTTGACCCAAAGGGTTTGGTTGAACTAAAAGGTTTAGTTGGGCCAAAGGGGTTAGTTGAACTAAAGGGGTTAGTTGACCCAAAGGGGTTAGTTGAACTAAAGGGGTTAGTTGACCCAAAGGGGTTAGTTGAACTAAAGGGGTTAGTTGAGCCAAAGGGGTTAGTTGATCAAAAGGGGTTAGTTGAGCCAAAGGGGTTAGTTGAACTAAAGGGGTTAGTTGAGCCAAAGGGGTTAGTTGAGCCAAAGGGGTTAGTTGAGCCAAAGGGGTTAGTTGATCCAAAGGGGTTAGTTGAACTAAAGGGGTTAGTTGAGCCAAAGGGGTTGGTTGAACTAAAGGGGTTAGTTGAGCCAAAGGGGTTAGTTGATCCAAAGGGGTTAGTTGAACCAAGGGGCTTAGTTGAGCCAAAGGGGTTAGTTGAACAAAGGGGCTTAGTTGAACCCCCCCTTGTTTCTGGGAAACACAAAATGAATAATGTGACCAAATATTTAGGAAGGAAGAAACCACATGGAAAAAGAGATAAGCTAGTTAGTAAGTTAAAAAAACAAACAGATTTTCACCAAGTCAAATGAACGTCTTGTTTTTTAGGATTCATGATCTTGGCCAGGGTGTTCTTGAAAAGGAGATTTTAATCTCAATGAGCCCTTCCTGGTTAAATAAAGGTTAAATAAATAAATAAAAACGATGCTTGTATCTACACCAAGGAAGATCGTTTTAAGATTGTTTGTGTCATCAGTTGTGGTCTCTATAAGCTACAATGTGAGGTCATAAACTGAGCATGAAATTGCATCCTTGTAGCTGTGTGAGCTAATATAGTCAAAACGTTTGAGCCAATGGCCACCACACCCCATACGAATAATATTATGATGTCATATTATAATTACATTTAGTCCATTTTTATGTATCATATTGTTGCAGTGTGTCATATGTATGAACTCAAGTCATTTGTATTGTTCCAGAGCAGACATCATCATGACCCCCTTTGTATACAAACGTAAAATGAGCAGGGATCTAGGGATCCCCCCCCCCCATTGGGGTCCTTGAGATAACAGCCAAGGAAGTGAGAGACGGGAAGAAGTCCAATAGAATAGCAGCATGGGATGAAAACAATAGACTGAATGACAATGAAAGAGGTATCATTGACAAATAGAGCATTTTTATTTACCTTTTTTTAACTAGGCAAGTCAGTTCAGAACAAATTCTTATTTCCAATGACGGCCTAGGAACAATGGGTTAACTGCCTGTTCAGGGGCAGAATGACAGATTTGTACCTTGTCAGCTCAAGGGATTTGAACTTGCAACCTTACTAGTCCAACGCTCTAACCACTAGGCTACCCTGCCGCCCAACAAAGAGAAGGAAGCTATGATAGAGCAGCAGATGAACACAAGGTCATATCTGATGACATGGAGTCTGAGATTGCTGAACATATTTGTATTTGTATTTATTATGCATCCCCATTAGCCAAGGCAGCAGATACTCTTCCTGGGGTTTATTATGGATCCCCATTAGCCAAGGCAGCAGATACTCTTCCTGGGGTTTATTATGGATCCCCATTAGCCAAGGCAGCAGCTACTCTTCCTGGGGTTTATTATGGATCCCCATTAGCCAAGGCAGCAGCTACTCTTCCTGGGGTTTATTATGGATCCCCATTAGCCAAGGCAGCAGCTACTCTTCCTGGGGTTTATTATGGATCCCCATTAGCCAAGGCAGCAGCTACTCTTCCTGGGGTTTATTATGGATCCCCATACTCTTCCTGGGGTTTATTATGGATCCCCATTAGCCAAGGCAGCAGCTACTCTTCCTGGGGTTTATTATGGATCCCCATTAGCCAAGGCAGCAGCTACTCTTCCTGGGGTTTATTATGGATCCCCATTATCCAAGGCAGCAGCTACTCTTCCTGGGGTTTATTATGGATCCCCATTAGCCAAGGTAGCAGCTACTCTTCCTGGGGTCCAGCAAAATTAAGGCAGTTTATAGCATTTTAAAAACATCTCTTCCACTTTGAGCCAGGAGTGACTGACATGCATATGATTAACATTAGCTCTCTGTGTACATCCAAGGCCCAGCCGTGCTGCCCTGTTCTGAGACAATTGCCATTTTCCTAAGGCCTTTTTTTGTGGCACCTGACCACACGACTGAACAGTAGTCCAGGTGGGAAAAAACTAGGGCCTGTAGGACCTGCCTTGTTGATAGTGCTGTTAAGAAGGTAGAGCAGCGCTTTATTGTGGACATCCTTCTCCCCATCTTAGCTACTGTTGTATCAATATGTTTAATGACAGTTTACAATCCAGGATAACTCCAGGCAGTCTAGTCTCCTCAACTTGCTCAATTTCCACATGATTTATTGCAAGTTTTAGTTGAGGTTTAGGGTTTAGTGAGTGATTTGTCCCAAATACAAGGTTTTAGTTTTGCAAAAACTCACTCTGAAACTAACTGCAAGTCTTTGCTAAGTGCTGCAGTCATTTCAGTAGCTGTAGTAGCTGACGTGTATAGTGTTGAGTCATCCACATACATAGACACACTGCTTTACTCAGAGCCAGTGGCAGGTCATTAGTAAAACATTTAATAGTAAGGGGCCTAGACAGCTGCCCTGGGGAATTCCTGATTCTACTTGGATTATGTTGGAGAGGCTTCCATTAAAGAAAACCCTCTGTGTTCTGTTAGACAGGTAACTCTTTATCCACATTATAACAGGGGGTGTAAAGCCATAACAACATACGTTTTGCCAGCAGCAGACTATGATCGATAATGTCAAAAGCCGCACTGAAGTCTAACAAAACAGCCCCCTCACAAACTTTTTTTTCATCATCAATTTCTCTCAGACAATCATCAGTCATTTGTGTAAGTGCTGTGCTTGTTGAATATACCACACCCCCATTCTATTAGTTAAACAGATCAGGATCTCACGGACCAGTTCCATGGGCTTAATAGCCTCAAATGCAGAGAACTTGCCTACGAACTGGCACATCGAAACAACATCCTCGTCCCAGACAACAGGTCAAAGAAATGGAAGGGTAAGTGATATTCAACAGAGAGCTCTATATCTGAAAGTAGGCATACAATATACCACACCCCCATACCATTAATTAAACTTTGACCTACCAGCACCATCACCCACAATCACAGGACACCATCAACCACTTACCTCAAGACGGCTCAACCGTGATATCATAATATTATTTGTATGGGGTGTGGTGGCCAATGGCTCAAACGTTTTTACTATATTAGCCCACACAGCTACAAGGATGCACTTTCATGCTCAGTTTATGACCTCACATTGTAGCTTATAGAGACCCCAACTGATGTATAAAACAATCTTAAAACGATCTTCCTTGGTGTAGATACAAGCATCGTTTTTATTTATTTATTTAACCTTTATTTAACCAGGAAGGGCTCATTGAAATTAAAATCTCCTTTTCAAGAACACCCTGGCCAAGATCACGAATCCTAAAAAAACAAGACGTTCATTTGACTTGGTGAATTTTTTTTTTTTTTTTTACCTAACTAGCTTATCTCTTTTTCCATGTGGTTTCTTCCTTCACAGACTCCATGAAATGATGACCTCTTCCTATTATTAATTTTGTGTTTCCCAGAAACAAGGGGTGGTTTAACTACCCCTTTGGCTCAACTAACCCCTTTGGGTCAACTACACCACTTTTTTTGGGACAAGCTAGGTTTTCAAAACCTTTATGTTTACATTAATTCTAACTATTTCAATGGATACACAACATTCTGAAATATACGTAATTTCTTTGTTAGAAATAATACTATATTGTCCTTGACAGAGTGATGCAGAATGTAAAATATGGTTCAATTTACACCACTCTCCGCTATGAGTGTTTGAGTGCTGTAGTAATGGAGTTAAGATACATGATTTATTATTGGCTTTTGTATGCTCCACTTGAGCAGAAATGGACTGTGTGTTGTGCAACCAAAATGGTAACCTATTCCCTCTTTAGTGCTTTACATTTGACCAGGGTCCGTTTGGTCACAGGCTGGGTATAGTGGTCTCTGCAGACCTCCGGATTACCTCCCACAATTTTCTAAACGTCCTGTCTTAACACGCCTGTACGCAACAGAACATCAGTCTGGCATGGAGGAACTACGTCACTGCCTTATCCGACTTAATCAAATACAAAATAGTAGCTAGCAAGATGGAGCCCGCGGAGTTCATTTTTTTATGAGTGCATTTCGCAAGCAGCTAGTTTGTATCAACTATCTTCACTAAAAACCACTGCAAAAAGTTTCGCTTGAAAACTTCGGTTTCAAATCGCGATGTTCTGGTATGTCTGCCCCGTGATTTGTTGGGATACCCCACCCCAGAATTTTTTTGTTGCCTTAAAGTTTTCAAAAGAGTCCGTCATTGACCCTAGGGAACCAGACCCTAGTCACTGCTGTTGCCTGGGGTCGAGTTTCACTATGTATAGTGTGTAGAACGTCTTCATTATCGTGTGTCTGCCTAGTGTACATGAACAAAGCTTTACATAAATAAGAATGTTCTTAACTGACTTGCCTAGTTAAATAAAGGTAAAATAATTAAAAACATACCACTTGTGGAAAGAAGAGACAGACAAGGGAAAACAAGACATTTTGAAACTTTCAGAACAGTTTAATGAAAAAGACAGCAATGTACCCATTGAACAAGAAAATTACATTTCATTAGAGAAAAATGTAAGATTTGTGGATTTTGTAGAGCCAAGCTCTTTATGTACAGCATATTGCACTAGACAAACAAATATCTCCCTCGTTCCCCCTCTCTTTCCCCTTGTTTCACGCTGTTTGAAAACCATGCAGGGCTCTCAGAAGCGTCTCATAACACCGCCTGCATCCCAAATGGCTCCCTATGTTATGTACTACTTTTGACCAGGGCCCATAGAGCTCTGGTCAAAAGTAGTGTACTACATAGGGTATAGGGTGCCATTTTGGACAGACAGTTCTGCTACATTTAGACTGGGCCTTCCTTCATAAAAACACACCGCCCCGACCGATGTGGAATCCTTGAGACAGTTCTGAGAGCTCTAATGATGTGTTCTAGAATGATGTGATATTTGAAGATGGTTCTGAGAGCTCTAATGATGTGTTCTAGAATGATGTGATATTTGAAGATGGTTCTGAGAGCTCTAATGATGTGTTCTAGAATGATGTGATATGAAGGCAATGCTAAAGAGAGTCCTAGTTCAACAGAGCAGGAGTTAGATGGAAGTTCACAATGTTTCAGTTCATATAGTATTTAAAAAAAGAGATTGTGTTTTTTCCTCTCAATTCATTTACATTCAAACACAGATTTCAGGAATGCTGGGACATGCATTTTTACTCCATATACAGAATAATCAAATATCAAAAACAGCCCTTGAACTGAGAACGACACAGCGGACTTAAATTGGCAAAAACCAAAAAGCATGTCACAACACTTAAAAAGCGATCTTTAAAAAAAAAAGAAATCATGTTTTCGGACTTCATTGTTACATTTGTTTTGGTTTTTTACAAAAGTATACAAAAAGTTTTTTTTCGCTTAGAAAGTTAGCAAGTTAAGAATTAGCTGCATCGAATTGTTTTGTTTGTTGATATAAAACACAAATAATCACAGCACTTAACAGTTATGATTCACTCTTTCTTGGGAAATTAAAAAAAACTTGATTTTTTTGGGGACTTAATATTCAAGATACTGAAGGTTGAACATATCATATAAGTTTTAACCTCGAAGGGTTGAGACAATGGTTGGTTCTTATGGATTTGACGTCAACACCAACCCATAGGATGACCACACAACCCCTCCTACCTACAAATAATACTGGACGCCATGGTGGCTCACTCCTCCTTGTACCCTCATCCTACATCGCTACTAGTCCGTGTAACAAACGGCACCCTATTTTCAATATAGTACACTACTTTTGACCAGAGCCCTATGGGAGCCATTTGGGACCCCTCTGGGAACCACTATGGGACCCGGTCAATAGTAGTGCACTATAATGTTGAGTAGGTGCCATTTGGGACACAGGAAAGCTAGTCTTGTCGAGCTAGGCCGAGCCAGCATACAACAGATCTTAAAGACATACGGATCTAGAGAGGTTCAGTACAGGAGTCTGAAGAGTGGGTGCATATAAATTACTTTCCAGTGCACGTTGATTGTCAACAGTCATTTGGATATTTGAGTTTTGGGGCGATGAGCCCGGGAGTGTGTGTGTGTGTTGAGAGGGGTCAGGGTTGAGAGGGGTCAGGGTTAAAGGTCATAGATTAGGCATGTGCCCTAGAGGGTCGATATGGTTGTGTCCAAAATGCTGGTTAAATGGCACCCTATTCCCTATGGGCCCTGGTTAAATGGCACCCTATTCCCTATGGGCCCTGGTTAAATGGCACCCTATTCCCTATGGGCCCTGGTTAAATGGCACCCTATTCCCTATGGGCCCTGGTTAAATGGCACCCTATTCCCTATGGGCCCTGGTTAAATGGCACCCTATTCCCTCTGGGGCCTGGTTAAATGGCACCCTATTCCCTCTGGGCCCTGGTTAAATGGCACCCTATTCCCTATGGGCCCTGGTTAAATGGCACCCTATTCCCTATCGGCCCTGGTCAAATGCACCCTATTCCCTATGGGCCCTGGTCAAATGGCACCCTATTCCCTATGGGCCCTGGTCAAATGGCACCCTATTCCCTATGGGCCCTGGTCAAATGGCACCCTATTCCCTATAGGCCCTGGTCAAATGGCACTACATTCCCTATGGGCCCTGGTCAAATGTAGTGCACTAAATAGAGAATAGGGTGCCATTTGGGACACACACCTTTACTACATAGGGAAGTTTTGGGACACACTTATGGTCAACCAGGCAGCTATTGTGCTATAGGTCTGTCACAGCTGAGCCTTTAGACTGATGACCAGACTGAACAAGGAGAACTGTGACCCCCATTCTATAGATAACCATGACCAGACTGAACAAGGAGAGCTGTGACCCCCATTCTGTAGATAACCATGACCAGATGGTTGTGATGGATGATGGTTGATGTGGCTGGTCTCATACTCACAAGGCACATTTAGTACATTTGATTGTCTGCTGGTTTGGTTGGTGTGATTCCCAAAAGACCCATTAACACAGCTTAGTATAAGACACATTAGTCCGTCTGTCCTCCCAACCCACGGGCCCAGCTAACACACAGGGCGAGTCCCCAATGGTACACTATTTTCTGGTCAAAAGTAGCACACTACATAGGGAATAGGGTCCCATTTAGGACACTAACACACAGGGTGAGTCCCCAATGGTACACTATTTCTGGTCAAAAGTAGCACCCTACATAGAGAATAGGGTCCCATTTAGGACACTAACACACAGTGTGAGTCCCCAATGGTACACTATTTTCTGGTCAAAAGTAACACACTACATAGGGAATAGGGTCCCATTTAGGACACTAACACACAGTAGTGTTACTGACTGACTGTTCCATCAACTAGGAGAAGAAACTGTGTACATCCCAATAGCTATACAGTAGCACTGAGTGAATTTTTTTTTTTTTTAATAAATTACTTCTAAAAATCAAATAATAAAAAATAAAAAAAAATCAATTCTAGAAAGTCCAGGGAGTAGCTGGTGATTGAGTGAGGAGTTGAACGAGAGAGAGAGAGAGAGAGAGAGAACGAGAGAAAACGAGAGAGAGAGAGAGAGAGAGAGAGAGAGAGAACGAGAGAAAACGAGAGAGAGAGAGAGAGAGAGAGAGAGAGAGAGAGAGAGAGAGAGAGAGAGAACGAGAGAAAGAGAGAGAGAGAGAGAGAGAGAGAGAGAGAGAGAGAGAGAGAGAGAGAGAGAGAGAGAGAACGAGAGAAAACGAGAGAGAGAGAGAGATACTTCAACTGGCTCAGCATTCAGTGGTTTGCAGGCAACGTTCTGTCAAAACAGAACAGTGTCTGTGGTCAATGATGTCACTGATAACCATCAAAGAACATGGATGAAACCCAAATGGCATCCTATTCCCTAATATAGTGCACTACTTCTGATCAAAGCTGGTCAAAAGTAGTGCACTATATTAGGGAATAGGGTGTCATTTGGGAAACAAGCCTGTCGATCAGATGTCGTCATGTGGTTCTATTTTGGGTAGAGCAACACATGCAAAGCTTGTTGTTCTTAATGGGAATTTGCATATTTTCATCTTGTTAAAGTAGAATAAAAACACTCAGTATGGCGGGCATGTGACTGAACAACTACTCCCTGAAGAATATATAAACAAAAAATAAAAAATAAAAAAAGGAAACCCCATCAGTGTCTTCATCAAATATATTCAAATCACAATTTTTAAAAAATTGTAACTTTTTTAAAAAATTTTTTTACATTGGTTTAAAAAAAAAATCCTGTCTTCTGTTAATATCATCATCATCTTTAAAACCACTTTTAAAACGTACTCAAATAAGAACTTGTAGTAAGAACTCTGAAATAAAACTAAAGTTTAAAAAGCAGTGGTCGTTGGGTTTATTTAAAAAAAGCAGCAGCATGATCTAAAATGCGGTGACCATTACAAACACAGATTCTAGGCCATAGGTGCATATGGACAGCGTAGGTAAAATACTAGAACTGTTACTGCTGAGCCCTCAGTAAAAAAAAAAAAAAAACACAAAAAAAAACAATCTATTGTGGATTTACTCATGTTTGTATACATGGCAATTGTATCTGTGTTTGGGAGTTGATGCCAAAGTGATTCACGCTAAGATTGTGTTAAGAGAGAGAGAGTAAAAGGTGAAATCTATTTCATTGAACTGAGTGACATTGTCAAGTGTGAAGATGAACTTCATTGAACGATCGATTGATTGATTGCCTTGTTTAAAAGAAAAAAAAGAGCTGTTCCTCCATGAATGACAATTCGATTGTAACTGCAATAGATCCCTAAGGTGTTTTAGTGCCTTCCACTGATTCGTCAATACAGTATTGCTCCAAATCCTTGATTGTACAACAACTTTTATTTGCCCTTTTCACAGCAGACTCGTAACGCTACAACAGATAGAACTGTGTCAAATCACCAGGTCTGTTGGTCGGTCTGTTGGTTGTGATTGTCAATCCAGCCAGATAAATACATCTTCATAACGATAGGTTCATCAACAACAAAAAAAAAGAAAATAAGCTTTTCCACAGGAGTAAAGTCCTCAACTCCGACAAAACAAATTTTACGCTTGCGATTTTTTTGGGGGGGGAGATTTTTTTTTTTTGGTTTCACGGACAACAAAATGCCTTACTCACACTAAAAACTTAAAAACTCAGTCAGGTTGCTTGATTGAATGAATACATTGCAGACCTAAGTCTTAGAATCTTTAAAGTACACATACATTCATACTGTCAATCAAAAACAAAATGGACCTGGCATTCATCTCATTCAGACTGAATGTCAAAACCCAACTACTGTTGGCTGGTATTACCAAAAGACACAGGATAAAGACACTCTCTATCTCTCTCAATCTACACCGGAGCTCAACAAGACATGTCTTAAGACCCTGCTTGTCTCGGCGAAACCACCACAGAATCTTTACGACAAACCATTTGTCATATATATATCAGTGTGGAACAGTGAAAAATATTTAGTTACAGGGAGTTTGTATTCTTCAAAAAAAAATACATTGGAAAAATGTGCCTGTTGGTAAGATCGTGGTGGGTAGGTGAGTAGAACTTCACGACCTTCCATGTCCACAACGGTGTTTTCTTTAAGGGATTCCTCTTTAAATTTCATCCCGTGCATTTCCTTTTGGCGTGTTTTCAAACCAAAAAGATGCTATTTACTGTACTAAATAGTTATATATATATATATATATTTTAGAAAATATTTATATCTTCAAACAGCATGGCTTCTTCTTCATCATCATCATGAAGAAAGAGGAGAAGAGAGAGATAGAGAAAAGGAACGTGATTCTAATCTCTGTCCAGCAGTGACTATCGTTCGCTTCTTCGTCGTCTTTGATTGAAAAAAAAAAAAACCAAAACGAATCCAAACCCGTGTTCCATCATACAGAGTCTGGTCCCTCGTTTTCAGGGACGGGGGAAGCAAGAGGAGACACCCGAAGTGGGTGGAAGGTACCCCTCATCTTTCCTGTCCTCTCAGGCGGGGTACAGCAGGGGCCTCTCTGTCAAACAGGAAGCCGTAGAGGGCCATGGTCAGACGAATCCAGACTGGTAGGACATCCCTCTGATGCTGCAGGAACTGTGAGGAAGAGAAGAGAGAGGGATGGATGGAGATTAGTATTAAGTCAATCAATCAGTAGAAACCGCATTACCTCGCGCCGAGCAGCACTCCCCCTACTGTATTACCTCACAGTGAGCAGCACTCCCCCTACTGTATTACCTCACGCCGAGCAGCACTCCCCCTACTGTATTACCTCAAGCAGAGCAGCACCTCCCCTACTGTATTACCTCACAGTGAGCAACACTCCCCCTACTGTATTACCTCACGCTGAGCAGCACTCCCCCTACTGTATTACCTCACGCTGAGCAGCACTCCCCCTACTGTATTACCTCACGCTGAGCAGCACTCCCCCTACTGTATTACCTCACGCTGAGCAACACTCCCCCTACTGTATTACCTCACGCTGAGCAACACTCTCCCTACTGTATTACCTCACGCCGAGCAACACTCCCCCTACTGTATTACCTCACGCTGAGCAACACTCCCCCTACTGTATTACCTCACACTCCCCCTACTGTATTACCTCACGCCGAGCAGCACTCCCCCTACTGTATTACCTCACACTCCCCCTACTGTATTACCTCACGCTGAGCAACACTCCCCCTACTGTATTACCTCACACTCCCCCTACTGTATTACCTCACGCCGAGCAGCACTCCCCCTACTGTATTACCTCACACTCCCCTACTGTATTACCTCACGCCGAGCAACACTCCCCCTACTGTATTACCTCAGCACTCCCCCTACTGTATTACCTCACGCCGAGCAGCACTCGCCCTACTGTATTACCTCACGCTGAGCAGCACTCCCCCTACTGTATTACCTCACGCTGAGCAGCACTCCCCCTACTGTATTACCTCACGCTGAGCAGCACTCCCCCTACTGTATTACCTCACGCTGAGCAGCACTCCCCCTACTGTATTACCTCAGCACTCCCCCTACTGTATTACCTCACGCTGAGCAACACTCCTCCTACTGTATTACCTCACACTGCACCTCCCCATTCACTGAACCTTCTTCCAGCCAGGACAATGACAACAATAAAGACCAAACAAGATATACACAAAGCAAGTGTTTTACATCACATTTATCAGCTAGATATGTGAATCGTAATAATCTAGCTAGCCAGCTAGTTATAAACAGGCAAAAATGACCTAAAACTAATATTAAGCAAGATAGCAATGAATAATTGACATCTATCTGGCTAGCTAACAGTACTAGCAGCTAGCCAGTTAGCCCTATTGGCTTATTATGGGCTTGCTACAGTGGGGCAAAAAAGTATTTAGTCAGCCACCAATTGTGCAAGTTCTCCCACTTAAAAAGATGAGGCCTGTAATTTTCATCATACTTTTCTGCCCCACTGTATATACAGTAGGCAGGTAAAACATGCCAAAATTAACACAGCGTGTATTTACTAAAATATTACTAAAATATTGTAGCAACAAATGAGATGTGAAAAGGCAACATTTCATTCCGTCGTCGAAGTTTATTTTATCTCGCTTCAGCTCAAATAATGTCCACCATTTTCAATACATTTTGTCGCTCTTTTTTTAAATTATTTTTTTTACATGGTTGCATCATATTTCTTTGTAACAGCATAGCTTCCGTCCCTCTCCTCGCCTCGAACCAGGGACCCTCTGCACACATCAACCACAGTCACTCACGAAGCATCGTTACCCATCGCGCCACAAAAGCCGCGGGGAACAACTACTTCTAGGTCTCAGAGCGAGTGACGTCACCGACTGAAACACTATTAGCGCGCACCACCACTACCTAGCTAGCCATTTCACATCGGCCACATTTGCATACTTTCTATTGAAGCTCGCGTCGATGCATGCTTCAAAATATGTACAAAACAGGAAGTACGTATTCGAGAAGAGCCCGTCGTGCTCTGTTTCGCATACTTTGAATAGGAGTCATACTCTGAACCTCCAGTGCTCAGAGCACGGTAGTATGCATTTTGTCTGTGGTGCTTCCTGAGTTCATTGTGACATCATGGTTCTGAAGTGAAACAACACCATCACCGACGGTAACCAGCTGTCTAGACCAGACAAAACACTAGAACAGATCTGATATTTCCACAACAGCAGTTTGTGTGTTTCTGTCTCTAAGTGTTTGTGTTTGGTTTGCAACATAACTGGGTTCTGTCACTAAGGGCTGTCTGTCCCACATAGACACAGTACACAGGGTGAGATCCAGACTGTGGGGTCAGATAAGGTCCAGTAACAGGGTTAGACCCAGACTGTCGGGTCTGGCTAAGAGGGGTGGGAGGGCATTTGGGCTCCCGAGTGGCACAGCAGTCTAAGGCACTGTGTCTCAGTGCAAGAGGCGTCACTACAGTCCTTGGTTAGAATCCAGGCTGTATCACATACGGCCTGGATTTGGAATCCCATAGG
This sequence comes from Oncorhynchus nerka, assembly GCF_034236695.1. Classification (NCBI taxonomy): domain Eukaryota; kingdom Metazoa; phylum Chordata; class Actinopteri; order Salmoniformes; family Salmonidae; genus Oncorhynchus; species Oncorhynchus nerka. The sequence continues at coordinate 6,545,181 of NC_088408.1, read as the reverse complement.
GAGGCGCACAATTGGCCCAGCGTCATCCGGGTTTGTCCCGGAGTAGGCCGTCATTGTAAAAAAAGAAATTTGTTCTTAACTGACTTCCTGAGTTAAATCAAAATAAAATGTAAAAAAAGTGGTCTGGCTAAGAGCAATAGGGCCACTGCTCCAGGTTAAGAAACAGGGCTCGTATACAGTTCTATTTGGATGGGTTTAGTTTATGCAGAGTCAAATCAAATCCAAAATGTTTATATAGCCCTTCTTACATCAGCTGATATCTCAAAGTGCTATACAGAAACCCAGCCTAAAACCCCAAACAGCAAGCAATGCAGGTGTAGAAGCACAGTGGCTAGGAAAACCTCCCTAGGAAGGCCAAAACCTAGGAAGAAAACTAGAGAGGAACCAGGCTATGAGGGGTGGCCAGTCCTCTACTGGCTGTACTGGGTAGAGAGGAACCAGGCTATGAGGGGTGACCAGTCCTCTACTGGCTGTACTGGGTAGAGAGGAACCAGGCTATGAGGGGTGGCCAGTCCTCTACTGGCTGTACTGGGTAGAGAGGAACCAGGCTATGAGGGGTGGCCAGTCCTCTACTGGCTGTACTGGGTAGAGAGGAACCAGGCTATGAGGGGTGGCCAGTCCTCTACTGGCTGTACTGGGTAGAGAGGAACCAGGCTATGAGGGTGGCCAGTCCTCTACTGGCTGTACTGGGTAGAGAGGAACCAGGCTATGAGGGGTGGCCAGTCCTCTACTGGCTGTACTGGGTAGAGAGGAACCAGGCTATGAGGGGTGACCAGTCCTCTACTGGCTGTACTGGGTAGAGAGGAACCAGGCTATGAGGGTGGCCAGTCCTCTACTGGCTGTACTGGGTAGAGAGGAACCAGGCTATGAGGGGTGGCCAGTCCTCTACTGGCTGTACTGGGTAGAGAGGAACCAGGCTATGAGGGGTGGCCAGTCCTCTACTGGCTGTACTGGGTAGAGAGGAACCAGGCTATGAGGGGTAGCCAGTCGTAAACAACCTCTCTGAGGCTGAGACAGAAAGACTTTGGGAGAAAGCTCCCTGTATTTCATCACTTCCCATATTGACGCCCTGCTTCCCCAACCAGACAGTGTAACCAGTAATATACACGTTAACTGACTAATGATCATAACAAGGCAAGGCTGCTCCAGATAGGAAACCATCTGATGCCTTCCTCCTACATCTGTCACTTTATATTCGGGGTGTATAGAAGCTGCTTCCACCCCCTCCTCTCCCCTCTCTGTTCAAGCGGGGCTCCAGTAGGCTTTCTGTCTGAAGAGCTGGTCTGGGTATTGCAACGGGTTGGGTAAGCATCTGCCTGTTTCAATCGCTCTTGTTCTCTTTATCCCAAACCCCTGTCCCGAACTCTCCCTCTATATTCTCTATTCCTCCCCCTCTCTCTTTCTCTCCCAGCCAGAGCAAGGCAGACTCTCCCTCTCCCAGACTATCTGATGCAGCCCTGGCAGAGCTGACTGAACCGAGTTGAACCAACGCAACAAACCCTCCCCTATAATTGAGCTTTAATTAATTGTCTTCATGTTTTGCTGCAGGGCCTATTTAAAATAGTACTACTTCAAAACACAAGTCATACTCTGGCATGATGTGCTTGTGGCTTCTCTCTGTGCACTTCACTGTGGGTAGTGGAGAAGACTGACTACTAAAACGTTTTTTTTTCTTCCTCAAGCTACCCTGGCAACTCTGGCTGCCCTGGCTGCCCTGGCAACTCTGGCTGCCCTGGCAACTCTGGCTACAACATGTTTTGTTCTAATTTTCTTTAGGGCCCTTTAAGACTATTTGATATAAATATAAAAACATAACAATTTCAAAAGATTTTGCTGAGTTGCAATTCATTGAAATTAAATTCAACAACATTTTGAAAGAAATAAACGTTGTGTGTATGGAACATTTCACTTCAGCTCATGAAACCAACACTTTACATGGTGCGTTTATATTTTTGTATATAGCTGAGCCATTTGTTTTGAGTCTTTTAATATGGCCTTAAAGTGTCCAGAATCCAAGAGAGAGGTGAATCTCAGAGCAGACATTGAACATGTTGGGCCCTAAACTGTATATTGTATGACAGGGATTTTGGACAGAAATTTCCTGGCAGGGACAATACTAAAGTGCTTCATCAGTCACGTGTGTGTGTGTGTGTGTGTGTGTGTGTGTGGTCAAATTTACTAACCAAATACAACAACAAGTTCTGGTAGATATTGTTTGAAATATGACAGACTTTGTTAAGAATAGAATCAGATCATTCAGGATAAAAACAACAAACCTTCTCTCGTCTCTGTCTCTTTTAGATAAAAACACAATAGCTCTCTCTCTGTCTCACACACACATGTCGAGCCAGTCAGTGGGGTGAGCGAGTGAGTGGAGAATTGTGGGTAGTTGTTGCGTTACCGGTTGTGTCTGTGTTGAGTTAGTCACGGTTCTATTTTTAGACAGCCACATAAACAGCCGGCGAGCCTACCCACACACAGTAGTATCTCTCGCTCTGACCTCGTCTGTCTCTCTGTGTTACAGTCAGTCAGCCTACCCACACACAGTAGTATCTCTCGCTCTGACCTCGTCTGTCTCTCTGTGTTACAGTCAGTCAGCCTACCCACACACAGTAGTATCTCTCGCTCTGACCTCGTCTGTCTCTCTGTGTTACAGTCAGTCAGCCTACCCACACACAGTAGTATCTCTCGCTCTGACCTCGTCTGTCTCTCTGTGTTACAGTCAGTCAGTCAGTCAGTGTTACAGTCAGTCAGTGTTACAGTCAGTCAGTCAGTGTTACCAGTCAGTCAGTCAGTCAGTCAGTCAGTCAGTGTTACCGTCAGTCAGTCAGTCAGTGTTACAGTCAGTCAGTCAGTGTTACCGTCAGTCAATCAGTCAGTCAGTGTTACCGTCAATCAGTCAGTCAGTCAGTGTTACCGTCAGTCAGTCAGTCAGTGTTACAGTCAGTCAGTCAGTGTTACAGTCAGTCAGTCAGTGTTACAGTCAGTCAGTCAGTGTTACAGTCAGTCAGTCAGTCAGTGTTACAGTCAGTCAGTCAGTCAGTGTTACAGTCAGTCAGTCAGTGTTACAGTCAGTCAGTCAGTCAGTCAGTGTTACAGTCAGTCAGTCAGTGTTACAGTCAGTCAGTCAGTGTTACAGTCAGTCAGTCAGTCAGTGTTACAGTCAGTCAGTCAGTGTTACAGTCAGTCAGTCAGTCAGTGTTACCGTCAGTCAGTCAGTCAGTCAGTCAATCAGTCAGTGTTACAGTCAGTCAGTCAGTCAGTCAGTCAGTCAGTGTTACAGTCAGTCAGTCAGTCAGTCAGTGTTACCGTCAGTCAGTCAGTCAGTGTTACCGTCAGTCAGTCAGTCAGTCAGTCAATCAGTCAGTGTTACAGTCAGTCAGTGTTACAGTCAGTCAGTCAGTCAGTGTTACCGTCAGTCAGTCAGTCAGTGTTACCGTCAGTCAGTCAGTCAGTCAGTGTTACCGTCAGTCAGTGTTACCGTCAGTCAGTCAGTGTTACCGTCAGTCAGTCAGTGTTACCGTCAGTCAGTCAGTCAGTCAGTCAGTGTTACAGTCAGTCAGTCAGTGTTACAGTCAGTCAGTCAGTCAGTGTTACAGTCAGTCAGTCAGTCAGTGTTACCGTTAGTCAGTCAGTCAGTCAGTCAGTGTTACCGTTAGTCAGTCAGTCAGTCAGTGTTACCGTCAGTCAGTCAGTCAGTCAGTGTTACCGTCAGTCAGTCAGTCAGTCAGTCAGTCAGTGTTACAGTCAGTCAGTCTGTCCGTCTCCGTTACCGCCCGTATGTCTGTCCGTCTCCGCCCGTATGTCTGTCCGTCTCCGTTACCGCCCGTATGTCTGTCCGTCTCCGTTACCGCCCGTATGTCTGTCCGTCTCCGTTACCGCCCGTATGTCTGTCCGTCTCCGTTACCGCCCGTATGTCTGTCCGTCTCCGTTACCGCCCGTATGTCTGTCCGTCTCCGTTACCGCCCGTATGTCTGTCCGTCTCCGTTACCGCCCGTATGTCTGTCCGTCTCCGTTACCGCCCGTATGTCTGTCCGTCTCCGTTACCGCCCGTATGTCTGTCCGTCTCCGTTACCGCCCGTATGTCTGTCCGTCTCCGTTACCGCCCGTATGTCTGTCCGTCTCCGTTACCGCCCGTATGTCTGTCCGTCTCCGTTACCGCCCGTATGTCTGTCCGTCTCCGTTACCGCCCGTATGTCTGTCCGTCTCCGTTACCGCCGTATGTCTGTCCGTCTCCGTTACCGCCCGTATGTCTCTGTTACTGTCTGTTAACGCCTGTATGTCTCTGTTACCATCTCTGTTCCAGTCTCTCTCTCTGTTCTAATAATCAGGCTCATACCTCTACAGACAGATTTACATTGGAGTCATTTAGCCGACAAAATGGTAGGATTACACATCAGAAGTGCAATTTTTAAACTAAGAGCCAACCTCTTTCTCACTGTAAACAATAATTTATGGACTCGGTGACCTGGCACCACCCTCTAGCATATCTGCTTGGTAATTTGTGGTTGGGTTCTATTGAATGGTTCTAACCCAGAATGTGGATGAATCAGTGACAGAGCTCTATTTTTAACAGGCTTATTTGTGGCCACCCCAGCTGGCAAAATGTTGGGTCTTTTTCTTTTCACAGTGAAGAGCCACAAAGACACATAAATCTGGAAGTGGGTGGCCCAAGCTCAAAGCCACACACACACACACACACACACACACACTACAGTTAGTTAACCTTTGACCCGTACCAGTTGAACATGGTCCTGGTGGAACTGGTCTCCGATCTCCCGGAGCTTACGTCCGATCCTCGCCTCTGCGCTATCCTCCACCCGCTCTTCCTCTGGTCTCTCCTCCATTCTCCTCCTCTCCTCGTCCTCCCTCCTTCCCTCCTCGTTCCGCCTCTCTCCCCGATCGTCCATGGGCTCGAACCGAGCTGGGAAGTGCAAGCGGAATCCAGCGTTGCCTGTGGGAAGAAAATGGATGTTGTTCAGTGTCATGGATTTAGCCTCTGATTCACCATCAATACGTGAGATTGACCCAAGTACAGAAATCCATACTCTTTCGCCGTTAAAAAAAATAAATACAAAAATGAAGAAAGAAGTGTGTTAAAAGAGACCTCATTCCCTTTACCTGTTCCTGTGAAGTGGACAGATTAGAATTGACAACAAAATATACTCCGGTCGAATGACACAAGCAGCTAAACTTTAGATTTTACCGGTGGCTGTGTTTGTGTCTCAGTCACAGAGACGCAGCACTCCTCTCGTCTGTCACAAAGACCGGCCGGCCGGCTGCCTAGCTGACTCACAGTGTTTGCTCTAGAGTGCCGCCACAGTACCTGTATCGTTGGCAGTAACACTAAACTGGTTCTATCAGATGTGGCTTTCAGAGAAATGGGTTTCTTACAGTCAAAATCTCCACTGTAAAATAAAACTCCCTCTATGTAGCCGGTTGAAAATAATACGTGCTTCCCAAATTTCACCCCCCAAGGGCCCTGGTAAACAGTATATCACTATAAAGAGGGGACCATTTGGGACTCACTCTAAGTGAACTCAACAACAACCTTGATGAGCTGTGTTGGGCTGTGGCACGGCAGAGTGTTTAGTTAGTCACTGCCCCTAGCATGGACTTACATGCCATGCCGTTAGGAAAACAAACATCTTTACATAACACTACAGAGATCTGTCTGTCTGTCTGTTTCTCTGTCTACAGATAGGTGGGAGGGACAGACAGACAAAGATACAAATCTGTGCAAGAAACAACTAGGAGCTCTACAAGCTACAGAGTATCAAGTAATGGAGAGAGGCGGTGTTTGGGTGTCAATTCCTTTTAGTTCAGGAAGTAAACTGACATTCTAATTAAAATTGTCTTCGGTGCGTTTCGACGGAGGACATTTTGAATTTGGGTAGCACTTAATACGAACTCTAAATAAAGCATTTTAGAATGGATTCGTAAATTATTTATTCATCATTACTCCATTCATAAGATAAACTTCCTTTAACATCCTCGGTGTTGTGGGCTTATTGTTTAACCGTTAATAAAGTTCAGGGGAACGTTTAGAGACCTTAAGGAGCATCAGATACTCCTGGAATGTCTACCAATGACCATGTCCATCTTCTGGTGAGGAAATTACACTGGTCACTCAAAACATTTATCAAATTAATTATAAAGTATAAAATTGCCCACAACTTTAATAAGATGAGGCCAAACAAAAATAATTAACTAATGGTTTATAATGACCTATATTAAAAACATCTTATGAATGGATTCATGATTAATAAATGAATAAACTATTTACTAATCCATTATAAATTAATGTGGCGTTATAAAGTGCTACCCAAATTCCAATTCCAAATCCCACAGAAGTGAATTGGAATGAGAATGTGTGTTTCCCTGCCTTTGTCTGCGTTTTCTCCTGTACGACAGTGTTTGGATGAAATATGTAAAAGGTGGTAGGATGATTAGCGACAGTGAGGTAGAATACCTGAATGTCACACAATATCTCCACTTTGAATTGCAAAACAGTCCCTGTGCCTCGGTCTAGTGGAAGAAGAGAAAAACCCCCAGAGTCACACGACACTTTAACTGATCTGATCAGACCGGAGTCAAATAGTTACACCTGTTCACATAGTTCAGCTGTGTTTGGATTTGGTTGGTCTAGTCAAAAAGGAACCAATGGGATAGTCCACAAAATTGCAAAACGCCGAATCAAAACACATATCATCCAATAGCATTTTGAAATGGGTTCCTCTTCGTCCTTTTTCTTACCATGGAACAGTATTCTTCCCTGGTGATTGTCCTGCACCCCGCAGGGAAAGTCGTTGTTGTTGTTGTGGCCTTGTGGTACCATGAGGTTGTGTCCCTCTGACCGCGGGACAATGGCGTTGGGTCCAGTCGACGTCTGTGTAGACCTGTCCTGGGTGTCTTCTCTGGCCCTGCTCTCCCGGTCATGAAACTTGATTTCCCTGAAGGGGGTGCCCCAGCACTGGGAGACAGGACGCTGAAGAGACATGTCCTCCTCTTCATCATCCATTGGGAGCCTCAGAGGTAGTCTCCCTACAGGAGAGAGACAGGAGAAACGGTGTGAGACAGAAGTGTGTGTGAGTCTGTTTGAGAGAGAGACAGAGAGACATGTCTCCCTCATCAATCAGGAGCCTCAGAGGTAGTCTACCTACAGGAGACGACAAGGATACAGGGAGGGACTTTAATTTCTGTGAGAGAGACAGGGAGGGAGTTACTGTAAATCAAGTGAGGGGGAGTTACTGTAAATCGGGTGAGGGGGAGTTACTGTAAATCGGGTGAGTTACTGTAAGTAAATCGGGTGAGTTACTGTAAATCGGGTGAGTTACTGTAAATCAGGTGAGTTACTGTAAATCAGGTGAGTTACTGTAAATCGGGTGAGTTACTGTAAATCGGGTGAGGGGGAGTTACTGTAAATCAGGTGAGGGGGACTAACTGTAAATCAGGTGAGGGGGAGTTACTGTAAATCGGGTGGAACATACAACTTTGGCAACAAGCAATTCTTGAGCAAACAGGCTTACAACAGCACTCAAAGTATATGTTAGAAAAGAGGTGGGAGTAGTTGTGTGTGTGAACTGCTGAACTGGAAGGACTTGATGGAATTATTCATTATTAGACATATATATATATATATATAAATAACAGGTGCAAAAACAACATGGAAGGAGTGGTAATAGATTATCACACTCATTCAAAACACAATTTTTTCAAAAAGCAAATTTAGATCATTCTGATTCCTGGTATGTTGCTGCCCCCAAATGCTCATCATCAGTGTCAGAAGGCAGGATCCCAGCGCATGTGGAGAGCCAGCATGGGGATAAAAGCATCTTCTCACCAGAACCACCTTCCTCTGCCTCACTGTGTCAACCAGAGCACAGCACAGACACACACTGAGTGCGAACACACACGCATACAACGAGCGCAGCACAGAAAACACACACACGCCAAGCGCACAGACAACTCAGAGGACTAGATTCCCCTGTCTGCACACTTCAGCTAAAGCTTTCAGAGACTCTCTGCTCTATGTCTCTCAGTCAACCTCTGCTCAGTCAACCTCTGCTCAGTCAACCTCTGCTCAGTCAACCTCTGCTCAGTCAACCTCTGCTCAGTCAACCTCTGCTCAGTCAACCTCTGCTCAGTCAACCTCTGCTCAGTCAACCTCTGCTCAGTCAACCTCTGCTCAGTCAACCTCTGCTCAGTCAACCTCTGCTCAGTCAACCTCTGCTCAGTCAACCTCTGCTCAGTCAACCTCTGCTCAGTCAACCTCTGCTCAGTCAACCTCTGCTCTCACGACAGGAATAAAGCAGCATGTTAACTAACGCTACCTTCCCAGGGAGAAACCACAGTGCCTGCCTCACTTATGCTACTGGCTGAGTTCATGGAGCAGCTCCACGCGCCTGCCTCACTTATGCTACTGGCTGAGTTCATGGAGCAGCTCCACGCGCCTGCCTCACTTATGCTACTGGCTGAGTTCATGGAGCAGGAAGGAACACAAACAAGTTTCACTGCACACTGTCTGTCTGTCTGTCTGTCTGTCTGTCTGTCTGTCTGCCTGCCTGTCTGTCTGCTTGCCTGTCTGTCTCTGCTTGCCTGTCTGCCTGGGCATCATGGCAGGTTATGAGCTGCCATGTTTATTTAAAGATATCTATGCAGAAATGGCTCTGGCATTTCCTGGTTGCTAAACAGTTGCCTTATTACAGTTTGTGACAAAATAAGCAAGTATAGTGTGCAGAGAATCACTGTACCATCTAAACGGCTGTGAAAATATATTTTACATAAGCAAAACTATTGTATGTTCACCCGTTTGAAGCTGGTGTACAAAACCGAAAGTAAAAGACACAGACTACATTTAAGAACGGGAAGAATAGAAAATAGCTCACATGGAACCGATCTACCACTTAGAATTATTTTCAAAAACAATGAAAGATCTAGAACTAATATGTCTATGTGATTTAGTTCAGGGTCACCCCCCCCCCCCCACACACAAAAAAAAGTGTCTCTTTTCCTGTTGTTGGGTGACAACACGAGAGGGATTGACATGCAAATCCCAGAGCTGAAACTGGATCTGTGGTTATTGAGTTTGAGCACAGTGCGGTGACGGATAACATCGTGTTGAATGAGGTCATAATGTACTGTATCGGAAGAGGGACGACATTTGAATGAAACTTGTGGAAAAACATTGAATGATGATGATGATGACGATGAGCGCTGTTGAAGTGCAGTGTTTCAGCTGCATAATTTTCCAGGGTGGAGGCGCAAAGTTACCACAATGCTTACTGTTGTAGGACTACTAGCCATTTTCCTATGGTATGCTACAGGAAGTGTAGTTCAGATACCAAGACCATAGACTACAGGAAAACAGTTACTAGTAAGTACTAAACATTATAGACTACAGGAAAATAGTTACTAGTAAGTACTAAACACTATAGACTACATTATAAAATAGTTACTAGCAAGTGTAAAACACTACATGATAAAATAGTTACTAGCAAGTACTAAAAACTATAGACTACATTATAAAATAGTTACAAGTACTAAACACTACATACTACATGATAAAATAGTTACTAGCAAGTACTAAACACTATAGACAACATGATAAAATAGTTACTAGCAAGTACTAAACACTATAGACTACATGATAAAATAGTTACTAGCAAGTACTAAACACTACATGATAAAATAGTTACTAGCAAGTATAAAACACTACATGATAAAATAGTTACTAGCAAGTATAAAACACTACATGATAAAATAGTTACTAGCAAGTATAAAACACTACATGATAAAATAGTTACTAGCAAGTATAAAACACTACATGATAAAATAGTTACTAGCAAGTATAAAACACTACATGATAAAATAGTTACTAGCAAGTATAAAACACTACATGATAAAATAGTTACTAGCAAGTATAAAACACTACAGACTACATGATAAAATAGTTACTAGCAAGTATAAAACACTACATGATAAAATAGTTACTAGCAAGTATAAAACACTACATGATAAAATAGTTACTAGCAAGTATAAAACACTACAGACTACATGATAAAATAGTTACTAGCAAGTATAAAACACTACAGACTACATGATACAACAAGTAAACAGTGCCTTTAAATCATGCTGGCAGTGAGCAGAAGGCTGGCAGGCTGCACACACACCCTGCCTGGGGCATGAGGCAGGCTGCACACACACCCTGCCTGGGGCATGAGGCAGGCTTGCCAAACTCTGCTCTGTGGTCACAGGGGCCGAGGCTGCGGCTCCATCTGTGTACTGGGCTCTCTTCTTCCACCTCGCTCTCCTCTAGTTCTCTCTCATGCCAGAAGGTAAGGGCACAAGGTGAGCTCTATATCCAGGCACCTGCTAGGGTGACAGGCTACCGGAGAATTCAGTAGGAGGCATTATTGGCATAGCCCAAGTCTAAAATGTGTATATTTATTTATAATTACCATAAACTGGCTTGTTATAAATTCGGCTATAATGTCTAATAATTGAATATGAAATACAACGGAAACAAAATGTGTTTCTTCATAATTCTAATGTAACCTAAAAATCGGGGTGACTTTGGGAGCACGCGGTGCAGGGTGGGTCTCGAGGAACGCAATTAGCCCACGTGTATCTGGTGAGGTGCGTGTGGCAGGCAGCTCGAGAGCGGAGCGCCGCGGGGCATATCGCTACCTAAACAAGGAAAATCGTTTATGGTAGTGTGTGGAACAAACGGAAAATCTGTCATAACATGACACCGACTTGCGATAAGAATAAAAATGAGCTACTGATTTATCTTTGAGCGTTGGAGCGAAAAACAATGAATGTCAGTGCCAGATGACTTGATATCGCAGAGCAATGATATATTATGAAGAAAGTGTCCTTCCTTGATTACCCTTTTTTCCCCAGGTAGAAATTAAATGAAAAATTGAGATTCTTGAATAAAATCACATAGTTAACCGCAATCCGAACGTTGCAACTGTTGCAATAAAAACAGCAGCGCGTGCCAAGTGGACTCGTCCCGTGCGGCGAAATTATTCCACCTGCTACCTGTGTGTGGCGCTGGCTGGCTGGCTGGCCACATTGCTGCGCTCGATTCGACCCAATCTCACCGCAAAGTGGATGGAATTACACAAAAATGCTAACAGTAGGCTATTTCAAACTTTTATAAAGTAGGCTATATAAAAAGTAGGCCTGTGCCTAACAAGAACCATGCTTGAAGAACATTAGGAAACGGTCTCATATCAGTCGTGCTTGTGGAAGGCTCAATTTTCTTAACCACAGTGGTGTGAGGAAACAAAGCAAGAATATACATGATATATGTGTCCTGTTACACACTTGTAGAAGTGTGTAATCGAAATGTTTTTTTTCTTGCAACTCCCTCAGACACCTGCAGGGAGTGGGGTCACGGCCAGGGTCACCATTGTCCAGTGCCCCGTGTAGCAGTTCGGGTTGAGTGTTTTTGCTCATGGGCACAACGACAGCTTGTTCATGTTTTCGGCTCGGGGATTCGAACCAGCAGTTACTGTCCCAACGCTCTAAAGTCCAACGCGGACTGCTCCCAAAACAACCGATCCACACTTCCATTCTCTTTTAAGTCACTCAGCGCAATTAATTTCCCACTAAACAGGCTAATGTTCAAGGATCGAAAAAGACAATTCACTAAGTTTAAAGTCCGGGGGGGATGGAGCTCACTGTAGCCAAACTGTAAACGGAAAGTGGTTGACAGACAAGCCATCACACACAACCCGATGCCCGTACATGTTCACCACATTTGTTTACAAACTGAGCAACCAGGCGGCACACTGACAACTTCAGCCCAAATCTACAAATGTCATTCATTGCTCTATTTATTACCACACAAAATGATTCACAAGCATAGGACTCACCGCCAGTTAAGTAAGTTACTTCCGTTGTGATGGGTGGTATCTTGTCAACTTGCTGTTACTGATTCTCCAGAATTGAACAGAGCTGTGTATCCTTCAACCTTTTGCATTACAGACTCTCAGATGAATGTTTGCTGTTTCTGGACGAGTGTTTTTTTCTCTCTCTGAAACGCCACTGACAAATTGGTCCGCCCAGACAAGGCTCTGGCCCCACCCCTTTACCAGATATTCATGAAGTACATGTTAATACAATCTCTTAAAGTGACAGTATATCATTTGTTTGTTCTGCCTTGCTAAACTCATGCCAATAACAATGTTATTTCGTGATTTATTTTCAATTGATATTACTGTTGTAAAAATCCTCTCTTGAAGGCATTGATGTAATTACACTAAGCCCTGTATGCAACCAGAATAACGATTTCATGTTACATCAAAACATGGTCAACTATAGCTATCATTGTTATTTAAAAACAAATTAAAATGGGTGTTGGTACAATAATTAAAGTTGTATTATTATACAAACGTTTATGTTGTTGATCCACTATGAGTCATTCACTACGAACCCTTTTGTTGATTCACTAGGAGTAATTCACTGGTAACCCTGTTGTTGATTCACTATGAGTCATTCACTGGTAACCCTGTTGTTGATCCACTATGAGTCATTGTTGTTGATCCACTATGAGTCATTCACTGGTAACCCTGTTGTTGATCCACTATGAGTCATTCACTGGTAACCCTGTTGTTGATTCACTATGAGTCATTCACTGGTAACCCTGTTGTTGATCCACTATGAGTCATTGTTGTTGATTCACTATGTCATTCGCTGGTAACCCTGTCAAAGATAATAATTTTCAATGTTAGTGTTGGTGAATCCATATTTTATACTGCATGTCCCCTTTAAGAGATCATTCACCTTCTTATGTCGTTGAACTGGTGACACATAACCGGCCAATCAGATGCTATGTTATGGTCCCGCCTCCTGCTTCACATATCTTTACATGTGTAGAAGTAAAAAAGACCCCCCCCCATATTTTCTGTAATTGACATGTGACTGTTGTCTCAGCTGATATAACCTCTACTTGGCAAAACCCAATGATGTGATGTGATGTTATGCACACGTTAGATACAGGAGGTGTAAAGAATTAATCATGTGCTAGTCTATATACCAGTGTGATAACGTAGCAGCCTATATACCAATGTGATAATGTAGCAGCCTATATACCAAAGTGATAATGTAGGAGTCTACATAACGGCATGCGATAATGGAGCAGCCTATTTACCTGTGTGATAATGTAGTAGTCTACACAACGACATGTGATAATGTAGCAGCATATTTACCAGTGTGATAATGTAGCCGTCTACATAACGACATGTGATAATGTAGCAGCCTATATACCATTGTGATCATGTAGCAGCCTATATACCAACGTGATAATGTAGAAGTCTACATAACGGCATGCGATAATGGAGCAGATGATATACCAACATGATAGTGATGCAGTCTACATAATGACACGTGATAATGTAGTTGTCTATACATCAAAGTGATAATGTAGCGTCTACATAGCCACATGTGATAATGTAGCAGCCTATAGACCAACGTGATAATGTAGCAGTCAACATAAAGACACGTGATAATGTAGCAGCCCAAATACCTACGTGATAATGTAGCAGTCTACATAACGACATGTGATAATGGAGCAGCCTATAATCCAACATGGGATAATGTAAGAGTCTATATACAAACATAAAATCAAATCAAATCATTCTTGAGTCTATATACAAACATGTGATAATATAGCAGTCTATATACCAACATGTAATAATGCAGTAGTCTATATACCAATATGTGATAATGCAGCAGTCTATATACCAGCATGTGATAATGTAGCAGCCAATATAACAACATGTGATAATGTAGCAGCCTAAATACCAGCATGTGATAATGTAACAGTCTATATACCAACATGTGATAATGTAGGAGCCTATATACCAACATGTGATAATGTAGCAGTCTATATATACCAACATGTGATAATGTAAGAGCATATTTACCCACATGTGTTAATGTAGAGGCCTATATACCAACATGAGATAATTTAGCAATCTATATACCAACATGTGATCATGTAAATCCTATATACCAACATGTCATAATGTAGGAGCCTATATACCAACATGTGATAATGTAAAAGCCTATATACCAACATGTGATAATGTAGCAGTCTATATACCAACATGTGATAATGTAGCACGCTATATACCAACATGTAATAATGTAGAAGCCAATATACCAACATGTGATGATGTAGCAGTCTATATACCAACATGCGATAATGTAGCACACTATATGCCAACATGTGATAATGTAGCAGTCTATATACCAACATGTGATAATGTATGAGTATATATACCAACATGTAATAATGTAGCAGTCTATATACCAACATGTGATAATGTAGCAGGCTATATACCGTCATGTAATAATGTAGAAGTCTATATACCAACATGTGATAATGTAGTAGCCTGTATACCAACATGTGATAATGTAAGAGCACATTACCCATATGTGATAATGTAGAGGGATATATATCAACATGTGATCATGTAGCAGGTGATATACCAAACGTGATAATGTAGCAGTCTATATACCAACATGTGATAATGTAGAAGCCTATATACCAACATGTGATAATGTAAGAGCACATTACCCATATGTGATAATGTAGAGGCATATATACCAACATGTTATAATGTTGTAGCCTATGTACTAACATGTGATAATGTAGCAGCCTATATACCAACATGTGATAATGTAAGAGCACATTACCCATATGTGATAATGTAGAGGCATATATATCAACATGTGATAATGTAGCAGGTGATATACCAAATGTGATAATGTAGCAGTCTATATACCAACATGTGATAATGTAGAAGCCTATATACCAACATGTGATAATGTAGCTGTCTATATACCATCATTTGATAATGTAAGAGTCTATATACCAACATGTGATAATGTAGCAGCCTATATACCAACATGTGATAATGTAGAGGCCTATATACCAACATGTGATAATGTAGAAGCCTATATACCAACATGTGATATCGTAGCAGCCTATATACCAACATGTAATAATGTAGCAGCCTATATACCAACATGTGATAATGTAGAAGCCTATATACCAACATGTGATAATGTAGAGGCCTATATACCAACTTGTAATAATGTAACAGTCTATATACCAACATGTGATAATGTAGAGGCCTATATACCAACATGTGATAATGTAGAAGCCTATATACCAACATGTGATAATGTAGAGGCCTATATACCAACTTGTGATAATGTAGAAGCCTATATACCAACATGTGATAATGTAGAGGCCTATATACCAACTTGTGATAATGTAGAAGCCTATATACCAACATGTGATAATGTAGAGGCCTATATACCAACATGTGATAATGTAACAGTCTATATACCAACATGTGATAATGTAGAAGCCTATATACCAACATGTGATATCGTAGCAGCCTATATACCAACATGTGATATCGTAGCAGCCTATATACCAACATGTGATAATGTAGTAGCCTATATACCAACATATGATAATGTAGAAGCCTATATACCAACATGTGATAATGTAGAAGCCTATATACCAACATGTGATATCGTAGCAGCCTATATACCAACATGTGATATCGTAGCAGCCTATATACCAACATGTGATATCGTAGCAGCCTATATACCAACATGTGATATCGTAGCAGCCTATATACCAACATGTGATAATGTAGAAGCCTATATACCAACATGTGATAACGTAGATGCCTATATACCAACATGTGATCATGTAGAAGCCTATATACCAACATGTGATAATGTAGAAGCCTATATACCAACATGTGTTTTGTGTGTTTCAAGATTTATTGTCACATGCGCAAGTACATTGACATCATTACTTGTGTGTGTGCGTGTTTGTGTGTGTACACCAGCCTCATACAACAGTAGTAAGCAACACAGAGACCAGAACGCAGCATCTTCTTCTTCTCCTGGTACCAACAACATGAGTCATTCTCCATCAGATGCTGCCCTGCCTGTGGGGTTATCCTGCCAGATATAAGCAGTATATTTTGAGTCCGCCTGCTGTGGCAAAAACAAACTCTGTACCATTTTACAGTCACCGCCCTGAGCCCTGTTCACTGTGTGTGTGTGTGTGTGTGTCCTCTTCTGATGGATCTGCAATGACAGAGGCACAAACAACAACCCTGCCTGGTGACTCTGGCTAGCTGCAGGGTGGAGGGTCGCAGTGTGTGTGTGTGTGTGCGTGTGTGTGTGTGTGCGTGTGTGTGTGTGTGTGCATCGTAGTGTAGATGCCATGGCATCATTCCAAATGGGACAATAATACTGGGACAATACTGGTAATCTAATACTACCATTGTATCACTGACTGATCTGCAGTGTGGGTGGACACAAGTGACAATGTGTTATTGTGAGGCAGACAGGCACAGGCTCAACAGACAGGCACAGGCGACAGATACAGGCTCAACAGACAGGCACAACAGACAGATACAGGCACAACAGACATGATCAACAGACAGGCTTAAGAGACAGATACAGGCTCAACAGACAGGCTCAACAGACAGATACAGGCTCAACAGACAGATACAGGCTCAACAGACAGGCTCAACAGACAGGCACAGGCGACAGAGACAGGCTCAACAGACATATACAGGCTCAACAGACAGGCTCAACTGACAGATACAGGCTCAACAGACAGGCTCAACAGACAGATACAGGCTCAACTGACAGATACAGGCTCAACAGACAGGCTCAACTGACAGATACAAGCTCAACAGACAGATACAGGCTCAACAGACAGATACAGGCTCAACTGACAGATACAGGCTCAACAGACAGGCACAGGCGACAGATGCAGGCTCAACAGACAGGCTCAACAGACAGATACAGGCTCAACAGACAGATACAGGCTCAACAGACAGGCTCAACAGACAGATACAGGCTCAATAGACAGATACAGGCGACAGATACAGGCTCAACAGACAGGCACAGGCGACAGATGCAGGCTTAACAGACAGGCTCAACAGACAGATACAGGCTCAACAGACAGATACAGGCTCAACAGACAGATACAGGTCAACAGACAGATACAGGCTCAACAGACAGATACAGGCTCAACAGACAGATACAGGCTCAACAGACAGATACAGGCTCAACAGACAGGCTCAACAGACAGATACAGGCTCAATAGACAGGCACAACAGACAGATACAGGCGACAGATACAGGCTCAACAGACAGGCACAGGCGACAGATGCAGGCTTAACAGACAGGCTCAACAGACAGATACAGGCTCAACAGACAGATACAGGCTCAACAGACAGATACAGGTCAACAGACAGATACAGGCTCAACAGACAGATACAGGCACAACAGACAGATACAGGCGACAGATACAGGCTCAACAGACAGGCACAGGCGACAGATGCAGGCTCAACAGACAGGCTCAACAGACAGGCACAACAGACAGATACAGGCGACAGATACAGGCTCAACAGACAGGCACAGGCGACAGATACAGGTTCAACAGACAGGCTCAACAGACAGATACAGGTTCAACAGACAGATACAGGTTCAACAGACAGGCTCAACAGACAGATACAGGCTCAACAGACAGATACAGGCACAACAGACAGATACAGGCTCAACAGACAGATACAGGCACAACAGACAGATACAGGCTCAACAGACAGGCTCAACAGACAGATACAGGCTCAACAGACAGATACAGGCTCAACAGACAGATACAGGCACAACAGACAGATACAGGCACAACAGACTGCAAGTCAAATAGTACAATAAAATAATTAATTGGACAAGTATCCCTATTCCACAGTAGTAGTCAAACCCCTCACCCCTCAGTTAACTCCCTCACTCCTCAGTTAACTCCCTCACCCCCAGTTAACTCCCTCACCCCTCAGTTAACTCCCTCACCCCTCAGTTAACTCCCTCACTCCTCAGTTAACTCCCTCACCCCTCAGTTAACTCCCTCACTCCTCAGTTAACTCCCTCAACCCTCAGTTAACTCCCTCACCCCTCAGTTAACTCCCTCACCCCTCAGTTAACTCCCTCACCCCTCAGTTAACTCACTCACCCCTCAGTTAACTCCCTCACCCCTCAGTTAACTCCCTCGCCCCTCAGTTAACTCCCTCACCCCTCAGTTAACTCCCTTACCTCTCAGTTAACTCCCTCACTCCCCCTTTGGTAGCTTACATCTGCTGATGTGTGAAGAGTGATTTTCTGAACTTTTCGTAAAATTCTGGAGCATGGTTTACAACAGGCAGTATATGGGAGACAACAGGACAAGCAAACAACCCTCCCCAGCCCCTCATCCTTGTCCTGTTATTTAGCTAGCACTCCTCCCCCACACCTTTCCCATCCTCCAAGACCCCACCCTAATTTGGGAGAGCAGGTTAGGTGGTTGTTTTTGCTCTCTGCCCCTGTGTATACAGCCTAGTTATCATTA
Source organism: Oncorhynchus nerka (assembly GCF_034236695.1). Taxonomy (NCBI): domain Eukaryota; kingdom Metazoa; phylum Chordata; class Actinopteri; order Salmoniformes; family Salmonidae; genus Oncorhynchus; species Oncorhynchus nerka. The sequence continues at coordinate 6,526,743 of NC_088408.1, read as the reverse complement.
CTCAGTACTGGTACCCTGTGTATATAGCCTAGTTATCATTACTCATTGACTCAGTACTGGTACCCAGTGTATATAGCCTAGTTATCATTACTCAGTACTGATACCCTGTGTATACAGCCTAGTTATCATTACTCATTGACTCAGTACTGATACCCTGTGTATACAGCCTAGTTATCATTACTCATTGACTCAGTACTGGTACCCTGTGTATATAGCCTAGTTATCATTACTCATTGACTCAGTACTGGTACTCTGTGTATATAGCCTAGTTATCATTACTCAGTACTGATACCCTGTGTATATAGCCTAGTTATCATTACTCAGTACTGATACCCTGTGTATATAGCCTAGTTATCATTACTCATTGACTCAGTACTGGTACCCTGTGTATATAGCCTAGTTATCATTACTCATTGACTCAGTACTGGTACCCTGTGTATATAGCCTAGTTATCATTACTCATTGACTCAGTACTGGTACCCTGTGTATATAGCCCAGTTATCATTACTCATTGACTCAGTACTGGTACCCTGTGTATATAGCCTAGTTATCGTTACTCATTGTTGTAACGTTCTTCCTCTGATGAGGAGTAAGAGAGGTCGGACCAATTTGCATCGTGGTAAGTGTCCATTTTAATCAGACAAACTGAACACTACAAAAAATACAAAATAACAAAGTGAAACAAACGAAACGGTCTCGTGTGGTAACAAACACGGAGAATAATCCCCCACAAGTCAACAGTGAAACCAGGCTACCTAAATATGGTTCTCAATCAGGGACAACCAGGCTCCCTAAATAGGGTTCTCAATCAGGGACAACCAGGCTCCCTAAATAGGGTTCTCAATCAGGGACAACCAGGCTCCCTAAATAGGGTTCTCAATCAGGGACAACCAGGCTCCCTAAATAGGGTTCTCAATCAGGGACAACCAGGCTGCCTAAGTGTGGTTCTCAATCAGGGACAACCAGGCTGCCTAAATAGGGTTTTCAATCAGGGACAACCAGGCTGCCTAAATAGGGTTCTCAATCAGGGACAACCAGGCTGCCTAAATATGGTTCTCAATCAGGGACAACCAGGCTGCCTAAGTGTGGTTCTCAATCAGGGACAACCAGGCTGCCTAAATAGGGTTCTCAATCAGGGACAACCAGGCTGCCTACGTGTGGTTCTCAATCAGGGACAACCAGGCTGCCTAAATATGGTTCTCAATCAGGGACAACCAGGCTGCCTAAATATGGTTCTCAATCAGGGACAACCAGGCTCCCTAAATATGGTTCTCAAACAGGGACAACCAGGCTGCCAAAATATGGTTCTCAATCAGGGACAACCAGGCTGCCTAAATAGGGTTCTCAATCAGGGACAACCAGGCTGCCTAAATAGGGTTCTCAATCAGGGACAACCAGGGTCCCTAATTATGGTTCTCAAACAGGGACAACCAGGCTACCTAAATAGGGTTCTCAATCAGGGACAACCAGGCTGCCTAAATATGGTTCTCAATCAGGGACAACCAGGCTGCCTAAATATGGTTCTCAAACAGGGACAACCAGGCTACCTAAATAGGGTTCTCAATCAGGGACAACCAGGCTGCCTAAATAGGGTTCTCAATCAGGGACAACCAGGCTGCCTAAATATGGTTCTCAATCAGGGACAACCAGGCTACCTAAATAGGGTTCTCAATCAGGGACAACCAGGCTGCCTAAATATGGTTCTCAATCAGGGACAACCAGGCTGCCTAAATATGGTTCTCAATCAGGGACAACCAGGCTGCCTAAATAGGGTTCTCAATCAGGGACAACCAGGCTGCCTAAATATGGTTCTCAATCAGGGACAACCAGGCTGCCTAAATATGGTTCTCAAGCAGGGACAACCAGGCTACCTAAATATGGTTCTCAATCAGGGACAACCAGGCTGCCTAAATATGGTTCTCAATCAGGGACAACCAGGCTGCCTAAATATGGTTCTCAATCAGGGACAACCAGGCTGCCTAAATATGGTTCTCAATCAGGGACAACCAGGCTGCCTAAATAGGGTTCTCAATCAGGGACAACCAGGCTCCCTAAATAGGGTTCTCAATCAGGGACAACCAGGCTGCCTAAATATGGTTCTCAATCAGGGACAACCAGGCTGCCTAAATATGGTTCTCAATCAGGGACAACGATAAACAGCTGCCTCTGATTGAGAACCATACCAGGCCAAACACAGAAATCCCAAAACATAGAAAAAGGAACATAGACAACCCACCCCAACTCACGCCCTGACCAATACTAAAACAAAGACATAATAAAATAACTAAGGTCAGAACGTGACAGATTGTGTATTAATTAATACTTGTTTCACTTTTATATTCTTTCTGTCTGCATTGTTTGGGAAGGGTAAGTAAGTAAGCATTTCACTGTTAGTCTACATCTGTTGTTTACCAAGATTGATTTGGTTGTTGTTGATTTGATTTGATTTGACACACACACACACACACACACACACACACACACACACACACACACACACACACACACACACACACACACACACACACACACACACACACACACAGTATGGTCACTATGGGTCTCCAGCTGTGTAGGCATCTAGATGCTCCCTCGGCAAAATGACCTCAAGCTGCGGCATGAGTACTGTGTGTATGTCTGTGCGTGTGTGCGTGTGTGTGTGTGTGTCTGTGTCTCTGTCTGTGTGTGTGTCTTCAACCTTATCCTAACCCTCATTCATGAACCTAACCTTAACGGTAATTCCTACCTTAATTTAAATCTTGATTTATTTTTGAAAACACTTGTTTTTCCCCCAAAGGCTCTTTAATAAGGTCAGTGGTGTCAGTAACACCCTTAGTCTCGTGTAATTTCATTCTGATGTGTCAAAAGAAGATTGTTCAAGTGTTGTTAAAGAGGTGATACATTCTTTACTGAAGCCACTGTTGGTGGAAGACTAGTCGGCTGGAAGGGGGGGGTGGTTATTAGGGCTCGGGGTGAGGGTTGGGCGATGCTGGCGAGGGAGGGGCTTGGAGAGGAGTCCATTTGGGGACAGGGAGTTAGGGGAGAGGGTAGGGAGGGATTTTTTTCTGCTTTTTTTTAGGGAGGTGGGGGTTGGTGTATTTGTTTAAGTATGAGGTAGCTGGGAGCGGAGGGGGGATGTTGGAGGGGGACGGGGGTGTGAAGAGGGGGTGGGGTCGGTGGGGAGGGGGTGGATGTTGGAGGGGGCGGGTGTGAAGGGAGAGGGGGTGGGGTCGGTGGGGAGGGGGTGGATGTTGGAGGGGGACGGGGTGTGAAGGGGTTCGGGGTGTGTCTGGGTGGATTGATGATGTCAGAGTGGGGGTGATAGAGGGGAAGGGTACTTTCGAGGAACTGTTTTTTTTTTGGGGGAGGGTAAGTATGAGGTAGTTGTGGTTGGGAGTCTGCTAGTGGGGGTATTTGTTTAAATGGGGGGGGGGGGCAGGAGTTAATCTTGTTATCTGGTAATCTTCAAATACTCTGATCTGACTGGGTAGAATGCAAATCCGCCATACATCTCCAAACTGAATCTGCACTCAAATCGGCTGTTGGAAAAATCCCTCCCTCACTAACCGATAACACTACATCTCTACTCTGAATCTGTACTCAAATCGGCTGTTGGAAAAAAACCTCCCTCACTAACCCATAACACTACATCTCTACTCTGAATCTGTACTCAAATCTCTCATTCACTAGCCAGTAGAAAAATCAGCTATAGGCTTCTTTATATATAGCTATCTTCTGCAGCTTTGTGTGTTGTCATATAGTTCCTGAAAACCTGCTGCTATTGGCTGCTGTGATATGTTGGTGTTAAGTGGTGCTGGATATTTTTTTTTTTTTTAAAGTGTGGATAAATCATTGAAGAAAGAAAAGGAGAGAACGAGAGAGGGATGGAAATAGAGTCTGAATTGCTCTGTTTCTACGGTAACTGAGGATGGGGAGGTATCCAGGATGAGAGTGGAAGCAAAACAAACCTCCCCGCCTCCGATGGCAACAGCGCAGCAATTGGTTCTCGTTTCCTGCCGAGAACAGAATAAAAACATAACAAAGTCCCCTAGTAGCCACAATTCAGAAGTTGCATCAGAAAGCTGAGAGAGCCAAGAGGCAGGCCGCAACACACACACACACACACACACACACACACACACACACACACACACACACACACACACACACACACACACACACACACACACACACACACACACACATGATCACATGCTCCACTTCACCCCGAAGCCACCCCCCACCCCCCCTCCCTGCCTCCTCCCTCCCTCCCTCGCTCTCCCGCCAAAATATCCTCAGCACTTGAATCCTGCCTAGAAACCACCAACCAGCTTCCTTCTCGCTCTGATTGGCCGAGCTCCCTAGCAACCACGTTGGCCCAGGCAGCCAGTCAGGCGCGTTGAGCGAGAGACACACTGACCCAATGAAATAGATTACTGCTAGGCTAGAGGCAGCACACTGACCTGGTAACAACTAGCATGGGGGAGGCAGGGAGGGGGAGGGGGAGGAGAGGAGGATGCTCTGATTGGCTGAGGGGGAGTCAGGTGGGGTGGGGGAGGAGAGGAAAAACCTCTGATTGGTTGTTCTCTCTCGTCAAATTGTCTCCATTCTCTGTTTGTCTCTTCAGTCATTCATACATTTCTCTGTTTCCTTTCACTGAGTCTTGCAACTGACAGCACTGGCTACCCCACCCTACCCTAACCTACCCTACCTGGCTACCCTAACCTACCCTACCCTAACCTATCCTACCTGGCTACCCTACCCTAATTACCCTACCTGGCTACCCTACTCGACCTTACCCTACCCTAACCTACCCTACCTGGCTACCCTACCCTACCTGGCTATCCAACCCTACCCTACCCTAACCTACCCTACCCAACCCTACCCTACCTGGCTATCCAACCCTACCCTACCCTACCCTAACCTACCCTACCTGGCTACCCTACCCTACCTGGCTACCCTACCCTACCCTAACCTACCCTACCTGGCTACCCTACCCTACCTGGCTATCTAACCCTAACCTACCCTAACCTACCCTACCCAACCCTACCCTACCTGTCTATCCAACCCTACCCTACCCTACCCTACCCTAACCTACCCTACCTGGCTACCATACTCTACCCTAACCTACCCTACCTGGCTACCCTACCCTAACCTACCCTACCTGGCTACCCTACCCTACCCTAACCTACCCTACCTGGCTACCCGACCCTACCCTAACCTACCCTACCTGGCTACCCTACTCGAACCTACCCTAACCTACCCTACCTGGCACCCTACCCTACCTGGCTATCCAACCTACCCTACCCTAACCTACCCTACCCAACCCTACCCTACCTGGCTATCCAACCCTACCCTACCCTACCCTAACCTACCCTACCTGGCTACCCTACCCTACCTGGCTATCCAACCCTACCCTACCCTACCCTAACCTACCCTACCTGGCTACCCTACCCTACCTTACCCTACCCTACCTTACCCTACCCTACCTGGCTACCCTACCCTACCTGGCTACCCTACCCTACCCAACCCTAACCTACCCTACCCTACCCAACCCTACTCTAACCTACCCTACCCAACCCTACCTGGCTACCCTACCCTACCCTAACCTACCCTACCCTACCCAACCTACCCAACCCTACCCTACCCTACCCTACCCTAACCTAACCTACCCTACCCTACCCTACCCTACCTGGCTATCCTACCCTACCTGGCTACCCTACCCTACCCAACCCTACCCTACCCTAACCTACCCTACCCTACCCTAACCTACACTACCCAACCCTACTCTAACCTACCCTACCCTACTCTACCCTGCTATATCCTACCCTACTCTACCACCCTACCCTACTATAATCTACCATACCCTACCCTACTCTAATCTACCCTATCCTAACCTACCCTACCTTACCCTACTCTACTCTACTCTACTCTACACAACCCTACCCTACTCTACCCTACTCTAATCTAGCCTACCCTACCCTACCCTACCCTGCTCTACCCTACCTTACTCTACCACCCCTACCCTACTCTAATTTACCCTACCCTACTCTTACCTACCCAATTCCACCCTACCCTACCCTACCTTACTCTAATCTACCATACCCTAATCTACCCTACCCTACCCTAGCATACTCTACCCTACCCAACTCTACCCTACCCTAGCCGGCTCTACCCTACCCTACTCTAATCCACCGTACCCTAATCCACCTACCCTACTCTAAACTACCGTAGCCTAATCTAACCTACCCTACTATGCCCAACCCTACCCTACCCTACCCAACCCAACCATACTCTACCCAACCCTACCCTACTCTACCCAACCCTACCCTACCCTAACAGACCCTACCCTACTCTACCCTACTCTACCCAACCCTACCCTACTCTAATCTAGCCTAACCCACCCTACCCTGCTCTATCCTATCCTACCCTACTCTACTACCCTGCCCTACCCTACCCTACTCTATTCTACCCTATCCTAACCTACCCTACTTTACCCTACTCTACTCTACTCTACCCAACCCTACCCTACCCTACTCTAATCTAGCCTACCCTACCCTAGCCTACCCCACCCTACCCTGCTCTACCCTACCTTACTCTACCACCCCTACCCTACTCTAATCTACCCTACCCTACTCTAACCTACCCAATTCCACCCTACCCTGCTCTACTCTAATCTACCATACCCTAATCTACCCTACCCTACCCTAGCATACTCTACCATAACCTACCCTACTCTACCCTACCCTAGCCGGCTCGACCCTACCCTACTCTAATCCACCGTACCCTAATCCACCTACCCTACTCTAAACTACCCTAGCCTAATCTAAACTACCCTACCCTACCCTACTCTACCCTACTGTAATCTACTCTAACCTACTCTAATCTACCCTACCCTACCCTACTCTAATCTACCCTACTCTATATCTACCCTACCCTACCCTACTATAATCTACCCCTACCCTACCCTAGCATACCCTACTGTAATCTACTCTAACCTACTCTAATCCACCCCACCCACCCTACTCTAATCTACCCTACCCTAGTCTACCCTACTCTAATCCACCCTACCCTACTTTAGCCTACCCTACTATAATCTACCATTCCCTACTATAATCTACCCTGCCATAAATACCCTACCCTACTCTAATCGACCCTACCCTAGCCTACCCTACTCGAATTGACCCTACTCTACTCTAATCAACCCAACCCTACCCTAGGCTACCCTACTCTAATCGACCCTACCCTAGCCTACCCTACTCGAATCGACCCTACTCTACTCTAATCAACCCAACCCTACCCTAGGCTACCCTACTCTAATCGACCCTACTCTACTATAACCTACCCAGTCCTATTCTACCATGTCCTACCCTGTTATAACCTACCCTGCCCTACGCTTTCCTACCCTGCTCTAAACTACCCTGCCATACCCGTTCCTACCCTGCTGTAACATACCCTGCCATACCCTTTCTTACCCTGCTCTAAACTACCCTGCCATACAATACCCTGTCCTACCATGCTATAAACTACCTTCCATACCCTACCCTGTCCTACCCTGCTCTAAACTACCCTGCCCAACCCTACCAGGTTCTACCGTGCTCTAAACTACCCTGCCCAACCCTACCCTGTCCTACCGTGCTCTAAACTACCCTCCCCAACCCTACCAGGTCCTACCGTGCTCTAAATTACCCTGCCCAACCCTACCAGGTCCTACCGTGCTCTAAACTACCCTGCCTTACCCTACCCTGTCCTACCGTGCTCTAAACTACCCTGCCCAACCCTACCAGGTCCTACCGTGCTCTAAACTACCCTGCCCAACCCTACCCTGTCCTACCGTGCTCTAAACTACCCTGCCCAACCCTACCAGGTCCTACCGTGCTCTAAACTACCCTGCCCAACCCTACCAGGTCCTACCGTGCTCTAAACTACCCTGCCTTACCCTACCGTGCTCTAAACTACCCTGCCTTACCCTACCCTGTCCTACCGTGCTTTATACTACCCCGCCCTACACTGTCCTACCCTGCTGTAACCTACCCTGCCCTAGCTACCCTGCCCTAGCTACCCTGCCCTATCCAATCCTGCCCTGCTCTGCTCTACCCTAACCTGCCCTATTTCACACAGAGAGAGAGAGACACACACACACACACACATACAAACACAAGCGCAGCCGTCCCACTGTCTGCCCCTAAGCCTAGGTCAATGTAAAGACGGTGGCGCTGGATAGGGATTGGTCCGTATGATCACTCGGCAACAGACCATAGTTCCGAATAACAAGTGTTCCCTCTCCTGCCTTTTCTGGGTAGGATTAGGCTGTAATCACACTTGTAAAACAACAAAGGGTCTTGTTGTTGTTGTTGTTGTTGTTGTTGTGTAACTTCTAATGACCAATAGAAAAGCTAGTGAAAAGTCAGGTTGAATTTTAATTCC
>NC_088408.1:6473316-6515816 GCF_034236695.1 Oncorhynchus nerka | reverse complement strand
ACAGAGAGATAATACAGAGAGATACAGAGAGATACAGAGAGAGAGAGAGAGATACACAGAGAGAGATACACAGAGAGAGATACACAGAGAGAGAGATACACAGAGAGAGATACAGAGAGAGAGATACACAGAGAGAGATACACAGAGAGAGATACACAGAGAGAGATACAGAGAGAGAGATACACAGAGAGAGATACAGAGAGAAATACAGAGAGAAAGAGAGATACAGAGAGATACAGAGAGAGAGAGAGAGAGAGATGCAGAGAGAGAGACAGAGTGATAGAGATAGATATACAAAGATAGATACAGAGAGAGATAAAGAGAGATACAGAGAGAGATACAGAGAGATACAGAGAGAGATACTGAAATAGAGATTGAAAGAGAGAGATAGACAGAGATACAGAGAGCGATATAGAGATACAGTGATAGAGAGATACAGAGCACCAAGGAGAGAGAGACACAGAGAAAGGAAGAGGGAGATACAAATAGAGCAATAGAGAGATACAGAGAGAGATACAGAGAGAGAAAGAGAAAAATAGAGAGAGACCCAAACTCATCGAAAACGTTGACTACGTATATACTCAGTGAACATAGCCTTGCTATTGAGAGAGGCCACCGTAGGCAGAAAACAGGCTATAAGCTGGTAGTAGTAGTAGTAGTAGTATTAGTGATTATGGTAGTAGTAGTAGTAGCAGTAGTAGTAGTAGTAGTGATTAGTAGTAGTAGTAGTAGTAGTAGTAGTATTAGTAGTAGTAGTGATGATGGTAGTAGTAGTAGAAGTAGTAGTAGTAGTAGTAGTATTAGTAGTAGTAGTGATGATGGTAGTAGTAGTAGAAGTAGTAGTAGTAGTAGTATTAGTAGTAGTAGAAGTAGTAGTAGTAGTAGTATTAGTAGTAGTAGTAGTGATGGTAGTAGTAGTAGTAGTGATGATGGAAGTAGTAGCAGAGGTAGTGATGATAGTTGTAGTAGTAGTAGTAGTAATGGTGGTAGTAATAGTAGTAATAGTAGTTGTAGTAGTAGTGATGATGTTAGTAGTAGTAATAGAAGTAGGTGATGATAATAGTAGTAGTAGTAGTGATGATGGTAGTAATAGTTGTGATGATAGTTGTAGTAGTAGTAGTAGTAGTGATGATGGTAGTAATAGCAGTAGTAGTAGTAGTAGTAGTAGTAGTAGTAGTATGATGGTAGTAATAGTAGTAGTAGCAGTAGTAGTAGTGGTAGTACTGATGATGGTAGTAATAGTTGTTGTAGTAGTAGTAGTAGTAGTAGCAGTGATGATGGTAGTAGTAGTAGTAGTAGTAGTAGTAGTAGTAGTAGTAGTAGTAGATGATGGTAGTAATAGTAGTAGTAGCAGTAGTAGTAGTGATGATGGTAGTAATAGTAGTAGTAGTAGCAGTGATGATGGTAGTAGTAGTAGTAGTAGTAGTAGTAGTAGTAGTAGTAGTAGTGATGATGGTAGTAATAGTAGTAGTAGTAGTAGTAGTAGTGATGATGGTAGTAATAGTAGTAGTAGTAGCAGTGATGATGGTAGTAGTAGTAGTGGTCATAGTAGTAGTAGTAGTAGTAGTAGTAGTAATGATGATGGTAGTAGTAGTAGTAGTAGTAATGGTGGTAGTAATAGTAGTAGTAGTTGTAGTAGTAGTGATGATGTTAGTAGTAGTAATAGAAGTAGTAGTGATGATGGAAGTAGTAGCAGTAGAAGTAGTAGTGATGATGGAAGTAGTAGCAGTAGTAGTGATGATAGTTGTAGTAGTAGTAGTAGTAGTAATGGTGGTAGTAATAGTAGTAGTAGTAGTAGTAGTAGTAGTGGTGGTAGTGGTGGTAGTAATAGTAGTAGTAGTAGTAATGATGGTAGTAATAGTAGTAGTAGTAGTAGTAGTAGTAGTGGTGGTAGTGGTGGTAGTAATAGTAGTAGTAGTAGTGATGATGGTAGTAATAGTAGTAGTAGCAGTAGTAGTAGTGGTAGTAGCAGTAGTAGTAGTGGTAGTAGTGATGATGGTAGTAATAGTTGTTGTAGTAGTAGTAGTAGTAGTAGTAGCAGTGATGATGGTAGTAGTAGTAGTAGTAGTAGTAGTAGTAGTAGTGGTAGTAGAAGTAGTAGTAGTGGCAGTGATGATGGTAGTAGTAGTAGTAGTGGTCATAGTAGTAGTAGCAGTAGTAATGATGATGGTAGTAGTAGTAGTGGTAGTGGTAGTAGTAGTAATGATGATGGTAGTAGTAGTAGTAGTAGTGGTCGTAGTAGTAGTAGTAGTAGTAGTAGTAATAGTAGTAGTAGTAATGATGATGATGATGATGGTAGTAGTAGTAGTGGTAGTAGTAGTGATGATGGTAGTAGTAGTAGTAGTAGTAGTAGTATGATGATGATCGTAGTAGTAGTAGTAGTAGTAGTGATGGTAGTAGTAGTAGTAGTGATGGTGAGTAGTAGTAGTAGTAGTGTAGTGATGGTAGTAGTAGTAGTAGTAGTAGTAGTAGAAGTGATGATGGTAGTTGTAGTAGTAGTAGTGATGATGGTAGTTGTAGTAGTAGTGATGATGGTGGTAGTAGTAGTAGTAGTGAGGATGGTAGTAGTAGTAGTAGTAGTAGTAGTGATGATGATCGTAGTAGTAGTAGTAGTAGTGATGATGGTAGTAGTAGTAGTAGTAGTAGTAGTAGTAGTGATGGTAGTAGTAGTAGTAGTAGTGATGGTAGTAGTAGTAGTAGTGATGGTAGTAGTAGTAGTAGTGATGATGGTAGTAGTAGTAGTAGTAGTAGTGATGATGGTAGTAGTAGTAGTAGTAGTAGTAGTAGTAGTAGTAGTAGTGATGGTAGTAGTAGTAGTAGTGATGATGGTAGTAGTAGTAGTAGTAGTAGTGATGATCGTAGTAGTAGTAGTAGTAGTGATGATGATCGTAGTAGTAGTAGTAGTGATGGTAGTAGTAGTAGTGGTAGTAGTGATGTTAGTAGTAGTAGTAGTGATGATGGTAGTAGTAGTAGTAGTAGTAGTAGTGATGATGGTAGTAGTAGTAGTAGTGATGGTAGTAGTAGTAGTAGTAGTAGTAGTAGAAGTGATGATGGTAGTTGTAGTAGTAGTAGTGATGATGGTAGTTGTAGTAGTAGTGATGATGGTGGTAGTAGTAGTAGTAGTGAGGATGGTAGTAGTAGTAGTAGTAGTAGTAGTGATGATGATCGTAGTAGTAGTAGTAGTAGTAGTAGTAGTAGTGATGATGATCGTAGTAGTAGTAGTAGTGATGATAGTAGTAGTAGTAGTGATGATGGTAGTAGTAGTAGTAGTAGTAGAAGTGATGATGGTAGTTGTAGTAGTGATGATGGTAGTAGTAGTAGTAGTAGTAGTAGTAGTAGTAGTGATGATGATGGTAGTAGTAGTAGTAGTAGTGATGGTAGTAGTAGTAGTAGTGATGATGGTAGTAGAAGTGATGGTAGTTGTAGTAGTAGTAGTGATGATGGTAGTTCTAGTAGTAGTGATGGTAGTGGTAGTAGTAGTAGTAGTGATGGTAGTGGTAGTAGTAGTAGTAATGATGGTTGTAGTAGTAGTAGTAATCATGGTTGTAGTAGTAGTAGTAATGATGGTAGTTGTAGTAGTAGTACTGATGGTAGTTGTAGTAGTATCAGTATCGATGGTAGTGGTAGTAGTATCAGTAATGATGGTAGTGGTAGTAGTAGTAGTAATGATGGTAGTTGTAGTAGTATCAGTAATGATGGTAGTTGTAGTAGTAGTAATGATGGTAGTTGTAGTAGTATCAGTAATGATGGTAGTGGTAGTAGTAGTAGTATCAGTAATGATGGTAGTTGTAGTACTGATGTAATGGTGAAAATGCAGTTATAGGTTATATTTTCATTTTCCATGTTTATCCTTTTATATATATTATTTTCCTACTATTGACTGTTACCATGTTATTGTTGTTATTTTTTATTTATTTATTATTTATTATTATTTACTACCGTTTTATATTATTCTTATTTCTTCTTCATTATTTTATTACAATGTCTATTGTATAAATTGTTGTTTTGGCAATACTGACGCAATGGTTTTCATAATTTTTCAAGCTTGAATTTTGAATTTGAGAGAGCGCGACTATTAGAGACACATCTTTCCCTCAGATTACACAGACCCACAAAGAATTGGAAAACATATCCAATGTTGATAAACTCCCATATCTACTGGGTGAAATACCACAGTGTGACATCACAGCAGCAAGATTAGTGACCTGTTGCCACGAGAAACGGGCAACCAGTGAAGAACAAACACCATTGTAAATACAACCCATATTTATGTTGATTTATTTTCCCTTTTGTACTTTAACTATTTGCAAATCATGACAACACTGTATATAGACATAATATGACATTTGGAATGTCTATATTCTTTTGAAACTTTTGTGAGTGTAATGTTTACTGTTCATTTTTATAGTTTTTTCAATTTAGTTTATTATTGTCACGCCCTGACCATAGAGAGCTTTTTAAGCTCTATGTTGGTTAGGTCGGGGTGTGACTAGGGTGCGTCATCTAGGTAATTATATTTCTATGTTGGCCTGGCATGGATCCCAATCAGAGGCAGCTGTTTATCGTTGTCTCTGATTGGGGATCCTATTTAGGCAGCCATTTCCCCTTTGTGTTTTGTGGGATCTTGACTTTGTATAGTTGCCTGTTAGCACTATAGCAGCTTCACGTTTCATTTTGAGCATTGATTGTTTTCTTTGAGTTTCACTTCATAATAAAGAGGATAGAACCATTACCATGCTGCATCTTGGTCCACTCATTATGACGATCGTGACAATTATCTACTTCACTTGTTTTGGCAATGTGAACTTTACCAAAATAAGTAAACATGTTTCCCATGCCAATAAAGCCCCTTGAATTTAATTGAGAGAGCGAGAGATACAGGCTCATACAGAGCGATTCAGCGATACAGGGAGACAGAGAGAGAGAGATAAACAGAGAGATAAACAGAGAGAAAGAGAGAGCGATAGATACAGAGAGAGACAGAGATATACAGAGAGAGAAACAGAGAGAGAGAGAGATCAATACAGACAGAAAGAGATACAAAGAGAGATTTAGAGAGCGAAAAAGGGAAATAGAGATTCAGAGAGAGATACAGGGAGAGAGAGAGAGAGATACAGAGAGAGAGAGAGATACAGAGAGAGAGAGAGAGAGAGATGCAGAGAGAGATACAGAGAGAGATAGAGAGAGAAACAGAGAGAGAGAGAGAGAGAGAAACAGAGAGAGAGATACAGAGATAGATAGACCTTGACAAAGTACAGGCTCAGTGAGCACAGCCTTGCCATTGAGAAGGGTAGACACAGGAAAACCTGGCTCCCTGTAGAGAAAAGGCTGTGCAACCACTGCACAACAGCAGAACCTGAGACGGCGCTGCATTTCCTGACAAAATGTCAAAAAATATTAAACAATTAGAGAGTGTAAGTTACCCAAATTTGAAACCCTTATTCAAGGTTCCAAAGACCTGTTTGATGGTAGTAGGCTACCTGTCCTGTTGGGGGAGGACGCAGAGAGCTGTGGGATGGCAGCGCACTATATTGCTGCCTGTCATAAGATGAGGGACAGTGTCTGACAGACCAATCAACCTGCACATGTCCTCTATTATATGCTTATTGTTATTGTCCAATGAATGGTTGTTTTGACACTTGGTTATTGTTGTTACTGTTGTCCCGTTGATAATTTTTTATTCTTATATATTTTTTTTCATATTGTAAATATCCAAAGTAAGCTTTGGCAATATTGTTACATCATGCCAATAAAGCAATTTGAATTGATAGAGAGAGATGCAGAAAGAGAGAGAAACAGAGATAGGGGTACAGAGAGAGAGAGAGAGAGATGCAGAGAGATATAGAAGGAGAGAGAAACAGAGAGAGAGAGAGAGAGAGGGAGATGCAGAGAGATATAGAAGGAGAGAGAAACAGAGAGAGAGAGAGATAAACAGAGATAGGGATACAGAGAGAGAGAGAGATGCAGAAAAAGAGAGAAACAGAGAGAGAGAGAGAGAGAGAGAGAGAGAGAGAGAGAGAGAGAGAGATAGGGAGAGAGAAACAGAGAGAGAGAGAGAGAGAGATAGGGATACAGAAAGAAGAGAGAGAGATGCAGAAAAAGAGAGAAACAGAGAGAGAGAGAGAGACAGAGAGAGACAGAGAGAGAGAGAGAGAGAGAGAGAGAGAGAGGGAGAGAGAGAGAGGAGAGAGAGAGAGAAACAGAGAGAGACAGAGAGAGAGAGAGAGATGCAGAAAAAGAGAGAAACAGAGAGAGAGAGAGAGACAGAGAGAGACAGAGAGAGAGAGAGAGATGCAGAAAAGAGAGAAACAGAGAGAGAGAGAGACAGAGAGAGAGAGAGAGAGAGAGAGAGAGAGGAGAGAGAGAGAGAAGAAACAGAGAGAGAGAGAGAGAGAGAGAGAGAGAGGAGAGAGAGAGAGAGAAACAGAGAGAGAGAGAGAGAGGGCTGAGAACTGAGAGAGAAACAGAGAGAGAAACAGAGAGAGAGATGCAGAAAAATGAGAGAAACAGAGAGAGGAGAGAGAGACAGAGAGAGAAAGAGAGAGAGAGAGAGAGGGAGCCCAGAGAGAGAAATCTTTTTCAGAGGGGGAGAAAGGGATTACTGGATCCTATCCTAGAGGTTTCAGAGATGAGAGAAACAGGGGGCCAGAGAGAGAGAGGGAGAGAGAAGGCCAGGTTCTGAGAGAGAGGGCCTAATAATTCTGTTCTAGCATGCACACCACCTAATTGAACAACTTCAGGCGGAAACACCAAGAACCAAATACGCGATGTAGAAATAGTTAGTAAAAAAAACAAAAAACAATTTACATAGTTATTGCAAATATTTATTTTATTTTCTATTTTTGGGGTAAGATACCCACTAGTGGCTGCAGGCCTGTAGTCTCGTGGAAGGAGAGGAGTATCAGTGCAGAGTGGTATGTGTCCATAATACTTTTAATCCAGAATAAATACACGAACAAAAACAACAAAACGACAAACGAACTTGTTATAAATGACATGTTTTATATAGTCTATAGGAAGATTATAAATATAAAACATGTAATTTATAACAAGTCTTATAATGCATTATGGAAAATTGTCAGAAAATACATTCATATTGTATCAGATTTACAGGCTCATAAAAAAGTGTTACCAAAGAGGACAGTCAGCCAAGGACATTATGTTCAACTCATAGCTTAGAAGGATTTGTCTAAACTAACTAAACCAAGAGTAAAACAAATGTATATTTGTATAATGAGTCTGTAACGATTGTCGTTGGTGGAAGGAGAGGAGGATCAGTGCAGCGTGGTATGTGTCCATAAAACTTTAAATCCCGAATGAATACACCAACAAAAATGACAAAACGAACAGTTCTGACAGGTGCAACAAACACTTAACCAGAAAACAACCACCCACAACTCAAAATGGGAAAACACGCTGCCTATGTATGGCTCTCAATCAGAGACAACGAATAGACAGCTGCCTCTGATTGAGAACCAGGCCTAAACACATAGAAATAGAAAACCTAGAGCTACAACATAGAATACCCACCCACATCACACCCTGACCAAACTAAACATAGAAACATACAAAAGCAATTTACGGTCAGGACGTGACAGAGTCCACAAGTCTCTCAGGGGGTTCATATCTGTTTTCAGGGGCCTAGTCTATTTGGTTACCTTTAAAACATATACCTGATTGTAATGTGAGATATAAGGTACAGGTAATTACTTTTTCGAATGCTGCTATTCTTCCCTGCACTTCGATAACAATCGATATTCATTGGTCTTCTGCTGCAGCTCTCAGTCCTTCGGGAGCTCTAAAGATAAGCAGTTTTTGCATGTTTACGTCCAATCCTGGAGTGATAAGCAATTTTTGCATGACGGTTGAGTTTCACAGCTTCATCGTGGTAATTTATCACCTGACAGGGAAAAAGCTCTTCAGAGACATGTTAGATATGACCATTGTATCTCAATGTGGATATGACATGGAACAAACAGACTCACCTAGGCAACACTTCAACAAGCTATCGTCACTCGTCATTTCATCCGTTGTTACTGGGAAAGGGAAAGGGGATCCGTGCTTATATTCACTTCAGACAGAAAAGGACTGCATCCTGATTGAAACCCTATTCTGTTTATATTGCACTACTTTAACCATAGCCTACTTTAACCATAGCCTACTTTAACCATAGCCTACTTTAACCAGAGCCTAATTTAACCATAGCCTACTTTAACCAGAGCCTACTTTAACCAGAGCCTACTTTAACCATAGCCTACTTTAACCATAGCCTACTTTAACCATAGCCTATTTTAACCATAGCCTACTTTAACCATAGCCTACTTTAACCATAGCCTACTTTAACCACACCCTACTTTAACTATAGCCTACTTTAACCATAGCCTACTTTAACCAGAGCTTACTTTAACCATAGCCTACTTTAACCATAGCCTACTTTAACCATTGCCTACTTTAACCATAGCCTACTTTAACCATAGCCTACTTTAACCATAGCCTACTTTAACCATAGCCTACTTTAACCATAGCCTAATTTAACCATAGCCTACTTTAACCATAGCCTACTTTAACCAGAGCCTAATTTAACCATAGCCTACTTTAACCATAGCCTACTTTAACCATAGCCTACTTTAACCAGACCCTACTTTAACTATAGCCTACTTTAACCATAGCCTACTTTAACCATAGCCTACTTTTAACCATAGCCTACTTTAACCATAGCCTACTTTAACCATTGCCTACTTTAACCATAGCCTACTTTAACCATAGCCTAATTTAACCATAGCCTACTTTAACCATAGCCTACTTTAACCATAGCCTACTTTAACCATAGCCTAATTTAACCATAGCCTACTTTAACCATAGCCTACTTTAACCAGAGCCTAATTTAACCATAGCCTACTTTAACCATAGCCTACTTTAACCATAGCCTACTTTAACCATAGCCTACTTTAACCATAGCATAATTTAATCACAGCCTACTTTAACTATAGCCTACTTTAACCAGAGCCTATTTTAACCATAGCCTACTTTAACCAGAGCCTAATTTAACCATAGCCTACTTTAACCATAGCCTACTTTAACCCAGAGCCTACTTTAACCATAGCCTACTTTAACCAGAGGCTACTTTAACCAGAGCCTACTTTACCCCAGAGACTACTTTAACCAGAGGCTACTTTAACCAGAGCCTACTTTACCCCAGAGACTACTTTAACCAGAGCCTACATTAACCAGAGGCTACTTTAACCAGAGCCTACTTTACCCCAGAGCCTACTTTAACCATAGCCTACTTTAACCATAGCCTACTTTAACCATAGCCTACTTTAACCATAGCCTACTTTAACCATAGCCTACTTTAACCATAGCCTATTTTAACCATAGCCTACTTTAACCATAGCCTACTTTAACCAGAGCCTACTTTAACCATAGCCTACTTTAACCCAGAGCCTACTTTAACCATAGCCTACTTTAACTATAGCCTACTTTAACCATAGCCTACTTTAACTATAGCCTACTTTAACCATAGCCTATTTTAACCATGGCCTACTTTAACCAGAGCCTACTTTAACCATAGCCTACTTTAACCCAGAGCCTACTTTAACCATAGCCTACTTTAACCAGAGGCTACTTTAACCAGAGCCTACTTTACCCCAGAGACTACTTTAACCAGAGCCTACATTAACCAGAGGCTACTTTAACCAGAGCCTACTTTACCCCAGAGCCTACTTTAACCATAGCCTACTTTAACCAGAGCCTAATTTAACCATAGCCTACTTTAACCATAGCCTACTTTAACTATAGCCTACTTTAACCATAGCCTACTTTAACCATAGCCTACTTTAACCATAGCCTATTTTAACCATAGCCTACTTTAACCATAGCCTACTTTAACCAGAGCCTACTTTAACCATAGCCTACTTTAACCCAGAGCCTACTTTAACCATAGCCTACTTTAACCAGAGGCTACTTTAACCAGAGCCTACTTTACCCCAGAGACTACTTTAACCAGAGCCTACATTAACCAGAGGCTACTTTAACCAGAGCCTACTTTACCCCAGAGCCTACTTTAACCCAGAGCCTAATTTAACCAGAGCCTACTTTAACCCAGAGTCTACTTTAACCAGAGCCTACGTTAACCAGAGCCTACGTTAACCAGAGCCTACTATAACCAGAGTCTACTTTACCCAGAGCCTACTTTAACCCAGAGGCTACTTTAACCAGAGCCTACTTTAACCAGAGCCTACGTTAACCAGAGCCTACTTTAACCATTGTCTACGTTAACCAGAGCCATGGGGAAAGCCATTTGGGACGTAAATAATGGCTTTCTGTTCAACATTCTCAAGGTATGAGGTCAAAACTTAACGTGTTTTGGGGGCTTATCAGACCTATTGTAACCCATTCTGTAGACTTCCCATTACCATTCCTATTACCATTCCAATCGCCTTCCAAGAGGAGGAGTTTACAGCCATTTGTCTGAGTTAGGCAATGATGACATCAAGACTTAGACCAATTATGTGGGATTCCCATTGCCAAGGAGACGATGACATCAGGAAGTAGACTTAACCACACAGCTCCCCAGTGGGGTTGCTAAATGGCCTTGAGAGTTAAATGACTCACTCTGATTCCCATCCTCAATAACTACCAGGACAGTCATAAAACCATTAAACCCTCCACTTTGATAAATGGCTTCTTCATCCTGTAGACCTTTACCCAATCTGGCAACCAGAAGCATATATCAGCTCCCAGAAGCCTGTAGCAGCTCGCAGAAGCCTATAGCAGCTCGCAGAAGCCTATAGCAGCTCGCAGAAGCTCCCAGAACCCTATAGCAGCTCTCAGAAGCCTATAGCAGCTCGCAGAAGCCTATAGCAGCTCGCAGAAGCCTATAGCAGCTCTCAAAAGCCTATAGCAGCTCTCAGAAGCCTATAGCAGCTCTCAGAAGCCTATAACAGCTCTCAGAAGCCTATAGCAGCTCCCAGAAGCCTATAGCAGCTCGCAGAAGCTCCCAGAACCCTATAGCAGCTCTCAGAAGCCTATAGCAGCTCTCAGAAGCCTATAACAGCTCTCAGAAGCCTATAACAGCTCTCAGAAGCCTATAGCAGCTCCCAGAAGCATAAAACAGCTCTCAGTAGCCTATAGCAGCTCTCAGAAGCCTATAACAGCTCTCAGAAGCCTATAGCAGCTCCCAGAAACCTATAGCAGCTCCCAGAAGCCTATAGCAGCTCTCAGAAGCCTATAACAGCTCTCAGAAGCCTATAGCAGCTCTCAGAAGCCTATAGCAGCTCTCATAAGCCTATAGCAGCTCCCAGAAGCCTATAGCAGCTCCCAGAAGCCTATAGCAGCTCTCAGAAGCCTATAACAGCTCTCAGAAGCCTATAGCTTTGTGAAATGAACCTATTCTACTGGCTTTGTGAAATGAACCTATTCTACTGGCTTTGTGAAATGAACCTATTCTACTGGCTTTGTGAAATGAACCTATTCTACTGGCTTTGTTTGGCCGTAAAGGATTGTCTCTATTGGCTGTGAGATGCTGTATGAATCTAATTGGATAAAGCAAAGAGAGACCGAGCACCACACAATCCCTGAACGTTGCAGGGACATGATTCTAGGAAATCAAACGTTTCTACGTTTTCTCCTGCAAACACAGTATGATGCGTTTCAGGCATAATTAATCTGCCCCAGAAAGAAATATTCCACTTCCTGAAGGTTTTGGAGAGAAAAAACAAACATCAAACATAAAAAAAAAACATCAAACACCAGAAATGTGTTGCTTTATATTTTGTTTAACATTTTTTTTTACCTGTAAAATTATTGTATTTATTTTCCCTCAAACACCAGACATTTGTTCCTTTACCTTTTGTTTGGTTTAAAGCTATAGAAGCAAAAAAAATACTAACTACAGGCAAATCGTTATTTGTGCAAACTACCTGGTCTACTGCAAGTTGGAATGTTGGTGCTAAACAACAGGTTTAAGAATCTAACCTACAGTAATATATTCTACTCAGATCTGAATGCTGAGCACGACTGAAAACGTGTTTCAGATCAATTACATAACAGACCTAACAGACATAACAGACCTAACAGACCTAACAGACATAACAGACCTAACAGACATAACAGACCTAACAGACCTAACAGACATAACAGACCTAACAGACCTAACAGACCTAACAGACATAACAGACCTAACAGACCTAACAGACCTAACAGACATAACAGACCTAACAGACCTAACAGACCTAGACTCTCTGATGCCGATTAGATTGGCGATACAGCAACAGAGTATCACTCGAGACATCTCACTCGCACGCAGAAATCTCAGGGGGTCTAGCGTTTGTGAGATGGCCTGGAATTTATCACAGACCTCAACCCAGAGTCTCTCAGAGCGGTCACAGTCAGCCCACTGACACCACTATTAGATCGCAGCAAAATCACAGTCTACTTGAACAGAGCAATACTCAAGAGGCATCAAAGCCAAAGGAACTGAGTAATATTAAGAAATGCTATAGATGGAAGGAAAGTAGTGTGGAAACCTACCAAATAACTATTAGGCAACAACAAATTCAACCCCTTTGAGACAACTTCTTGGACAAAACGTTTTACTGTAATAGTGAAAGTGTAAACTTGGCAGTAGAAAACCTAAACAGTATATTTGACCTCTCAGCTTCCCTATCAAATCTAAAAATGTAAAGCAGGCATTAACAACAATGACAAATGGTTTGATGAAGAATGCAAAAACATAAGAACGAAATTGAGAAACCTGTCCAACCAAAAACACAGAGACCCAGAAACCTGAGCCTTCACTATGGTGAATCACTAAAACAATACAGAAATACACTACAGAAAACCTGAGCCTTCACTATGGTGAATCACTAAAACAATACAGAAATACACTACAGAAAACCTGAGCCTTCACTATGGTGAATCACTAAAACAATACAGAAATCACGTTGATTGAAGAATCCATAGAATCTAAACACAAACAACAACACGAAGAGTTATCTATCCAAAACGAAGATGTATAGATAAACCACTTCTCCAATCCGTTTGGCTCTATAACAGAGAACAACACGAAGAGTTATCTATCCAAAACGAAGATGTATAGATAAACCACTTCTCCAATCCGTTTGGCTCTATAACAGAGAACAACACGAAGAGTTATCTATCCAAAACGAAGATGTATAGATAAACCACTTCTCCAATCCGTTTGGCTCTATAACAGAGAACAACACGAAGAGTTATCTATCCAAAACGAAGATGTATAGATAAACCACTTCTCCAATCCTTTTGGCTCTATAACAGAGAACAACACGAAGAGTTATCTATCCAAAACGAAGATGTATAGATAAACCACTTCTCCAATCCTTTTGGCTCTATAACAGAGAACAACACGAAGAGTTATCTATCCAAAACGAAGATGTATAGATAAACCACTTCTCCAATCCTTTTTGGCTTATAACAGAGAACTCTATAACAGAGAACAACACGAAGAGTTATCTATCCAAAACGAAGATGTATAGATAAACCACTTCTCCAATCCGTTTGGCTCTATAACAGAGAACAACACGAAGAGTTATCTATCCAAAACGAAGATGTATAGATAAACCACTTCTCCAATCCGTTTGGCTCTATAACAGAGAACAACACGAAGAGTTATCTATCCAAAACGAAGATGTATAGATAAACCACTTCTCCAATCCTTTTGGCTCTATAACAGAGAACAACACGAAGAGTTATCTATCCAAAACGAAGATGTATAGATAAACCACTTCTCCAATCCTTTTGGCTCTATAACAGAGAACAACACGAAGAGTTATCTATCCAAAACGAAGATGTATAGATAAACCACTTCTCCAATCCTTTTGGCTCTATAACAGAGAACAAACCACTTCTCCAATCCTTTGGCTCTATAGAGTTATCTATCCAAAACGAAGATGTATAGATAAACCACTTCTCCAATCCTTTTGGCTCTATAACAGAGAACAACACGAAGAGTTATCTATCCAAAACGAAGATGTATAGATAAACCACTTCTCCAATCCGTTTGGCTCTATAACAGAGAACAAACAGCAAAACACATATACATGATCAAATACATATCTTAGAATCAATATTAAAGACTACCAGAACCCACTGGATTCTCCAATTACATTGAATGAACTACAGGACAAAATACAAACCCTCCAACCCAAAAAGGCCTGTGGTGATGATGGTATCCTAAATTAAATCAAATATAATATATAATATATAAAATATACAAATTCCCATTGGCTATACTTAAACGTTTTAACATCATCCTGAGTTCTGGCATCTTCCCCAATATTTGGAACCAATGACTGATCACCCCAATCCACAAAAGTGGAGACAAATTTGAACCCAATAACTACCGTGGGATATGCGTCAACAGCAACCTTGGGAAAATCCCCTGCGCTATCATTAACAGCAGACTCGAACCCTAATTGACAAGCAAACCAAAACCAAGACAAAGTCTTCTCATACTTTGTTGATTTCAAAAAAGCTTTTGACTCAATTTGGCACGAGGGTCTGCTATACAAATGGATGGAATGTGGTGTTGGGGAAAAACATACGACATTATAAAATCCATGTACACAAACAAGAAGTGTACGTTTAAAATAGGCAAAAACACACACATTTCTTTCCACAGGGTCGTGGGGTGAGACAGGGATACAGCTTAAGCCCCACCCTCTTCAACATATATATCAACGAATTGGCGAGGGCACTAGAACAGTCTGCAGCATCTGGCCTCACCCTACTAGAATCTGAAGTCAAATGTCTGCTGTTTGCTGATGATCTGGTGCTTCTGTCCCCAACCAAGGAGGGCCTACAGCAGCACCTAGATATTCTGCACAGATTCTGCCAGACCTGGGCCCTGACGGTAAATCTCAGTAAGACAAAAATAGTGTTCCAAAACAAGGTCCCATTTCCAGGACCACAAATACAAATTCCATCTAGACACAGTTGCCTTTGAGCACACACAAAAAAACTATACAAACCTTGGCCTAAACATCAGCGCCACAGAGCTGTGAATGAGCTGAGAGACAAGGCAAGAAGGGCATTCTATGCCATCAAAAGGAACATAAAATTCAACATACAAATTAGGATCTGGCTAAAAATACTTCAATCAGTCATAGAGCCCATTGCTCTTTATCGTTGTGAGGTCTGGGGTCCGCTCACCAACCAAGAAAAGGGACAAACACCAAATTGAGACTCTGCATGCCGAATTCTGCAAAAACATCCTCCAT
The DNA here is from genome assembly GCF_034236695.1 of Oncorhynchus nerka. NCBI lineage: Eukaryota > Metazoa > Chordata > Actinopteri > Salmoniformes > Salmonidae > Oncorhynchus > Oncorhynchus nerka. Next base: position 6,500,559 of record NC_088408.1, on the reverse strand, counting down.
GCATCCTCCATCTTAAAACACCAAATAATGCCGAGCAGAATTAGGAAGACACCCGCTAAATACAAAAATCCAGTAAAGAGACATTTCAATTCTACAACTACCTAAAAGCAAGCGATTTCTCAAACCTTTCGAAACAAATCAAATCAAATCAAATGTATTTATATAGCCCTTCGTACATCAGCTGATATCTCAAAGTGCTGTACAGAAACCCAGCCTAAAACCCCAAACAGCAAGCAATGCAGGTGTAGAAGCACGGTGGCTAGGAAAAACTCCCTAGAAAGGCCAAAACCTAGGAAGAAACCTAGAGAGGAACCAGGCTATGTGGGGTGGCCAGTCCTCTACTGGCTGTGCCGGGTGGAGATTATAACAGAACATGGCCAAGATGTTCAAATGTTCATAAATGACCAGCATGGTCGAATAATAATAAGGCAGAACAGTTGAAACTGGAGCAGCAGCACAGTCAGGTGGAAGTTGAAACTGGAGCAGCAGCATGGCCAGGTGGACTGGGGACAGCAACCACAGAGAGATGAACCTGGAGAAAAGTCCCCTAAGCAAGCTGGTCCCCACAGAGCCAAAACAGACCCCACAGAGCCCAAAAAAAGGGCAACCAGTGAAGAACAAGCACCATTGTAAATACAACCCATATTTATGTTGATTTATTTTCCATTGTGTGCTATAACTATTTACACATTGTTATAACACTGTACGGAGACATAATATTACATTTGAAATGTCTTTATTCTTTTGGAACTTCTAACCAATGTCAACGCACTGGTTTTCAGGCTTAGTAACCCGCGCTAGAGCAGACAGCCTGTTAGTACTGTCACAATAGCGTGACTCTGTGTTTTCAGAACAAGAAGAAGGGTGCGGGACTCAGTCTGAAAGTAATTTCTCTCTCTCTCTCTCTCTCTCTTTTCTCTCTCTGTCTTTCTCCCCCTCTCCCTCTCTCTCTCTATCTCTCTCTCTCTCTCTTTCTCTCTCTCTCTCTCTCTCTCTCTCCCTCTCTCTCTCTCCCTCTCTCTCTCTCTCTCTATCTCTCTCCCCTTTTCTCTCTCTGTCTTTCTCCCTCCCTCTCTCTCTCCCCTTTTCTCTCTCTGTCTTTCTTTCTCTCTCTCTCTCTCTCTCTCTCTCTCCCCTTTTCTCTCTCTGTCTTTCTCCCTCCCTCTCTCTCTCTCTCTCTCTCTCTCTCTCTCTCTCTCTCTCTCTCTCTCTCTCTCTCTCTCTCTCCTCTCTCTGTCTTTCTCTCTCTCTCTCTCTCTCTCTCTCTCTCTCCCCTTTTCTCTCTCTGTCTTTCTCCCTCCCTCTCTCTCTCCCCTTTTCTCTCTGTCTTTCTCTCTCTCTCTCTCTCTCTCTCTCTCTCTCCTGCCTGAGCTGAGCAAGTGAACCGTACCTAAAACAAACTGTCTTTCTGAAGACGAGGGTTGAATTCGTTTAGCCTCAGAATGCCACCACTGCACATTTACATTGAGCCAGTCAGTCAGTTAGCCAGTCAGCCAGTCAGTCAGTCAGCCAGTCAGTCAGTCAGCCAGTCAGTCAGTTAGCCAGTCAGTCAGCCAGTCAGTCAGTTAGCCAGTCAGTCAGCCAGTCAACCCAAGCCAGCAGATGTTTGTGGTTGGTGTGCCAGCTTCAATCAGGTTGCTATGAGGACAGACCGTGACTGACACCCTCACCCTGCGGTATGCGGTCATTGGGCATCATTCCAGTTGGGCGGCCGGACGGACACACCTGTGGCTAGTTTTAGGCAGGCATTCAGGCGGACACACCTGTGGCTAGGACCACCTGCTTTACAAAGGACCCGATACACACATTCTGATGAAGTCACAGTAGTCTGGCTATAGGGAGCTGTGACTGACTTCAGGATGGGTGGGAGATGGAGACATGGGTGGGCCGCTCTCCAAATATATCTTCTAACAGACATCAAAGCCTCTGGAAAAATTCACTCCTCTCCTTGACAACAACATAAACAATGTGTGTCTTCATTCACCTCAGGGCCTGTCTTCATTCTCCTCGGGGCCTGTCTTCATTCTCCTCGGGGCCTGTCTTCATTCTCCTCTGGGCCTGTCTTCATTCTCCTCAGGACCTGTCTGTCACGTTCTGACCTTTATTTCCTTGGTTTTGTCATTATTTAGTATGGTCAGGGCGTGAGTTGGGGTGGGCAGTCTATGTTTGTTTTTCTATGATTTTGGGATTTCTATGTTTCGGCCTAGTATGGTTCTCAATCAGAGGCAGGTGTCGTTGGTTGTCTCTGATTGAGAATCATACTTAGGTAGCCTGGGTTTCACTGTTGGTTTGTGGGTGTTTGTTTCCGTGTCTGTCGCCACACGGTACTGTTTTGTTTCGGTCACGTTTATTGTTTTTGTATTCATAGTGTTCAGTTTATGTTTTTTAAGTAAACAACCATGGACACTTACCACGCCGCATCTTGGTCCGATCCTTGCTGCACCTCTTCAGAGGAAGAAATCAGCCATTACACTGTCTTCATTCTCCTCGGGGCCTGTCCTCATTCTCCTCAGGGCCTGTCTTCATTCTCCTCGGGGCCTGTCCTCATTCTCCTCGGGGCCTGTCTTCATTCTCCTCGGGGCCTGTCTTCATTCTCCTCGGGGCCTGTCTTCATTCTCCTCTGGGCCTGTCTTCATTCTCCTCTGGGCCTGTCTTCATTCTCCTCTGGGCCTGTCTTCATTCTCCTCTGGGCCTGTCTTCATTCTCCTCGGGGCCTGTCTTCATTCTCCTCGGGGCCTGTCTTCATTCTCCTCGGGGCCTGTCTTCATTCTCCTCGGGGCCTGTCTTCATTCTCCTCGGGGCCTGTCTTCATTCTCCTCGGGGCCTGTCTTCATTCTCCTCGGGGCCTGTCTTCATTCTCCTCGGGGCCTGTCTTCATTCTCCTCAGGATCTGTCTGTCACGTTCTGACCTTTATTTCCTTGGTTTTGTCGTTATTTAGTATGGTCAGGGGGTGAGTTGAGGTGGTAGTAGCAGTCCTTAGCCTAAGCAGTCATACTAGGTGCAGACATTTTCTTGTTTTGTAAGTTCAAACGAGACATTGCTGTTTCTGACACCTATATTTCTTCACTCCAGAGAAAGTATATTTTGTCGCTGGTCTTCCCCCGTCAGTCTCCCTTCTTTCACCCCCGTCTCCCCCTTACACTGCCCCAAAGGAGGATGGGATTGACATGTTATTGAGACTCAGAGATGGACTTTAAAAGGAGACAACTGTCAGTGTTATTTTGTTACTGTCTCCTCGCTAGAATGTGAGCAGCCGTCAATACTAGAGATACTTCGTCTGTTGCAGAGTTCTTAAGATAATAATCTGAATATGTCTGTAGGGGAAAAGACATCCCCTCTCTGAAGCTCATGCTGTCAAGGGGAGAATAGTTCAGACAAAGAAGCAACAACTGAGTAGTGAAAGCTTGAAAAAAAGATTATAGTTAAAAAAAAATAAAAAAAGATGTTGAAATCGTCATCCATTGCATTGGGTTGAGAAGATCCAGTCTTTTGTATAAAGAGTGGCTAGTATGTAGCAGAGTTGGGCTGCTCCCTTAGTGATCACATCATCACATGGGCAAGTGGAAAACACACACACACACATACAGACACACAGACACACAGACAGAGAGAGACACACACACACACACACACACACACACACACACATACAGACACACAGACACACACACATACAGACACACAGACACACACAGACACACATATAGACACACAGACAGAGACACACACACACACACACACATATAGACACACAGACAGAGACACAGACACACACACACACACACACACACACACACACACACACACACACACACACACACACACACACATATTGCGGGGAGGTGAGCATAAGAGAAACCGCAGTGATGTCATGTGTTGAGCAGCCTTGGTCTGCAGTGTGTGTGTGTGTGTGTGTGTGTGTGGAGTGAGTTGGCAGAATAGATGAGCTCACTTCCTGTCATGTGTGGTAGACACAGAGTTTTAGGGGAACTTTCTCTCAGCATGTGTTTGTGAAGGCATGTAAAGGCCTAGCCATTTAAATGACAACATGGAACTGAAATGAATGCAGTACGCGGCTATTTCACCTGCCTTACGAAATAGGTTAGGTCCTATCCGATAGCATACAGTATATTCGGGGTTGAATATTTCAGCCCTAAAATAGTTTCTGGGACAAAATAACTAACATAAGAAAATAGCTAATGGAACACGTGATGCAAACTCGTATGTACCGATTCAGCAGACGTGAAGTTCCCTCTCAGGAAACACAAACTCTTTCAATGTTCAACATTACATCATATTCATAGGGCTTGGGAACCACAGCTCCTTTACTGGGGAAGTCCTTTTGAAATACATTTTTTAAACATTTTCTCTGTACTGTAATGTCACGCGTAACCACAAATGTAGCTCTAACCTCCCCCCTCCCCCTTCACAACTATAGTTCCACTGTGGTGAGCCTCCCCTCCCCCCTCTCCCTCCACAACTATAGTTCCACTGTTGTGAGCCTCCCCTCCCCCTCTCCCTCCACAACTATAGTTCCACTGTTGTGAGCCTCCCCTCCCCCTCCCCTTCACAACTATAGTTCCACTGTTGTGAGCCTCCCCTCCCCTCCCCTTCACAACTATAGTTCCACGGTTGTGAGCCTCCCCTCCCCCTCCCCTTCACAACTATAGTTCCACTGTTGTGAGCCTCCCCTCCCCTCCCCTTCACAACTATAGTTCCACGGTTGTGAGCCTCCCCTCCCCCTCCCCTTCACAACTATAGTTCCACTGTTGTGAGCCTCCCCTCCCCTCCCCTTCACAACTATAATTCCACTGTTGTGAGCCTCCCCTCCCTCTCCCTCAACAACTATAGTTCCACTGTGGTGAGCCTCCCCCATCCCCCCTCCCCTCTCCCTCCACAACTATAGTTCCACTGTGGTGAGCCTCCCCCTCTCTCCTTCACAACTATAGTTCCACTGTGGTGAGCCTCCCCATCCCCCCCCTCTCTCTCCACAACTATAGTTCCACTGTGGTGAGCCTCCCCCATCCCCCTCCCCTCTCTCTCCCACAACTATAGTTCCACTGTGGTGAGCCTCCCTCCCCCCCCCTCCACAACTATAGTTCCACTGTGGTGAGCCTCCCTTCCCCTCCCTCCCCTCCCCCTTCACAACTATAGTTCCACTGTGGTGAGCCTCCCCATCCCCCTCCCCTCTCTCCACAACTATAGTTCCACTGTGGTGAGCCTCCCCTCCCCTCCCCTCTCCCTCCACAACTATAGTTCCACTGTGGTGAGCCTCCCCTCCCCTCTCCCTCCACAACTATAGTTCCACTGTGGTGAGCCTCCCCTCCCCTCCCTTCCCCTCCCCTCCCCCCCCCTCCACAACTATAGTTCCACTGTGGTGAGCCTCCCCTCCCTTCCCCTCCCCTCCCCCTTCACAACTATAGTTCCACTGTGGTGAGCCTCCCCTCCCCTCCCCTCTCGCTCCACAACTGTAGTTCCACTGTGGTGAGCCTCCCCTCCCCCCCCCACAACTATAGTTCCACTGTGGTGAGCCTCCCCTCCCTCCCCTCCCCCTCCACAACTATAGTTCCACTGTGGTGAGCCTCCCCCCTCTCCCTCCACAACTATAGTTCCACTGTGGTGAGCCTCCCCTCCCCCCTCCACAACTATAGTTCCACTGTGGTGAGCCTCCCCCTCTCCCTCCACAACTATAGTTCCACTGTGGTGAGCCTCCCCCTCTCTCCCTTCACAACTATAGTTCCACTGTGGTGAGCCTCCCCATCCCCCTCCCCTCTCTCTCCACAACTATAGTTCCACTGTGGTGAGCCTCCCCCATCCCCCTCCCCTCTCTCTCCACAACTATAGTTCCACTGTGGTGAGCCTCCCCCATCCCCCCCCTCTCTCTCCACAACTATAGTTCCACTGTGGTGAGCCTCCCCTCCCCTCCCTTCCCCTCCCCTCCCCCCCCCTTCACAACTATAGTTCCACTGTGGTGAGCCTCCCCTCCCCTCCCCTCTCCCTCCACAACTGTAGTTCCACTGTGGTGAGCCTCCCCTCCCCTCCCTTCACAACTATAGTTCCACTGTGGTGAGCCCCCTCCCCTCCCCTCTCCCTCCACAACTATAGTTCCTCTGTGGTGAGCCCCCTCCCCTCCCCCTCCACAACTATAGTTCCTCTGTGGTGAGCCCCCTCCCCTCCCCTCCACAACTATAGTTCCACTGTGGTGAGCCCCCTCCCCTCCCCCTCCACAACTATAGTTCCACTGTGGTGAGCCTCCCCTCCCCTCCCCCTCCACAACTATAGTTCCACTGTGGTGAGCCTCCCCTCCCCTCCCCTCCCCCTCTCCCTCCACAACTATAGTTCCACTGTGGTGAGCCCCCTCCCCTCCCCTCTCCCTCCACAACTATAGTTCCACTGTGGTGAGCCTCCCCTCCCCTCCCCTCTGTGGTGAGATCAGAAGCTGAAGGGTAAAACCAGGCTTTTAGCGCATGACGACACCATCAGGTAGTTAAAAGACTTCAGAGGAATCGGTGTTTGTTTTCCTCACTTTGTCGTTGTCACCTTGGTGTCACAACAATTTAGAACATACTTGACTGACTGTGTACATACCAGGGTTGGGATCAATTCCAATTTAATTAGACATTTCAATTCTTGAATTCACTTATGAAGTGGAGAATTTACTTTGAAATTGGAATTTAATTGGAATTCGACTGTTTGAACTCTTTGAATTGGAATTGAATTGTATTGAAACTCAATATTTTTGCATTTCACAGTTAATGGAATTAATGCACACAGTATATACAATTCACTGTTGGATTTGTTTTGCATCATTTCAACCTGTATTCCCATATTTCCAGTATAGCTAGGCTGTCTGAACAGTGACATGAATAGCCTGAAAGACTGAGATAATTGAATTTCGAATTTCTGGAATTGTTGGGGATAATACTGAATTGTATTCTTGGAATTTACCTGATGTTGGAATTGAGAGGAATTAAATTATCTCTGAATTTAAATACCTGATCTGGAATTTATATGGACTTAAATGGAATTTAGAGGGAGAGAGAATTGTGGTATTAACCCCATCCCTGGTACATACCCTGTAATGCTTCATTGACATAATTCAAAAAACATTGTTGTTATTTTATCTAGGCTATGCATCGCAGATTTATGTCATGAATTAATGCGATAAAAATATGTCTGCATTTACACTTACAAAAAGAGGAGGTTAATAGATCACTGTTGACATCAACAATACATCTTTTACAGAGGTCTCATGACATACAATTTGAGATTAGCTGACAGAATAGATCATCAATAAATCAATACTTTGTTTCAATCGTTCCCGGTACAGTTACACCACTGGAGCCCTATGGCCATATGCCATAGTTGTAATCCTATGGCTCAGATGACCTCAGATGACCTCACTCCTTACAGACTTATGACATCATTACGTCCACATGTCCAGAGGTTCAACTCTGTGACAGTGAAGGGAAGTTAGTGAAGAGATTTGGGAGAGGTCAGATCAGATGTATATTAGATTACCTTTGACCCTTGGACATTTTAGTTATGTGACCATCTCTCACAGGCGGGGTTAAGGGTCAGAGAGCCCAGAGAGTGACATCAGCAATCCATCACAAAGCAGAGTGGTATACTACAAAGCAGAGTGGTATACTACACATCAGAGTGGTATACTACACATCAGAGTGGTATACTACACATCAGAGTGGTATACTACAAAGCAGAGTGGTATACTACAAAGCAGAGTGGTATACTACACATCAGAGTGGTATACTACACATCAGAGTGGTATACTACACATCAGAGTGGTATACTACAAAGCAGAGTGGTATACTACACATCAAATCAAAATCAAATCAAATCAAATTTTATTTGTCACATACACATGGTTAGCAGATGTTAATGCGAGTGTAGCGAAATGCTTGTGCTTCTAGTTCCGACAATGCAGTGATAACCAACAAGTAATCTAACTAACAATTCTAAAACTACTGTCTTATACACAGTGTAAGGGGATAAAGAATATGTACATAAGGATATATGAGTGAGTGATGGTACAGAGCAGCATACAGTAGATGGTATCGAGTACAGTATATACATATGAGATGAGTATGTAGACAAAGTAAACAAAGTGGCATAGTTAAAGTGGCTAGTGATACATGTATTACATAAGGATGCAGTCGATGATGTAGAGTACAGTATGCATATGAGATGAATAATGTAGGGTAAGTAACATTATATAAGGTAGCATTGTTTAAAGTGGCTAGTGATATATTTACATCATTTCCCATCAATTCCCATTATTAAAGTGGCTGGAGTTGGGTCAGTGTCAATGACAGAGTGTTGGCAGCAGCCACTCAATGGTGGCTGTTTAACAGTCTGATAGCCTTGAGATAGAAGCTGTTTTTCAGTCTCTCAGTCCCAGCTTTGATGCACCTGTACTGACCTCGCCTTCTGGATGATAGCGGGGTGAACAGGCAGTGGTTCGGTGGTTGATGTCCTTGATGATCTTTATGGCCTTCCTGTAACATCGGGTGGTGTAGGTGTCCTGGAGGGCAGGTAGTTTGCCCCCGGTGATGCGTTGTGCAGACCTCACTACCCTCTGGAGAGCCTTACGGTTGAGGGCGGAGCAGTTGCCGTACCAGGCGGTGATACAGCCCGCCAGGATGCTCTCGATTGTGCATCTGTAGAAGTTTGTGAGTGCTTTTGGTGACAAGCCGAATTTCTTCAGCCTCCTGAGGTTGAAGAGGCGCTGCTGCGCCTTCTTCACGACGCTGTCAGTGTGAGTGGACCAATTCAGTTTGTCTGTGATGTGTATGCCGAGGAACTTAAAACTTGCTACCCTCTCCACTACTGTTCCATCGATGTGGATAGGGGGTGTTCCCTCTGCTGTTTCCTGAAGTCCACAATCATCTCCTTAGTTTTGTTGACGTTGAGTGTGAGGTTATTTTCCTGACACCACACTCCGAGGGCCCTCACCTCCTCCCTGTAGGCCGTCTCGTCGTTGTTGGTAATCAAGCCTACCACTGTTGTGTCGTCCGCAAACTTGATGATTGAGTTGGAGGCGTGCGTGGCCACGCAGTCGTGGGTGAACAAGGAGTACAGGAGAGGGCTCAGAACGCACCCTTGTGGGGCCCCGTGTTGAGGATCAGCGGGGAGGAGATGTTGTTGCCTACCCTCACCACCTGGGGGCGGCCCGTCAGGAAGTCAGTACCCAGTTGCACAGGGCGGGGTCGAGACCCAGGGTCTCGAGCTTGATGACGAGCTTGGAGGGTACTATGGTGTTGAATGCCGAGCTGTAGTCGATGAACAGCATTCTCACATAGGTATTCCTCTTGTCCAGGTGGGTTAGGGCAGTGTGCAGTGTGGTTGAGATTGCATCGTCTGTGGACCTATTTGGGCGGTAAGCAAATTGGAGTGGGTCTAGGGTGTCAGGTAGGGTGGAGGTGATATGGTCCTTGACTAGTCTCTCAAAGCACTTCATGATGACGGAAGTGAGTGCTACGGGCGGTAGTCGTTTAGCTCAGTTACCTTAGCTTTCTTGGGAACAGGAACAATGGTGGCCCTCTTGAAGCATGTGGGAACAGCAGACTGGTATAGGGATTGATTGAATATGTCCGTAAACACACCGGCCAGCTGGTCTGCGCATGCTCTGAGGCGCGGCTGGGATGCCGTCTGGGCCTGCAGCCTTGCGAGGGTTAACACGTTTAAATGTCTTACTCACCTCGGCTGCAGTGAAGGAGAGACCGCATGTTTTCGTTGCAGGCCGTGTCAGTGGCACTGTATTGTCCTCAAAGCGGGCAAAAAAGTTATTTAGTCTGCCTGGGAGCAAGACATCCTGGTCCGTGACTGGGCTGGGTTTCTTCTTGTAGTCCGTGATTGACTGTAGACCCTGCCACATGCCTCTTGTGTCTGAGCCATTGAATTGAGATTCCACTTTGTCCCTGTACTGACGCTTAGCTTGTTTAATAGCCTTACCATCAGAGTGGTATACTACAAAGCAGAGTGGTATACTACACATCAGAGTGGTATACTACAAAGCAGAGTGGTATACTACAAATCAACGAGTTAGCCAGCTAATTTGCCTAAATATTTTGAAACAAGTTTTACATATACAGTGCCTTGCGAAAGTATTCGGCCCCCTTGAACTTTGCGACCTTTTGCCACATTTCAGGCTTCAAACATAAAGATATAAAACTGTATTTTTTGTGAAGAATCAACAACAAGTGGGACACAATCATGAAGTGGAACGACATTTATTGGATATTTCAAACTTTTTTAATAAATCAAAAACTGGAAAATTGGCCGTGCAAAATTATTCAGCCCCTTTACTTTCAGTGCAGCAAACTCTCTCCAGAAGTTCAGTGAGGATCTCTGAATGATCCAATGTTGACCTAAATGACTAATGATGATAAATACAATCCACCTGTGTGTAATCAAGTCTCCGTATAAATGCACCTGCACTGTGATAGTCTCAGAGGTCCGTTAAAAGCGCAGAGAGCATCATGAAGAACAAGGAACACACCAGGCAGGTCCGAGATACTGTTGTGAAGAAGTTTAAAGCCGGATTTGGATGCAAAAAGATTTCCCAAGCTTTAAACATCCCAAATGAGCACTGTGCAAGGGATAATATTGAAATGGAAGGAGTATCAGACCACTGCAAATCTACCAAGACCTGGCCGTCCCTCTAAACTTTCAGCTCCTACAAGGAGAAGACTGATCAGAGATGCAGCCAAGAGGCCCATGATCACTCTGGATGAACTGCAGAGATCTACAGCTGAGGTGGGAGACTCTGTCCATAGGACAACAATCAGTCATATATTGCACAAATCTGGCCTTTATGGAAGAGTGGCAAGAAGAAAGCCATTTCTTAAAGATATCCATAAAAAGTGTAGTTTAAAGTTTGCCACAAGCCACCTGGGAGACACACCAAACATGTGGAAGAAGGTGCTCTGGTCAGATGAAACCAAAATTGAACTTTTTGGCAACAATGCAAAACGTTATGTTTGGCGTAAAAGCAACACAGCTCATCACCCTGAACACACCATCCCCACTGTCAAACATGGTTTGGGCCTGCTTTTCTTCAGCAGGGACAGGGAAGATGGTTAAAATTGATGGGAAGATGGATGGAGCCAAATACAGGACCATTCTGGAAGAAAACCTGATGGAGTCTGCAAAAGACCTGAGACTGGGACGGAGATTTGTCTTCCAACAAGACAATGATCCAAAACATAAAGCAAAATCTACAATGGAATGGTTCAAAAATAAACATATCCAGGTGTTAGAATGGCCAAGTCAAAGTCCAGACCTGAATCCAATCGAGAATCTGTGGAAAGAACTGAAAACTGCTGTTCACAAATGCTCTCCATCCAACCTCACTGAGCTCGAGCTGTTTTGCAAGGAGGAATGGGAAAAATGTCAGTCTCTCGATGTGCAAAACTGATAGAGACATACCCCAAGCGACTTACAGCTGTAATCGCAGCAAAAGGTGGCGCTACAAAGTATTAACTGGGGCTGAATAATTTTGCACGCCCAATTTTTCAGTTTTGATTTGTTAAAAAAGTTTGAAATATCAATAAATGTCGTTCCACTTCATGATTGTGTCCCACTTGTTGTTGATTCTTCACAAAAAACATACATTTTTATATCTTTATGTTTGAAGCCTGAAATGTGGCAAAAGGTCGCAAAGTTCAAGGGGGCCGAATGCAAGGCACTGTATATATATATATTTTTAAAGATAAACTTGGAATGGTCATGGTGTAATTGTCTCAATAAACAAAAACATAAACTGAACCAAAATATAAACACAACATGCATTCATTTCAATTATTTTACTGAGTTACAGTTCACATAAGGAAATCCGTCAATTGAAATAAATGAATTAGGCCCTAATCTATGGATTTCACATGACTGATGTATACAGATATGCATCTGTTGGTCACAGATACCTTAATAAAAGGTAGGGGCGTGGATCAGAAAACCAGTCAGTATCTGGTGTGACCACCATTTGCCTCACTCAGCATGACACATCTCCTTCACATAGAGTTGATCAGGCTGTTGATTGTGGCCTGTGGAATGTTGTCCCACTCCTCTTCAATGGCTGTGTGAAGTTGCTGGATATTGGCGGGAACTGGAACATGCTGTCGATCCAGAGCATCCCAAACATGCTCAATGGGTGACATGTCTGGTGAGTATGCAGGACATGGAAAAACTGGGACATGTTCAGCTTCCAGTAATTGTGTACAGATCCTTGCGACATGGGTCTTTGCATTATCATGATGAAACATGAGGTGATGGCGGCGGATGAATGGCACGACAATGGGCCTCAGGATCTTGTCACTGTCTCTCTGTGCATTCAAATTACCATCGATAAAATGCAAGTGTTAGCTGTCCGTAGCTTATGCCTGCCCATACCATAACCCCACCAAGGGACACTCTGTTCACAAGGTTGACATCAGCAAACCACTCACCCACATGACTCCATAAACGTGGTCAGCGGTTGTGAGGCATGATGGACGTACTGACACATATTCTAAAGTGATGGTAGAGAAATTAAAATTAAATTCTCGGGCAACAGAACTATGAAATAACACATATGGAATAATGTAGTAACCAAAAAAGTGTTGAAGAAATAAAAATATATTTATGTTTAAGATTCTTCAAGTAGCCACCCTTTGCCTTGATGATAGCTTTGCACACTGTTGGTATTCTCTCAACCTGCTTCATGAGGTAGTCACCCGGAATGCATTTAATTTAACAGGTGTGCCTTGTTAAAAGTGAATTTGTGGAATCTCTTTTCTTTTTAATGCGCTTGAGCCAATCAGTTGTGTTGTGACAAGGTAGGGGTGGTATACAGAAGATAGCCCTATCTGTTGGGCGATTAGGTCTGGCTTGCAGTCGGCATTCCAATTCATGCCACAAAGGTGTTCGATGGGGTTGAGATCAGGGCTCTTTGCAGACCAGTCAAGTTTTTCCACACCGATCTCAACAAACCAATTCTGTATGGACCTTGCTTTGGGCACAGGGGGCATTGTCATGCTGAAACAGGAAAGGGCCTTCCCCAAACTGTTGCCACAAAAAATCATCTAGAATGTAATTGTATGCTGTAGCATTAAGATTTCCCTTCACTGGAACTAAGGGGACCGAACCATGAAAAACAGCCCCAGACCACTATTTCTACTCCACCAAACTTTACAGTTGGCACTATGCATTTGGGCAGGTAGCGTTCTCCTGGCATCCGCCAAACCCAGATTCGTCCATCGGACTGCCAGTTGGTGGAGCGTGGTTCATCACTCTAGAGAAAGCGTTTCCACTGCTCCAGAGTCCAATTGCAGCGAGCTTCACACCCACTCCAGCCGAACACTTGACATTGGTGATCTTAGGCTTGTATGCAGCTTCAAGGCCATGGAAACCCGGCCAAACAGTTCTTGTTCTGGAAGCGGCAGTTTGATACTCAGTAGTGAGTGTTGCAACTGAGAACAGATTATTTATGCGTGCTTACTCGCTTCAGCCCTCGGCGGACCCGTTCTGTGAGCTTGTGTGGCCTACCACATCGCGGCTGAGCCATTGTTGCTCCTAGACGTTTACAATTCACAATAACAGCACTTTAACCCAGGGGGCAGATCTAGCAGGGCAGAAATTAAACGAATTGATATGTTGGAAAGGTGGCATCCAATTGAGATGTGCCACATTGAAAGTCACTGAGATCTTCAGTACGGACCATTCTACTGCCAATGTGTGTCTATGGAGATTGCATGTCTGTGTGCTCGCTTTTACACACCTGTTGACAGGTGTGGCTGAAAAGTTGAAAGGCACATGCTACTGTATATTTAGTGTACCTTAACATGTGTGTGGCTGAAATGAACGAATTCACTACGTTGAAAGGCACATGCTGCTGTATATTTAGTGTACCTTAACATGTGTAGTTTTGTTTAGAGGTGGATTTGATTGAACTCCTGAAGTCATCTTGTATTAGGGGTGTGGTTGGGTCTTGTATTAGGGGTGTGGTTGGGTCTTGTATTAGGGGTGTGGTTGGGTCTTGTATTAGGGGTTGGTTGGGTCTTGTATTAGGGGTGTGGTTGGGTCTTGTATTAGGGGTGTGGTTGGGTCTTGTATTAGGGGTGTGGTTGGGTCTTGTATTAGGGGTGTGGTTGGGTCTTGTATTAGGGGTGTGGTTGGGTCTTGTATTAGGGGTGTGGTTGGGTTGTGGGTGGTATAGGAGGTCTTGTATTAGGGGTGTGGTTGGGTTGTGGGGGGTTGGGTCTTGTATTAGGGGTGTGGTTGGGTTGTGGGGGGTTGGGTCTTGTATTCGGGGTGCGGTTGGGTTGTGGTTGGTTGGGTCTTGTATTAGGGGTGTTGTTGGGTTGTGGGGGGTTGGGTCTTGTATTAGGGGTGTGGTTGGGTCTTGTATTAGGGGTGTGGTTGGGTTGTGGGTGGTTGGTTGGTTCTTGTATTAGGGGTGTGGTTAGGTTGTGGGTGGTTGGGTCTTGTATTAGGGGTGGAGTTGGGTTGTGGGTGGTTGGGTCTTGTATTAGGCGTGTGGTTGGGTTGTGGGTGGTTGGGTCTTGTATTAGGGGTGTGGTTGGGTTGTGGGTGGTTGGGTCTTGAATTAGGGGTGTGGTTGGGTTGTGGGTGGTTGGGTCTTGTATTAGGGGTGTGGTTGGGTTGTGGTTGGTTGGGTCTTGTATTAGGGTGTGGTTGGGTTGTGGGCTGTATGAGTCTTGTATTAGGGGTGTGGTTGCGTTGCGGGTGGTTGGTTCTTGTATTAGGGGTGTGGTTGGGTTGTGGGTGTTATGGGTCTTGTATGAGGCGTGGTTGGGTTGTGGGTGGTTGGTTGGGTCTTGTATTAGGGGTGTGGTTGGGTTGTGGGTGGTTGGTTGGTTGGGTCTTGTATTAGGGGTGTGGTTGGGTTGTGGGTGGTTGGTTGGTTCTTGTATGAGGGGTGTGGTTGGGTTGTGGGTGGTTGGTTGGGTCTTGTATTAGGGGTGTGGTTGGGTTGTGGGTGGTTGGTTGGGTCTTGTATTAGGGGGTGTGGTTGGGTTGTGGGTGGTTGGTTGGTTGAGTCTTGTATTAGGGGTGTGGTTGGGTTGTGGGTGGTTGGTTCTTGTATTAGGGGTGTAGTTGGGTTGTGGGTGGTTGGTTGGTTCTTGTATTAGGGGTGTGGTTAGGTTGTGGGTGGTTGGTTGGGTCTTGTATTAGGGGTGTTGTTGGGTTGTGGGTGGTATGGGTCAAGTATTCAGGGTGTGGTTAGGTTGTGGGTGGTTGGGTATTGTATTAGGGGTGTTGTTGGGTTGTGGGTGGTATTGGTCAAGTATTCAGGGTGTGGTTGGGTTGTGGGTGGTATTGGTCAAGTATTCAGGGTGTGGTTGGGTTGTGGGTGGTTGGGTCTTGTATTAGGCGTGTGGTTGGGTTGTGGGTGGTATTGGTCAAGTATTCAGGGTGTGGTTGGGTTGTGGGTGGTATTGGTCAAGTATTCAGGGTGTGGTTGGGTTGTGGGTGGTTGGGTCTTGTATTAGGCGTGTGGTTGGGTTGTGGGTGGTATTGGTCAAGTATTCAGGGTGTGGTTGGGTTGTGGGTGGTATTGGTCAAGTATTCAGGGTGTGGTTGGGTTGTGGGTGGTTGGGTCTTGTATTAGGCGTGTGGTTGGGTTGTGGGTGGTTGGGTCTTGTATTAGGCGTGTGGTTGGGTCTTGTATTAGGGGTGTGGTTGGGTTGTGGGTGGTTGGGTATTGTATTAGGGGTGTTGTTGGGTTGTGGGTGGTATTGGTCAAGTATTCAGGGTGTGGTTGGGTTGTGGGTGGTATTGGTCAAGTATTCAGGGTGTGGTTGGGTTGTGGGTGGTTGGGTCTTGTATTAGGCGTGTGGTTGGGTTGTGGGTGGTTGGGTCTTGTATTAGGCGTGTGGTTGGGTCTTGTATTAGGGGTGTTGTTGGGTTGTGGGTGGTTGGGTCTTGTATTAGGGGTGTGGTTGGGTCTTGTATTAGGGGTGTGGTTGGGTTGTGGGTGGTTTGGTCTTGTATTAGGCGTGTGGTTGGGTTGTGGGTGGTTGGGTCTTGTATTAGGCGTGTGGTTGGGTTGTGGGTGGTTGGGTCTTGTATTAGGGGTGTGGTTAGGTTGTGGGTGGTTGGGTATTGTATTAGGGGTGTGGTTAGGTTGTGGGTGGTTGGGTCTTGTATTAGGGGTGTGGGTTAGGTTGTGGGTGGTTGGTTGGGTCTTGTATTAGGGGTGTGGTTGGGTCTTGCATTAGGGGTGTGGTTGGGTTGTGGGTGGTTGGTTGGGTCTTGTATTAGGGGTGCGGTTGGGTTGTGGGTGGTTGGGTCTTGTATGAGGGGTGTGGTTGGGTTGTGGGTGGTTGGTTGGGTCTTGTATTAGGGGTGTGGTTGGGTTGTGGGTGGTTGGTTGGGTCTTGTATTAGGGGTGTGGTTGGGTCTTGTATTAGGGGTGTGGCTGGGTCTTGTATTAGGGGTGTGGTTGGGTCTTGTATTAGGGGTGTGGTTGGGTCTTGTATTAGGGGTGTGGTTGGGTTGTGGGTGGTATAGGAGGTCTTGTATTAGGGGTGTGGTTGGGTTGTGGGGGTTGGGTCTTGTATTAGGGGTGTGGTTGGGTTGTGGGGGTTGGGTCTTGTATTCGGGGTGCGGTTGGGTTGTGGTTGGTTGGGTCTTGTATTAGGGGTGTTGTTGGGTTGTGGGGGTTGGGTCTTGTATTAGGGGTGTGGTTGGGTCTTGTATTAGGGGTGTGGTTGGGTTGTGGGTGGTTGGTTGGTTCTTGTATTAGGGGTGTGGTTAGGTTGTGGGTGGTTGGGTCTTGTATTAGGGGTGGAGTTGGGTTGTGGGTGGTTGGGTCTTGTATTAGGCGTGTGGTTGGGTTGTGGGTGGTTGGGTCTTGTATTAGGGGTGTGGTTGGGTTGTGGGTGGTTGGGTCTTGAATTAGGGGTGTGGTTGGGTTGTGGGTGGTTGGGTCTTGTATTAGGGGTGTGGTTGGGTTGTGGTTGGTTGGGTCTTGTATTAGGGGTGTGGTTGGGTTGTGGGCTGTATGGGTCTTGTATTAGGGGTGTGGTTGCGTTGCGGGTGGTTGGTTCTTGTATTAGGGGTGTGGTTGGGTTGTGGGTGTTATGGGTCTTGTATGAGGGGTGTGGTTGGGTTGTGGGTGGTTGGTTGGGTCTTGTATTAGGGGTGTGGTTGGGTTGTGGGTGGTTGGTTGGTTGGGTCTTGTATTAGGGGTGTGGTTGGGTTGTGGGTGGTTGGTTGGTTCTTGTATGAGGGTGTGGTTGGGTTGTGGGTGGTTGGTTGGGTCTTGTATTAGGGGTGTGGTTGGGTTGTGGGTGGTTGGTTGGGTCTTGTATTAGGGGGTGTGGTTGGGTTGTGGGTGGTTGGTTGGTTGAGTCTTGTATTAGGGGTGTGGTTGGGTTGTGGGTGGTTGGTTCTTGTATTAGGGGTGTGGTTGGGTTGTGGTTGGTTGGGTCTTGTATTAGGGGTGTAGTTGGGTTGTGGGTGGTTGGTTGGTTCTTGTATTAGGGGTGTGGTTAGGTTGTGGGTGGTTGGGTCTTGTATTAGGGGTGTTGTTGGGTTGTGGTGGTATGGGTCAAGTATTCAGGGTGTGGTTAGGTTGTGGGTGGTTGGGTATTGTATTAGGGGTGTTGTTGGGTTGTGGGTGGTATTGGTCAAGTATTCAGGGTGTGGTTGGGTTGTGGGTGGTATTGGTCAAGTATTCAGGGTGTGGTTGGGTTGTGGGTGGTTGGGTCTTGCATTAGGCGTGTGGTTGGGTTGTGGGTGGTATTGGTCAAGTATTCAGGGTGTGGTTGGGTTGTGGGTGGTATTGGTCAAGTATTCAGGGTGTGGTTGGGTTGTGGGTGGTTGGGTCTTGTATTAGGCGTGTGGTTGGGTTGTGGGTGGTTGGGTCTTGTATTAGGCGTGTGGTTGGGTCTTGTATTAGGGGTGTGGTTGGGTTGTGGGTGGTTGGGTATTGTATTAGGGGTGTTGTTGGGTTGTGGGTGGTATTGGTCAAGTATTCAGGGTGTGGTTGGGTTGTGGGTGGTATTGGTCAAGTATTCAGGGTGTGGTTGGGTTGTGGGTGGTTGGGTCTTGTATTAGGCGTGTGGTTGGGTTGTGGGTGGTTGGGTCTTGTATTAGGCGTTTGGTTGGGTCTTGTATTAGGGGTGTTGTTGGGTTGTGGGTGGTTGGGTCTTGTATTAGGGGTGTGGTTGGGTCTTGTATTAGGGGTGTGGTTGGGTTGTGGGTGGTTTGGTCTTGTATTAGGCGTGTGGTTGGGTTGTGGGTGGTTGGGTCTTGTATTAGGCGTGTGGTTGGGTTGTGGGTGGTTGGGTCTTGTATTAGGGGTGTGGTTAGGTTGTGGGTGGTTGGGTATTGTATTAGGGGTGTGGTTAGGTTGTGGGTGGTTGGGTCTTGTATTAGGGGTGTGGTTAGGTTGTGGGTGGTTGGTTGGGTCTTGTATTAGGGGTGTGGTTGGGTCTTGCATTAGGGGTGTGGTTGGGTTGTGGGTGGTTGGTTGGGTCTTGTATTAGGGGTGCGGTTGGGTTGTGGGTGGTTGGGTCTTGTATGAGGGTGTGGTTGGGTTGTGGGTGGTTGGTTGGGTCTTGTATTAGGGGTGTGGTTGGGTTGTGGGTGGTTGGTTGGTTCTTGTATGAGGGTGTGGTTGGGTTGTGGGTGGTTGGTTGGGTCTTGTATTAGGGGTGTGGTTGGGTTGTGGGTGGTTGGTTGGGTCTTGTATTAGGGGTGTGGTTGGGTTGTGGGTGGTTGGTTGGTTGAGTCTTGTATTAGGGGTGTGGTTGGGTTGTGGGTGGTTGGTTCTTGTATTAGGGGTGTGGTTGGGTTGTGGTTGGTTGGGTCTTGTATTAGGGGTGTAGTTGGGTTGTGGGTGGTTGGTTGGTTCTTGTATTAGGGGTGTGGTTAGGTTGTGGGTGGTTGGGTCTTGTATTAGGGGTGTTGTTGGGTTGTGGGTGGTATGGGTCAAGTATTCAGGGTGTGGTTAGGTTGTGGGTGGTTGGGTATTGTATTAGGGGTGTTGTTGGGTTGTGGGTGGTATTGGTCAAGTATTCAGGGTGTGGTTGGGTTGTGGGTGGTATTGGTCAAGTATTCAGGGTGTGGTTGGGTTGTGGGTGGTTGGGTCTTGTATTAGGCGTGTGGTTGGGTTGTGGGTGGTATTGGTCAAGTATTCAGGGTGTGGTTGGGTTGTGGGTGGTATTGGTCAAGTATTCAGGGTGTGGTTGGGTTGTGGGTGGTTGGGTCTTGCATTAGGCGTGTGGTTGGGTTGTGGGTGGTATTGGTCAAGTATTCAGGGTGTGGTTGGGTTGTGGGTGGTATTGGTCAAGTATTCAGGGTGTGGTTGGGTTGTGGGTGGTATTGGTCAAGTATTCAGGGTGTGGTTGGGTTGTGGGTGGTTGGGTCTTGTATTAGGCGTGTGGTTGGGTTGTGGGTGGTTGGGTCTTGTATTAGGCGTTTGGTTGGGTCTTGTATTAGGGGTGTTGTTGGGTTGTGGGTGGTTGGGTCTTGTATTAGGGGTGTGGTTGGGTCTTGTATTAGGGGTGTGGTTGGGTTGTGGGTGGTTTGGTCTTGTATTAGGCGTGTGGTTGGGTTGTGGGTGGTTGGGTCTTGTATTAGGCGTGTGGTTGGGTTGTGGGTGGTTGGGTCTTGTATTAGGGGTGTGGTTAGGTTGTGGGTGGTTGGGTATTGTATTAGGGGTGTGGTTAGGTTGTGGGTGGTTGGGTCTTGTATTAGGGGTGTGGTTAGGTTGTGGGTGGTTGGTTGGGTCTTGTATTAGGGGTGTGGTTGGGTCTTGCATTAGGGGTGTGGTTGGGTTGTGGGTGGTTGGTTGGGTCTTGTATTAGGGTGCGGTTGGGTTGTGGGTGGTTGGGTCTTGTATGAGGGGTGTGGTTGGGTTGTGGGTGGTTGGTTGGGTCTTGTATTAGGGGTGTGGTTGGGTTGTGGGTGGTTGGTTGGTTCTTGTATGAGGGTGTGGTTGGGTTGTGGGTGGTTGGTTGGGTCTTGTATTAGGGGTGTGGTTGGGTTGTGGGTGGTTGGTTGGGTCTTGTATTAGGGGTGTGGTTGGGTTGTGGGTGGTTGGTTGGTTGAGTCTTGTATTAGGGTGTGGTTGGGTTGTGGGTGGTTGGTTCTTGTATTAGGGGTGTGGTTGGGTTGTGGTTGGTTGGGTCTTGTATTAGGGGTGTAGTTGGGTTGTGGGTGGTTGGTTGGTTCTTGTATTAGGGGTGTGGTTAGGTTGTGGGTGATTGGGTCTTGTATTAGGGGTGTTGTTGGGTTGTGGGTGGTATGGGTCAAGTATTCAGGGTGTGGTTAGGTTGTGGGTGGTTGGGTATTGTATTAGGGGTGTTGTTGGGTTGTGGGTGGTATTGGTCAAGTATTCAGGGTGTGGTTGGGTTGTGGGTGGTATTGGTCAAGTATTCAGGGTGTGGTTGGGTTGGTTGGGTCTTGTATTAGGCGTGTGGTTGGGTTGTGGGTGGTATTGGTCAAGTATTCAGGGTGTGGTTGGGTTGTGGGTGGGGGTCTTGTATTCAGGGTGTGGTTGGGTTGTGGGTGGTTGGGTCTTGTATTAGGGTGTGGTTGGGTTGTGGGTGGTTGGTTGGTCTTGTATTCAGGGTGTGGTTGGGTTGTGGGTGGGTTGGTCAAGTATTCAGGGTGTGGTTGGGTTGTGGGTGGTTGGGTCTTGTATTAGGGTGTGGTTGGGTTGTGGGTGGGTTGGGTCTTGTATTAGGGGTGTGGTTGGGTCTTGTATTAGGGGTGTGGTTGGGTTGTGGGTGGTTGGGTATTGTATTAGGGGTGTTGTTGGGTTGTGGGTGGTATTGGTCAAGTATTCAGGGTGTGGTTGGGTTGTGGGTGGTATGGGTCATTAGTATTCAGGGGTGTGGTTGGGTTGTGGGTGGTTGGGTCTTGTATTAGGGGTGTGGTTGGGTTGTGGGTGGTTGGGTCTTGTATTAGGGTGGAGTTGGGTTGTTTGGTTGGGTCTTGTATTAGGGGTGTTGTTGGGTTGTGGGTGGTTGGGTCTTGTATTAGGGGTGGTGGTTGGGTGGTTGTTGATTAGGGGTGTGGTTGGGTTGTGGGTGGTTTGGTCTTGTATTAGGGTGTGGTTGGGTTGTGGGTGGTTGGGTCTTGTATTAGGGGTGTGGTTGGGTTGTGGGTGGTTGGGTCTTGTATTAGGGGTGTGGTTAGGTTGTGGGTGGTTGGTTCTTGTATTAGGGGTGTGGTTAGGTTGTGGGTGGTTGGGTCTTGTATTAGGGGTGTGGTTGGGTTGTGGGTGGTTGGTTGGGTCTTGTATTAGGGGTGTGGTTGGGTCTTGCATTAGGGTGTGGTTGGGTTGTGGGTGGTTGGTTGGGTCTTGTATTAGGGGTGCGGTTGGGTTGTATTAGGGTGGTTGGGTCTTGTATTAGGGGTGTGGTTGGGTTGTGGGTGGTTGGTTGGGTCTTGTATTAGGGGTGTGGTTGGGTTGTATTAGGTGGTTGGTTGGGTCTTGTATTAGGGGTGTGGTTGGGTTTGGGTGGTTGGTTGGTTGGGTCTTGTATTAGGGGTGTGGTTGGGTTGTGGGTGGTTGGTTCTTGTATTAGGGTGTTGTTGGGTTGTGGGTGGTTGGGTCTTGTATTCAGGGTGTGGTTGGTGTGGTTGGGTCTTGTATTAGGGTGTGGTTGGGTCTTGTATTAGGGGTGTGGTTGGGTCTTGTATTAGGGGTGTGGTTGGGTCTTGTATTAGGGGTGTGGTTGGGTTGTGGGTGGTTGGGTCTTGTATTAGGGGTGTTGTTGGGTTGTGGGTGGTATGGGTCAAGTATTCAGGGTGTGGTTGGGTTGTGGGTGGTTGGGTCTTGTATTAGGCGTGTGGTTGGGTTGTGGGTGGTTGGGTCTTGTATTAGGGATGTGGTTGGGTCTTGTATTAGGGGGTTGGGTTGTGGGTGGTATGGGTCAAGTATTCAGGGTGTGGTTGGGTTGTGGGTGGTATGGGTCTTGTATTAGGGGTGTGGTTGCGTTGCGGGTGGTTGGTTCTTGTATTCGGGGTGCGGTTGGGCTGTGGGTGGTATGTGTCTTGTATTAGGGGTGCTGTTGGGATGTGCGTGGTATGGGTCTCGTATTAGGGGTGTGGTTGGGTCTCGTATTAGGGGTGTGGTTGGGTCTTGTATTAGGGGTGTGGTTGGGTCTCGTATTAGGGGTGTGGTTGTGTCTTGTATTAGGGGTGTGGTTGGGTTGTGGGTTGTTTGGTCTTGTATTAGGCGTGTGGTTGGGTTGTGGGTGGTTGGATCTTGTATTAGGGGTGTGGTTGGGTTGTGGGTGGTTGGTTCGGTCTTGTATTATGGGTGTGGTTGGGTTATGGGTGGTTGGATCTTGTATTAGGGGTGTGGTTGGGTCTTGTATCAGGGGTGTGGTTGGGTTGTGGGTGGTTGGTTCGGTCTTGTATTATGGGTGTGGTTGGGTTATGGGTGGTTGGATCTTCCATTAGGGGTGTGGTTGGGTCTTGTATTAGGGGTGTAGTTGAGCTGTGGGTGGTTGGGTCTTGTATTAGGGGTATGGTTGGCGCAAACATACTATGGAAGTAGTCCTGGTCTTGAATGAGCAGAGGGAGGGTGTGTTGGTTCAGTGTTCAGTCAGAGGAGAGAGACATGCTCCCTGACAGAAAGAGCTGCGAAAACACTCTCCTCTCTTCTCAGCTGAGATACTGTATGTGGGGGAACCACTGAGCGCAGGCAGGCAGGCAGGCAGGCAGGCAGGCAGACAGACAGACAGACAGACAGACAGACAGACAGACAGACAGACAGACAGACAGACAGACAGACAGACAGACAGACAGACAGACAGACAGACAGGACAGACAGACAGACAGGAGTGATAGAGGCGTCCTCCACATGGTCACGTCAGGCGTAGGTATGTATAGGGAATAGTGTGTAATTTGGGACACCTCGTTAGCCTAACCAACCAATGGCAACATCAGACCAACATGCCATTTTGATGTGCAGTACATGTGATGGGGCGCTAGCTATTTCAGATGTGGTTTCACTTTCCGGCACGGTTTCTATTTGATTTCAACACCATAGACTGAGGGTGTGGACATGGTGGTTGGTGATGGAGGACATTCTGTTTTCTCAGTTCCTTATTTAAGGGGTGAAGTGAACCCCTTTACCCCGTGACCTAGTCAAGTGGGGCGACATAAATGGTATGCAATCATATGATCATATAGTGTGTGTGTGTGTGTGTGTGTGTGTGTGTGTGTGTGTGTGTGTGTGTGTGTGTGTGTGTTGTGTTTGTGTGTGTGGGGGGAATGGGAGGAAAGATGACATACAGTGAATTTGGAAAGTATTCAGACCCCTTGACCTTTTTTCAAATGTTGGTACCTTACAGTCTTGTTATAAAATGATTTGTTTTCCTGATCAATCTACACAGACAACAATACCCCATAATGACATACCCCATTTATTTTATATATATTGTTTTTTAGTAATAAAAAATAAAAAAACAGAAATACTTTATTAACATAAGTATTCAGACCCTTGGAGACAGGATTGTGTCGAGGCACAGATCTGGGGAAGGGTACCAGAACATTTCTGCAGCGTTGAAGGTCCCCAAGAACACAGTGGCCTCCATCATTCTTAAATGGAAGAAGTTTGGAACCACCAAGACTCTTCTTAGAGTTGGCCGCCCGACGAAACTGAGCAATCAGGGGAGAAGAGCCTTGTTCAGGGAGGTGACCAAGAACTTGATGGTTACTCTGACTGAGCTCCAGAGTTCCTCTGTGGAGATGAGAGAACCATCTCTGCAGCATTCCACCAATCAGGCCTTTATGGTAGAGTGGCCAGACAGAAGCCACTCCTCAGTAAAAGACACATGACAGCCAAAAGGCACCTAAAAGACTCTCAGACCTCATGAGAAACAATATTCCCTGGTCTGATGAAACCAAGATTGAGCTCTTTGGCCTGAATGCCAAGCGTCACGTCTGGAGGAAACCTGTCACCATCCCTACGGTGAAGCATGGTGGTGGCAGCATCATGTTGTGGGGGATGTTTTTTCACTGGCAGGGACTGGGAGACTAGTCAGGATCGAGGGAAAGATGAACGGCGCAAACTACAGAGAGATCCTTGATGAAAACCTGCTCAGGCCCTCAGACTGGGGCAACGGTTCACCTTCCAACAGGACATCAACCCTAAGCACACAGCCAAGACAACGCAGGAGTGGCTTCGGGACAAGTCTCTGAATGTCCTTAAGTAGCCCAGCCAGAGCCCGGACTTGAACCCAATCGAACATCTCTGGAAAGACTTGAAAATAGCTGTGCAGCAACGCTCCCCATCCAACCTGACAGAGTGAGAGGATCTGCAGAGAAGAATGGGAGAAACACCCCAAATACAGGTGTGCCAACCCTGTAGCGTCATACCCAAGAAAACTCAAGGCTGTAAGGTGCTTTAACAAAGTACTGAGTAAAGGATCTGAATACTTATGTAAATGTGCTTTTTCAGTTTCTCTTTTTTTTTATATCATTTTTTTTGTTGCTTTGTCGTTATTGGGTTTTGCGTGTCGATTGATGAGGGGAAAAAAACATTTAATCAATTTTAAAATAAGGCTGTAACGTAACAAAATATGGAAAAAGTCAAGGTGTCTGAATACTTTCCGAAGGCACTGTTTATCAAATCACAAGATCGCACACATGCTTGTGGTTTCTGAGGGTTATTTTGCCTAGATACAGCTTGAGCTGCGTGTGTGTGTGTGTGTGTGTGTGTGTGTGTGTGTGTGTGTGTGTGTGTGCGTGCGTGCGTGCGTGCGCGTGTGTGTGTGCGTGGGTGCGAGTGTGTGTGTGTGCGAGTGTGTGCGAGTGTGTGTGTGTGTGTGTGTGTGTGTGTGTGTGTGCATGTGTGCGTGTGTGTGTGTGTGTGTGTGTGTGTGTGTGCATGTGTGTGTGCATGTGTGTGTGCGTGTGTGTGCGTGTGTGTGCGTGTGTGTGTGAGTGTGTGTGCGTGTGTGTGTGAGTGTGTGTGCGTGTGTGTGCGTGTGTGTGTGTGTGTGTGTGTGTGTGTGTGTGTGTGTGTGTGAGTGTGTGTGAGTGTGTGTGTGTGCGGGAAAGGAGGGAAGGTAGCTTGTTTACAGCTCACACACGCTGCCTTGAGTTCTTAGGTTGACAGGCAAGTGAAGGGGAGTGCAGGGGAGTGCAGGGGAGTGAAGGGGAGTGCAGGGGAGTGCAGGGGAGTGCAGGGGAGTGAAGGGGAGTGCAGGGGAGTGCAGGGGAGTGAAGGGGAGTGCAGGGGAGTGCAGGGGAGTGCAGGGGAGTGAAGGGGAGTGCAGGGGAGTGCAGGGGAGTGCAGGGGAGTGAAGGGGAGTGAAGGGGAGTGCAGGGGAGTGAAGGGGAGTGCAGGGGAGTGCAGGGGAGTGAAGGGGAGTGAAGGGGAGTGCAGGGGAGTGAAGGGGAGTGCAGGGGAGTGCAGGGGAGTGCAGGGGAGTGAAGGGGAGTGAAGGGGGTGCAGGGGAGTGCAGGGGAGTGAAGGGGAGTGAAGGGGAGTGCAGGGGAGTGAAGGGGAGTGCAGGGGGTGCAGGAGAGTGCAGGGGAGTGCAGGGGGTGCAGGGGAGTGAAGGGGAGTGCAGGGGAGTGCAGGGGTGAAGGGGAGTGCAGGGGAGTGCAGGGGAGTGCAGGGGGTGAAGGGGAGTGAAGGGGAGTGCAGGGAGTGCAGGGGAGTGCAGGGGAAGGGGAGTGCAGGGGAGTGCAGGGGGTGAAGGGGAGTGCAGGGGGTGAAGGGGAGTGCAGGGGGTGAAGGGGAGTGCAGGGGGTGCAGGGGAGTGCAAGGGAGTGCAGGGGGTGCAGGGGAGTGCAGGGGGAAGGGGAGTGCAGGGGAGTGCAGGGGGAAGGGGAGTGCAGGGGAGTGCAGGGGGGTGAAGGGGAGTGCAGGGGGTGAAGGGGAGTGCAGGGGGTGAAGGGGAGTGCAGGGGGGTGCAGGGGAGTGCAAGGGAGTGCAGGGGGGTGCAGGGGAGTGCAGAGTGAAAGTCCAGTCAGTCACTTCATACACGAGAACAGCTTGTTTTGTCTAATTGTCAAAGTGAAAAGGGAGGTTGGATAGT
The DNA here is from genome assembly GCF_034236695.1 of Oncorhynchus nerka. Classification (NCBI taxonomy): domain Eukaryota; kingdom Metazoa; phylum Chordata; class Actinopteri; order Salmoniformes; family Salmonidae; genus Oncorhynchus; species Oncorhynchus nerka. Next base: position 6,474,522 of record NC_088408.1, on the reverse strand, counting down.
GTATGAAAAAGTGTAATAGTAGATATATGCTGTACATTACTAGAGTTGCCCTCAATGTCATAGCAGCACCTCTTGGACAAAGTGAAAAAGATGGTCCCGTGGTTGGTCTAATGATAACATGTAATGTGATAGACCATCCGTGGTCTAATAACAAAACATGTAATGTGATAGACCATCCGTGGTCTAATGTCAACATGTAATGGAAGTCTATATCTTTGTGTCTGTCTGTGTGTTTGTCTGGAAGTCTATATCTGTCACGCCCTGATCTATTTCACCTGTCCTTGTGATTGTCTCAACTCCTTCCAGGTGTCGCTTATTTTCCCCAGTGTATTTATCCCTGTGTTTCCTGTCTCTCTGTGCCAGTGTATTTATCCCTGTGTTTCCTGTCTCTCTGTGCCAGTTTTTGTTTCCAAGTCAACCAGCATTTTTTCCCTGTTCTTCTGCTTTTTGCATTCTCCTTTTTCTAGTCCTCCCGGTTTAGACCCTTGCCTGTTTCTGGACTCTGTACCGGCCTCCCTGACCATTCTGCCTGCCTTGACCACGAGCCTGTCTGCCACTCTGTACCTCCTGGACTCTGATCTGGTTTTGACCTAGCTTGCCTGTCCACGACCATTCTCTTGCCTACCCCTTTTGATTAATAAACATTGTAAGACTCCAACCATCTGCGTCCTGTGTCTACATTCGGGTCTCGCCTTGTGCCTTGATAATATCTTTGTGCCTGTTTGTCTGGAAGTCTATGCCTTTGTGCCTGGCTATCTGGCGCTAGATATAACTGCTAAGAAGAAACCGCAGCTTTCAGAGCTGCAACGAAAATGTAACTGTAAAAAAAGATACATACATATTTCAGGGGAGAAAAAGTATTCAAGCCTGAAACAGCAGCTGCTTGGATGAAAACATTTTGAGAGAGAAACTCTGAAGGGCTGTGAAGCCCCATAAAGGAACTGTGAAGGGCTGTGAAGACCCATAAAGGAACTGTGAAGGGCTGTGAAGCCCCATAAAGGAACTGTGAAGGGCTGTGAAGCCCCATAAAGGAACTGTGAAGGGCTGTGAAGCCCCATAAAGGGCTGTGAAGACCCATAAAGGAACTGTGAAGGGCTTTGAAGCCCCATAAAGGAACTGTGAGGGGCTTTGAAGACCCATAAAGGAACTGTGAAGGGTTTTGAAGACCCATAAAGGAACTGTGAAGGGCGTTGAAGACCCATAAAG
>NC_088408.1:6430816-6468316 GCF_034236695.1 Oncorhynchus nerka | reverse complement strand
TTAGACCAGAGCCCATAATTAACCCTATTCCCTATATAGTGCACTACTTTTGCCCAGGACCTATAGGGAATAGGGATTTGGGGCTCATACCCAGCCTGTGACTGACAGAGTCATAAACTCTCTACGGGTCTGACTGTATATGCCTTCTGAATCCATAAAAGCCCCCGTAGCAGATTATACAAGCTAGGGTGGCTTCACGTTGGGAAGAATGTTACTAGATGGCGTAGTCAAATCAATTCAAATTGTATTTGGTCACATACACATGGTTAGTAGATGTTACTGCGAGCGAAAACGCTTACGCTTGTAGATCCGACAGTGCTGCAGTATTCCACAATGGGGGGGCAGCTGTGTGCAGGACTTGAACCGCCGTCCTCTTGGTTAAGCAACGCTTGTTATTTTGATGAGAAAATAAAAGCCCATAAAAGCCCCGACCAAATGTCTTCTTTGATCACTGTTTCCACACCATTCGAGGAACCATTTGAGGAACCATTCAAGGAACCATTCAAGGAACCAATCAAGGAACCATTCGAGGAACCATTCGAGGAACCATTCGAGGAACCATTCAAGGAACCATTCGAGGAACAAATTCAAGGAACCATTCAAGGAACCATTCAAGGAACCAATCGAGGAACCATTCGAGGAACCATTCGAGGAACCATTCGAGGAACCATTCGAGGAACCATTCAAGGAACCATTCGAGGAACCATTCAAGGAACCATTAGAGGAACCATTCAAGGAACCATTCGAGGAACCATTCGAGGAACCATTCGAGGAACCAATCGAGGAACCATTAGAGGAACCAATCGAGGAACCATTCGAGGAACCATTAGAGGAACCATTCAAGGAACCATTAGAGGAACCATTAGAGGAACCATTCGAGGAACCATTCGAGGAACCATTCGAGGAACCAATCAAGGAACCATTCGAGGAACCATTCAAGGAACCATTCAAGGAACCATTCGAGGAACCATTCGAGGAACCATTAGAGGAACCATTCGAGGAACCATTCGAGGAACCATTCGAGGAACCATTCAAGGAACCATTCGAGGAACCATTCAAGGAACCATTAGAGGAACCATTCGAGGAACCATTCGAGGAACCATTCGAGGAACCAATCAAGGAACCATTCGAGGAACCATTCGAGGAACCATTCAAGGAACCATTCGAGGAACCATTCGAGGAACCAATCGAGGAACCATTCGAGGAACCATTCGAGGAACCATTCGAGGAACCATTCAAGGAACCATTAGAGGAACCAATCGAGGAACCAATCGAGGGTCAGTGTGATACTCAGAAAGCTCTTTCTTTATCATCAGAGCCTTCTCAAATCAAATCAAATCCGACACCTCTTATTATCAGCCCTAAGTCCCAAATGGCGCCCTATTCCCTACGTAGTGGACCCTCTGGACCCGGGTCAAAAAGCAGTGCACTAAACAGAGAACAGGGTGCCATTTGGGATGCATTGCCAGGTGTCATTATCTGGTCTAACCTGTACTTGACGTCCAGCTGCATTTACTGTGGGACCTTCTCTTTGACAATCTTAATGGTGTATTATCCTAACAATGTGACCTAAATAATGACCCTTAGTGAATGTATGGGGGGAGTATTCTTGTGCATTTTAACCTCCCTCCTCACCCCCCCCACACTACTTCTCACCTCTATTGTAAATGCAAGACAGGTCTATAATCCACTCACCGTGCTGGCCACTTCACACCTTAGTGTGTGTGTGGTGTGTTAAAATGGGATTAACTCTGACCATTTACACAATCTGTCACACACACACACGCGCACACACACACACACACACACACACACACACACACACACACACACACACACACACACACACACACACACACACACACACACACACACACACACACACACACACACACACACACACACACACACACACACACACACCTCCCACTCCTCTCCATATCATAGGACCCACGGGAGTTCCCACTGTCAGCAGTCTCCTCGTTTGCAGCCGGTTGCTCAGTCTCACGGCCTTTCCTTCAGTACTGCAGGTGTCCTATCTATGCCACAGGTCAGAGGTCACAACCATTATGGAATAGCAGACCAATGATGTCATAATGATCAACATCGGAGAATAAAGAGGTCACTGATGTTGAAGGACTCTCTCTGTCGTCTCAGTGACCATCAAGGGAAAGACAAATATTTTAGCCATCATTAAGAAGAGATGGGGGATAGTGGTTTGGTTAGGAGGGGTAGGGTTGGTGTAGAGAGAGGGGATAGTGGTTGGGTTAGGAGGGGTAGAGAGAGGGGGATAGTGGTCGGGTTAGGAGGGGTAGAGAGAGAGGGGGACTGTGGTCGGGTTAGGAGGGGTAGAGAGAGAGGGGGACTGTGGTCGGGTTAGGAGGGGTAGTGTCAAAAATAATAGTGTTCCAAAAAAGGTCCAGTTGCCAGGACAACGAAAACAAATTCCATCTAGAGCACACTAAACACTATACCTACCTCGGTTTAAACATCAGCACCACAGGAAACTTCCACAAAGCTGTGAACAATCTGAGAGACAAGGCAAGAAGGGCCTTCTATGCCATCAAATGGAACATAAAATTAAACGTATCAATTAGGATCTGGCTAAAAATATTTGAATCAGTTATAGAACCCATTGACCTTCATGGTTGTGAGGTCTGGGGTCCGCTCACCAACCAAGAATTCACAAAATGGGACAAACACCAAATTGAGACTCTGCACGTAGACTTCTGCAAAAATATCCTCTTTGTACAACTTAAAACACCAAATAATGCATGCAGAGCAGAATTAGGCCGACACACACTAATTATCAAAATCCAGAAAAGAGCCATTAAATTCTACAACCCCCTAAAAGGAAGCAACTCCCAAACCTTCCATAACAAATAAATGAACCTGGAGAAGAGTCCCCTAAGCAAGCTGGTCCTGGGGCTCTGTTCACAAACACAAACAGACCCCACAGAGCCCCAGGACAGCAACACAATTACACCCAACCAAATCATGAAAAAATTAAATTATAATTGCTTGACACATTGGAAAGAATTAACCAAAAAACAGAGTGAACTAGAATGCTATTTGGCCCTAAACCGAGTGGCAGAATACTTGACCACTGTAACTGACCCAAAATGAAGGAAAGTTTTGACTATGTAGATTCAGTGACCATAGCCTTGCTATAGAGAAAGACCACTGAAGGCAGTTCTCAAGAGAAGACAGGCTATGTGCTCACTGCCCACAAAATGAGGTGGAAACTGAGCTGCACTTCCTAACCTCCTGCCAAATGTATGACCATATTAGAGACACATATTTCCCTCAGATAATCTCACATACCTATTGGGTGAAATCACATCGTCGTAACACTGTATATAGTCATAATATAATCATTGTCTCTATTCTTTTGAAACGTTTTGTGAGTAATAATGTTTACTGTTAATTTTTTATTGTTTATTTAACTTTTGTTTATTATCTTTTTCACTAGCTTTTCAAATGTTTTCCCAATAAATCAAGCCCTGTGATTTGAGAAGGAAAGGGGACTTTCTATTGGAGCTGTTAGATCAAAGCATTCCATGTTGTCCCCTTCACACACAAAGCCTTCTGGGAGTTTCCCTGAAGGTGGGGTCTGTGGTATTAAGGAGAGGGTGTCATCACTCGTAAAAGAGGAGTTGCTAAAAATAACTACCGAGGAAGAAATTCCAGTGTTTAGCAACAAGTGTTAATATATTAAACCCACTGTCATTATCGCACCTTACAGAGAGGTGTATGAAGGGGCCATTTACTTACGGAATCTGGATTTAACTCGGCAAGTCAGTTAAGAACAAATTCTTATTTAAAATGATGGCCTATCCTGGATGACACTAAGGCCAATTGTGTGCCGTCCTATTTGACTCCCAATCACGGCCTGAATTCAAACCAGGTACCGTAGTTACTCTTACTTGCACTGAGATGCAATGCTTTAGACCGCTGCGCCACTCGGGAGACCTTATAGCACACCATACCACATATTCCAGTGAGGTAGGAAGGACTATATCAACTGACCTTGAATAACAGTAAGAATTTTTTTTAAAACATACATTTTCTTGTGTAGCCTTTTCTGGAAAAAAGTACGAGGCAAATATTGTGATCCCTGTGAGCGCAGTAGCGTTCCTTCTCGCGATGTATTAGTATTATCATGCCCCCTGCTGGAAGAAATGCAACACTGACCTCAGAGATCATCATCCTTTTCCTTTGTGCCATTCTTGCCTTGCCACAGTTTCCAAGTCTCATAATTACTCAGCTATTGGCTACTTCCGGGCTTGTGAGTCCTTTTAAAATAATTGAAAGGGATAGTTGGTAGATCATTTAAAGGGATAGTTGGTAGATCATTTAAAGGGATAGTTGGTAGATCATTTAAAGGGATAGTTGATAGATCATTTAAAGGGATAGTAGGTAGATCATTTAAAGGGATAGTTGGTAGATCATTTAAAGGGATAGTTGGTAGATCATTTAAAGGGATAGTTGGTAGATCATTTAAAGGGATAGTTGGTAGATCATTTAAAGGGATAGTTGGTAGATAATTTAAAGGGATAGTTGGTAGATCATTTAAATGGATAGTAGGTACATCATTTAAAGGGATAGTTGGTAGATAATTTAAAGGGATAGTTGGTAGATCATTTAAAGGGATAGTTGGTAGATCATTTAAAGGGATAGTTGGTAGATCATTTAAATGGATAGTAGGTACATCATTTAAAGGGATAGTTGGTAGATCATTTAAAGGGATAGTTGGTAGATCATTTAAAGGGATAGTAGGTACATCATTTAAAGGGATAGTTGGTAGATAATGTAAAGGGATAGTTGGTAGATCATGTAATGGGATAGTTGGTAGAGAATAGAAAAGGGATAGTAGGTAGATCATTTAAAGGGATAGTATGTAGATCCTTTAAAGGGATAGTTGGTAGATAATTTAAAGGGATAGTTGGTAGATCATGTAATGGGATAGTTGGTAGAGAATAGAAAAGGGATAGTAGGTAGATCATTTAAAGGGATAGTAGGTACATCATTTAAAGGGATAGTTGGTAGATAATTTAAAGGGATAGCTGGTAGAGAATAGAAAGGGATAGTTGGTAGATCATTTAAAGGGATAGTAGGTACATCATTTAAAGGGATAGTTGGTAGATAATTTAAAGGAATAGTTGGTAGATCATTTAAAGGGATAGTTGGTAGAGAATAGAAAGGGATAGTTGGTGGATCATTTAAAGGGATAGTTGGTAGATTATTTAAAGGGATAGTTGATAGATTATTTAAAGGGATAGTAGGTAGATCAATTAAAGGGATAGTTGGTAAACCATTTAAAGGGATAATTGGTAGAAAATAGAATGAGATAGTTGGTAGATCATTTAAAGGGATAGTTGGTAGAGAATAGAAAGGGATAGTTGGTAGAGAATAGAAAGGGAGAGTTGGTAGAGAATAGAAAGGGAGAGTTGGTAGAGAATGTATTTTTATTTTATTTTTTAATTTCAACTTTATTTAACCTGGTAGGCCAGTTGAGAACAAGTTCTAATTTACAACTTTACAAGTCAGAACTGTCCAGAGTAGTGATGCTGGATGGTCAGGCAGGTGCGGGCAGCGATCGGTTGAAGAGCATGCACTTAGTTTTACTTGCATTTAAGAGCAGTTGGAGGCCACGGAAGGAGAGTTGTATGGCATTGAAGCTTGTCTGGAGGTTAGTTAACACAAAGAAGGGCCAGAAGTATACAGAATGGTGTCGTCTGCGTAGAGGTGGATCAGAGAATCACCAGCAGCAAGATCGACATCATTGATGTATACAGAGAAAAGAGTCGGCCCGAAAAGTGAACCCTGTGGCACCCCCATAGAGACTGCCAGTGGTCCGGACAATAGGCCCCCCGATTTGACACACTGAACTGTCTGAGAAGTAGTTGGTGAACCAGGCAAGGCAGTCATTTGAGAAACCAAGGCTGTTGAGTCTGCCGATAAGAATAAGGTGATTGACAGAGTTGAAAGCCTTAGCGAGGTCGATGAATACAGCTGCACAGTATTGTCTCTTATCGATGGCGGTTATGATATCGTTTAGGACCTTGAGCGTGGCTGAGGTGCACCCATGACCAGCTCTGAAACCAGATTGCATAGCGGAGAAGGTACGGTGGGATTCAAAATGGTCGGTGATCTGTTTGTTCACATGGCTTTCAAAGACTTTAGAAAGGCAGGGCATGATGGATATAGGTCTGTAATCGTTTGGGTCTAGAGGCAGGGCAGGGCAGGATGGATATAGGTCTGTAACAGTTTGGGTCTAGAGACAGGGGTTGGAGACCAGAAAGGAGACGGAAGAAGGAGACGGTCCAGATTATCTAGCCTGGCTGATTTGTGGGGGTCCAGATTTTGCAGCTCTTTCAGAACATCAGCTATCTGGATTTGGGTGAAGGAGAAATGGGGAGGCTTGGGCAAGTTGCTGTGGGGGGGTGCAGAGCTGTTGACCGGGGTAGGGGTGGCCAGGTGGAAAGCATGGCCAGTTGTAGAAAAATGCTTGTTGAAATTCTCTATCGTGGATTTATCGGTGGTGACAGTGCTTCCTAGCCTCAGTGCAGTGGGCAGCTGGGAGGAGGTGCTCTTATTCTCCATGGACTTTACAGTGTCCCAGAACTTTTTGGAGTTTGTGCTACAGGATGCAAATTTCTGTTTGAAAAACCTCGCCTTTGCTTTCCAAACTGCCTGTGTATATTGGTTCCTAACTTACCTGAAAAGTTGCATATCACGGGAGCTATTCGATGCTAATGCAGTGCGCCACAGGATGTTTTTGTGCTGATCAAGTGCAGTCAGGTCTGGAGTGAACCAAGGACAATTTCTGTTCCTGGTTCTGCATTTTTGAACGGAGCATGCTTATTTAAGATGGAGAGGAAAGCACTTTTTAAAGAATAACCAGGCATACTTTACTGATGGGATGAGGTCGATATCCTTCCAGGATCCCCGGGCCAGGTCGATTAGAAAGGCCTGCTCGCTGAAGTGTTTTAGGGAGCGTTTGACAGTGATGAGGGGTGGTCGCTTGACCACAGACCCATTACGGACGCAGGCAATGAGGCAGTGATCTTTAGTCATATGACGGTTGACCTATTTGCTTATGCTTTTGCCTACACCTAGTGAGCTGCTTTTTAAATTATATGAACAAAAAATATTCCATTTTATTTGGAACGGCAAGCCAGACAAAATTAAATGGGCCTATTTATGTAACGAATATGAATTCGGAGGGCAGAAATGATTAAATATTAAAGCATTAGACCTCTCACTACAGGCATCAGTCACAAAAATGGAAGAGGCAAGTAGAAGGTGTAACCAATAGAATGTTATATATATGGGGGATACAATTTTCCCAGCTCTGCAGATTCTGCTGTGAGGAGGCAGAGTCATTAGATCATTTATTTTGATACTGTCCATATGTAGCTCGTTTTTGGTCACAGGTCCAGGAATGGATGAAGATTTGCAACATTTACCTGGAGCTAACTGTGCATATAGCACTACTGGGTGATTTAAAAAGCCATAGTCAGTCAATCAATAATATAATAATTATTTCAGCAAAAATGTTAAACTATAAGAACAGAAAGGTTCAGTACTTTTGTGAAGCATCACGGCACAGTTGAAAAATATATGGCAAATAGAAATCCAAAATGGAGGGTGTTAAGAGATAGATGGGAGGGGTTGAATGGAGATTACATTTACATTTACATTTAAGTCATTTAGCAGACGCTCTTATCCAGAGCGACTTACAAATTGGTGCGTTCACCTTAAGACATCCAGTGGAACAGCCACTTTACAATAGTGCATCTAAATCTTTTAAGGGGGGTGAGAAGGATTACTTTATCCTATCCTAGGTATTCCTGAAAGAGGTTATTATCATTATATTATCATATTATCATCATTATTATTATATCATTATCATTATTATCATAATACCATTATCAGCAACCATCACTCCTGTGTGAGATGAAGGATGGGACTGGATGATGTTGAGAGATAGATGGGAGGGGTTGAATGGAGCTGAAGGATGGGACTGGATGGTGTTAAGAGATAGGTGGGAGGGGTTGAATGGAGCTGAAGGATGGGACTGGATGGTGTTGAGAGATAGATGGGAGGGGTTGAATAGAGCTGAAGGATGGGACTGGATGGTGTTCAGAGACAGATGGGAGGGGTTGAATAGAGCTGAAGGATGGGACTGGATGGTGTTCAGAGATAGATGGGAGGGGTTGAATAGAGCTGAAGGGACTGGATGGTGTTAAGAGACAGATGGGAGAGGTTAAATGGAGCTGAAGGACTGGATGGTGTTGAGAGATAGATGGGAGGGGTTGAATGGAGACGGTTGGGACTGGATGGTGTTAAGAGATAGATGGGAGGGGTTGAATGGAGCTGAAGGGACTGGATGGTGTTAAGAGACAGATGGGAGAGGTTAAATGGAGCTGAAGGATGGGACTGGATGGTGTTAAGAGACAGATGGGAGGGGTTAAATGGAGCTGAAGGATGGGACTGGATGGTGTTAAGAGATAGATGGGAGTGGTTGAATGGAGATGGTTGGGACTGGATGGTGTTAAGAGATAGATGGGAGGGGTTGAATGGAGATGGTTGGGACTGGATGGTGTTAAGAGACAGATGGGAGGGGTTGAATGGAGCTGAAGGTTGGGACTGGATGGTGTTAAGAGACAGATGGGAGGGGTTGAATGGAGCTGAAGGACTGGATGGTGTTAAGAGACAGATGGGAGGGGTTGAATGGAGCTGAAGGATGGGACTGGATGGTGTTAAGAGACAGATGGGAGGGGTTGAATGGAGCTGAAGGATGGGACTGGATGGTGTTAAGAGATAGATGGGAGGGGTTGAATGGGGTTGAAGGACTGGATGATGTTGAGAGACAGATGGGAGGGGTTAAATGGAGCTGAAGGATGGGACTGGATGGTGTTAAGAGATAGATGGGAGGGGTTGAATGGAGCTGAAGGATGGGACTGGATGGTGTTAAGAGATAGATTGGAGGGGCTGAATGGAGCTGAAGGGTGGGACTAATAACAAGATAACCAATGTAAAACATACGGGTCTGTAAAATGTATATAGGTTCAGAAATGTTGTGAAATAGCACAGTTACAAATAGAAATCAAACTGGATGGACATCAGAAATAGAGGAAGGACTAAAAACAAACAAAATATAACTGTTGTAAAATAGATTGTGTCTGTAAAATGTGTATAAGATGTATAAACTGAAGGTGAGTGTTCTGAGTGTTCATTAGTTTACTCCAATTAGAGGTTTTGTGGGGAATAATACATGTAAATTCTTAAAATAGTATGTATATCTATATAGGTATGTGTATGTATATATATCTATATAGGTATGTGTATGTATATACGTGTATATGTATATCTATATAGGTATGTGTATGTATATACGTGTATATGAATATCTATATAGGTATGTGTATGTATATACGTGTATATGTATATCTATATAGGTATGTGTATGTATATACGTGTATATGTATATCTATATAGGTATGTGTATGTATATACGTGTATATGTATATCTATATAGGTATGTGTATGTATATGTATATAGGTATGTGTATGTATATACGTGTATATGTATATCTATATAGGTATGTGTATGTATATACGTGTATATGTATATCTATATAGGTATGTGTATGTATATGTATATCTATATAGGTATGTGTATGTATATGTATATCTATATAGGTATGTGTATGTATATGTATATCTATATAGGTATGTGTATGTATATCTATATAGGTATGTGTATGTATATCTATATAGGTATGTGTATGTATATGTATATAGGTATGTGTATGTATATATGTGTATATGTATGCATACGTGTATGTATATGGATACATATATTTTCCCCAATAAATATATGGGGGATTGGAAATGAGGCAGAATATTAAATCGATGGAAGCAACAATCTTTCCGCAATATTAAGCTGATCCACCCCTTAAAATAAAAATGAGGCAGTGATCGCTGTGATCATGGTTAAAGACAGCAGAGGTGTATTTGGAATTGGAGGGCAGGTTGGTTAGGATGATATCTATGAGGGTTCCCGTGTTTACGGATATGGGGTTGTACCTGGTAGGTTCATTGATAATTTGTGTGAGATTGAGGTTCACCTATCTTAGATTGTAGGATGGCCGGGGTATTAAGCATGTCCCAGTTTTGGTCACCTAACAGTATGAGCTCTGACGATAGTTGGGGCGCAATCCATTCACATATCCAGGGCACAGCTGGGGACAGAGGGTGGTCTATAGCAAGCGGCAACGGTGAGAGACTGGTTTCTGGAAAGGTGGATTTTTAAAAGTAGAAGCTCAAATTGTTTGGGCACAGACCTGAATAGTAGAACAAAACTCTGCAGGCTATCTCTGCAGTAGATTGCATCTCCGCTCCTTTGCCAGTTCTATCTAGTCAGAAAATGTTTTAGTTAGGGATGGAGATTTCAGGGTTTTTGGTGGTCTTCCTAAACCAGGATTCCGACACAGCTAGAACATCCGGGTTGGCAGAGTGTGCTAAAGCAGTGAATAAAACAAACTTAGGGAGGAGGCTTCTAATGTTAACATGCATGAAACCAAGGCTTTTACGGTTGCAGAAGTCAACAAATGAGAGAGCATGGGGGATGGGAGTGGAGGTAGACACTGCAGGGCCTGGATTGACCTCTACATCACCAGAGGAACAGAGGAATAGATTCAAGGCATAATGTACAGACAAAGGTATGATAGGATGTGAATACAGTGGAGATAAACCTAGGCATTGTGTGACGATGAGAGAGGTATTGTCTCTAGAGACACCATTTAAACCAGGTGAGGTCACCGCATGTGTGGGAGGTGGAACAAAAGGGTTAGCTAAGGCATATTTTGCAGGGCTGGAGGCTCTACAGTGAAATAAGACAATAATCACTAACCAAAACAGCAATGGACAAGCCATATTTACTTTAGGGAGAGGCATGCATAGCCGAATGATCATAGCGTCCAGTGAGTAGCTAGGCGGGCTGGAGACATGGCGATTCAGACAGCTAGCTGGCCGGGGCTAGCAGGCTAGCAGAAGGGCCTTAGGGGGACGTTGTGACTGAAGAGTCAGTTGTAGCTCCCTCGGGTAGTTACGTTGGCACACCAGTCATGAAGGATCGGCGGGGCTCCGTAAAAGGGGTCCAGGCCAATTGGCAAAATAGGTATTGTAGCCCAAGGAGTGGCTGATGGGGCTCTTCAGCTAGCTGGGAGATGGGCCTAGCATAGGCTACCTCCAGGCTAATTGGTGCTTGCTTCGGGACAGAGACGTTAGCCAGGAGTAGCCATTGGATAGCAGCTAGCTAGCTGGGAGATGGGCCTAGCATAGGCTACCTCCAAGCTAATTGGTGCTTGCTTCTGGACAGAGACTTTAGCCAGGGGGGTAGCCACTCAGATAGCAGGTAGCTAGCTGGGAGATGGGCCTAGCATAGGCTACCTCCAGGCTAATTGGTGCTTGCTTCTGGACAGAGACGTTAGCCAGGGGGGTAGCCACTCAGATAGCAGCTAGCTAGCTGGGAGATGGGCCTAGCATAGGCTACCTCCAGGCTAATTGGTGCTTGCTTCTGGACAGAGACGTTAGCCAGGGGGGTAGCCACTCAGATAGCAGCTAGCTAGCTGCGGTGATCCGGGTGAAGAGGTTCAGAGCTTGCGGTAGGAATCCAGAGAAGTGGGGAAAAAGAGTCCGTTAAGCTCTGGGTTGAATCACGCTGTGCAGACTGGCAGGAGTTGTCCGGGCAAAAGGTAAGCTGATGACCGCTAGCAGTGGCTAGCTGACTACTAGCTAGTAGCTAGTTAGCTGGCTAGCTTGGCTTGGGGGTTACGGTTCTAAAGTAAAGAAAATAGTAGATCCACACCACATTGGGTGAGGCGGGTTGCAGGAGAGTATGTTGAAGTTGAGGTTAAACAAAACATTTTACAAAAATATATGAAATATATGCGAAGAAAATAGATATAAGAAGAAGAAGTCAAAGACAAAGACAAAGACACCTGACTGTTACACCATCTTGGATTTAGAAAGGGATAGTTGGTAGATCATTTAAAGAGATAGTTGGTAGATCATTTAAAGAGATAGTTGGTAGATCATTTAAAGGGAAATGGCAACCCATGCCACCTTTGTGCCCAGATACAGTAGCTAGATATACTGCCATTGGCACAGCCCCAGTCAGACTATCGTGTGTGTGTGTGTGTGTGGTGTGGCACCTGTTGTGGATGCCTGCCTGACTTTGACACTGTGGTACTGTGTTGTTGATATAGTCAGTGCGTGGGAGTGTTGGTGTAGTGTTGTTGGCTCAGGTTGGGTGGTGGGAGGGTGGGACTTGTTCATGCCCGCTCCTGCCCCAGACGTGAACCCCCATAGCAGCTGTCTAGTACACAACCATAGTTATGCCATGTCCCTTCCCTGGCAGTCTACTAGCTGGACTGGAGTGGTATGGCTAGTATACAACCACAGATATGTCAACCCCATAGCCCACTCTCTCTAGTCTAGAATTCACACACTCACAGCTATTCTGAACTCCCTAACATACTGGCTGGAGTGGAGTGACTGGTATGGGAGAGTTTGGATGGCTGAGTGAGGTGGAGTAACTTGAAAATGATGCCCCGAACCAGGTCTGCATGTTGAGATGTTTTCCCCTCTGTATATGCTGTTCCTTCTACACCTCATGTCCTCCCTCTGTATATGCTGTTCCTTCTAAACCGCATGTCCCCCCTCTGTATATGCTGTTCCTTCTAAACCTCACGTACCCCATCTGTATATGCTTTTCCTTCTACACATCATCTCCCCCCTCTGTATATGCTGTTCCTTCAACACCTCATGTCCCCCCTCTGTATATGCTGTTCCTTCTACACCACATGTCCCCCCTCTGTATATGCTGTTCCTTCTACACCTCATGTCCCCCCTCTGTATATGCTGTTCCTTCAACACCTCATGTACCCCCTCTGTATATGCTGTTCCTTCTACACCTCATGTCCCCCCTCTGTATATGCTGTTCCTTCTAAACCGCATGTCCCCCCTCTGTATATGCTGTTCCTTCAACACCTCATGTACCCCCTCTGTATATGCTGTTCCTTCTACACCCCATGTCCCCCTCTGTATATGCTGTTCCTTCTAAACCTCATGTACCCCCTCTGTATATGCTGTTCCTTCAACACCTCATGTCCCCCTCTGTATATGCTGTTCCTTCAACACCTCATGTCCCCCCTCTGTATATGCTGTTCCTTCTAAACCGCATGTCCCCCTCTGTATATGCTGTTCCTTCAACACCTCATGTCCCCCTCTGTATATGCTGTTCCTTCTACACCACATGTCCCCCTCTGTATATGCTGTTCCTTCAACACCTCATGTCCCCCTCTGTATATGCTGTTCCTTCTACACCACATGTCCCCCTCTGTATATGCTGTTCCTTCTACACCTCATGTCCCCCTCTGTATATGCTGTTCCTTCTACACCTCATCTCCCCCTCTGTATATGCTGTGTCCTTCTACACCTCATCTCCCCCTCTGTATATGCTGTTCCTTCAACACCTCATGTACCCCCTCTGTATATGCTGTTCCTTCTACACCCCATGTCCCCCTCTGTATATGCTGTTCCTTCTAAACCTCATGTCCACCCTCTGTATATGCTGTTCCTTCTACACCTCATGTACCCCCTCTGTATATGCTGTTCATTCAACACCTCATGTCCCCCTCTGTATATGCTGTTCCTTCTAAACCTCATGTCCCCCTCTGTATATGCTGTTCCTTCTAAACGTCATGTCCCCCTCTGTATATGCTGTTCCTTCTAAACCTCATGTCCCCCTCTGTATATGCTGTTCCTTCTAAACCTCATGTCCCCCTCTGTATATGCTGTTCCTTCTAAACCTCATGTCCCCCTCTGTATATGCTGTTCCTTCTAAACCTCATGTCCCCCTCTGTATATGCTGTTCCTTCTAAACGTCATGTCCCCCTCTGTATATGCTGTTCCTTCTACACCACATGTACCCCCTCTGTATATGCTGTTCCTTCAACACCTCATGTCCCCCTCTGTATATGCTGTTCCTTCTAAACCGCATGTCCCCCTCTGTATATGCTGTTCCTTCTACACCACATGTCCCCCCTCTGTATATGCTGTTCCTTCAACACCTCATGTCCCCCTCTGTATATGCTGTTCCTTCTACACCACATGTCCCCCTCTGTATATGCTGTTCCTTCTACACCTCATGTCCCCCCTCTGTATATGCTGTTCCTTCTACACCTCATCTCCCCCTCTGTATATGCTGTTCCTTCAACACCTCATGTACCCCTCTCTGTATATGCTGTTCCTTCTACACCCCATGTCCCCCCTCTGTATATGCTGTTCCTTCTAAACCTCATGTCCACCCTCTGTATATGCTGTTCCTTCTACACCTCATGTACCCCCTCTGTATATGCTGTTCCTTCAACACCTCATGTCCCCCTCTGTATATGCTGTTCCTTCTAAACCTCATGTCCCCCTCTGTATATGCTGTTCCTTCTAAACGTCATGTCCCCCTCTGTATATGCTGTTCCTTCTAAACCTCATGTCCCCCTCTGTATATGCTGTTCCTTCTAAACCTCATGTCCCCCTCTGTATATGCTGTTCCTTCTAAACCTCATGTCCCCCTCTGTATATGCTGTTCCTTCTAAACGTCATGTCCCCCCTCTGTATATGCTGTTCCTTCTACACCACATATACCCCCTCTGTATATGCTGTTCCTTCTACACCCCATGTCCCCCTCTGTATATGCTGTTCCTTCAACACCTCATGTCCCCCTCTGTATATGCTGTTCCTTCTAAACCGCATGTCCCCCTCTGTATATGCTGTTCCTTCTAAATCTCATGTACCCCCTCTGTATATGCGGTTCCTTCTAAACCTCATGTCCCCCTCTGTATATGCTGTTCCTTCTAAACCTCATGACCCCCTCTGTATATGCTGTTCCTTCTAAATCTCATGTCCCCCTCTGTATATGCTGTTCCTTCTACACCACATGTACCCCCTCTGTATATGCTGTTCCTTCAACACCTCATGTCCCCCTCTGTATATGCTGTTCCTTCTAAACCGCATGTCCCCCTCTGTATATGCTGTTCCTTCTACACCACATGTCCCCCTCTGTATATGCTGTTCCTTCAACACCTCATGTCCCCCCTCTGTATATGCTGTTCCTTCTACACCACATGTCCCCCTCTGTATATGCTGTTCCTTCTACACCTCATGTCCCCCTCTGTATATGCTGTTCCTTCTACACCTCATCTCCCCTCTGTATATGCTGTTCCTTCAACACCTCATGTACCCCTCTCTGTATATGCTGTTCCTTCTACACCCCATGTCCCCCTCTGTATATGCTGTTCCTTCTAAACCTCATGTCCACCCTCTGTATATGCTGTTCCTTCTACACCTCATGTACCCCCTCTGTATATGCTGTTCCTTCAACACCTCATGTCCCCCCTCTGTATATGCTGTTCCTTCTAAACCTCATGTCCCCCCTCTGTATATGCTGTTCCTTCTAAACGTCATGTCCCCCCTCTGTATATGCTGTTCCTTCTAAACCTCATGTCCCCCTCTGTATATGCTGTTCCTTCTAAACCTCATGTCCCCCTCTGTATATGCTGTTCCTTCTAAACCTCATGTCCCCCCTCTGTATATGCTGTTCCTTGTAAACGTCATGTCCCCCTCTGTATATGCTGTTCCTTCTACACCACATATACCCCCTCTGTATATGCTGTTCCTTCTACACCCCATGTCCCCCTCTGTATATGCTGTTCCTTCAACACCTCATGTCCCCCTCTGTATATGCTGTTCCTTCTAAACCGCATGTCCCCCTCTGTATATGCTGTTCCTTCTAAATCTCATGTCCCCCTCTGTATATGCGGTTCCTTCTAAACCTCATGTCCCCCTCTGTATATGCTGTTCCTTCTAAACCTCATGTCCCCCTCTGTATATGCTGTTCCTTCTAAATCTCATGTCCCCCTCTGTATATGCTGTTCCTTCAACACCTCATGTCCCCCTCTGTATATGCTGTTCCTTCTAAATCTCATGTCCCCCCTCTGTATATGCTGTTCCTTCTAAACCTCATGTCCCCCCTCTGTATATGCTGTTCCTTCTAAACCTCATGTACCCCCTCTGTATATGCTGTTCCTTCTACACCTCATGTCCCCCCTCTGTATATGCTGTTCCTTCTACACCTCATGTCCCCCTCTGTATATGCTGTTCCTTCTACACCTCATGTACCCCCTCTGTATATGCTGTTCCTTCTACACCGCATGTCCCCCCTCTGTATATGCTGTTCCTTCTAAACCACATGTCACCCCTCTGTATATGATGTTCTTTCTAAACGTCCTGTCCCCCCTCTGTATATGCTGTTCCTTCTAAACCTCATGTAACCCTCTCTGTATATGCTGTTCCTTCTAAACCTCATGTCCCCCCTCTGTATATGCTGTTCCTTCTAAACGTCATGTCCCCCCTCTGTATATGCTGTTCCTTCTAAATCTCATGTCCCCCCTCTGTATATGCTGTTCCTTCTAAACCTCATGTCCCCCCTCTGTATATGCTGTTCCTTCTAAATCTAATGTCCCCCCTCTGTATATGCTGTTCCTTCTAAATCTCATGTCCCCCCTCTGTATATGCTGTTCCTTCTAAATCTCATGTCCCCCTCTGTATATGCTGTTCCTTCTAAATCTCATGTCCCCCTCTGTATATGCTGTTCCTTCTACACCACATATACCCCCTCTGTATATGCTGTTCCTTCTACACTTCATCTCCCCCTCTGTATATGCTGTTCCTTCAACACCTCATGTCCCCCTCTGTATATGCTGTACCTTCTAAACCTAATCTCCCCCTCTGTATATGCTGTTCCTTCAACACCTCATGTCCCCCTCTGTATATGCTGTTCCTTCAACACCCCATGTCCCCCTCTGTATATGCTGTTCCTTCTACACCTCATCTCCCCCCTCTGTATATGCTGTTCCTTCTACACCACATGTCCCCCCTCTGTATATGCTGTTCCTTCAACACCTCATGTCCCCCTCTGTATATGCTGTTCCTTCTAAACATCATGTCCCCCCTCTGTATATGCTGTTCCTTCTACATTCTCTACAATGAGCAACACACCATCCAACCAGGGAGGTTTTAAGTCCACAGGGTGTAGGAACAGGGCCGGGCCCCAGTCAGGGGTCTCAACTTACCGTTGAGAGTTCGAATAGTGGAATACAACAGGTGAAAGTAAAACATGTGGTTGTGTATCATAATAGTTTTTTCTCTTGTTATGTCAGTCACTGACCAGCCACTCGATTAGCCAGGTCAGCTAACCATTTTTAGATTGGTAAATGAGTCAGCTATCATGGTCCAATACCGACCGGTCATGCAGGGCACATGCCCTCCAGGGGGCCCCCATTAATGTTGTTAGTCACTCTCACTCAGAACACATTAACATGGCATAAGTTATGGCGAAATGGGTAGAATTTTAAGGAAATTAGCTGGATAAAACTATATCTCTGCCCTTTGGGAAAATTAGCAGAATTGCAATGAAATGTGTGAAAATTCTTTGATTTTGTTAGTCGTTCTCACTCAGATATCATTAACGGGACATACTGTAAGTGTGGCAGGTAGCCTAGGGGCAGGTAGCCTAGGGGCAGGAAGCCTAGTGGCAGGGTAGCCTAGGGGCAGGTAGCCTAGGGGTGGCAGGGTAGCCTAGGGGCGGCAGGGTAGCCTAGGGGCAGGTAGCCTAGGGGCGGCAGGGTAGCCTAGGGGCAGGTAGCCTAGGGGCGGCAGGGTAGCCTAGGGGCAGGTAGCCTAGGGGTGGCAGGGTAGCCTAGTGGCAGGGTAGCCTAGGGGCAGGTAGCCTAAGGGTGGCAGGGTAGCCTAGTGGCAGGGTAGCCTAGGGGCAGGGTAGCCTAGTGGCAGGGTAGCCTAGGGGCAGGTAGTCTAAGGGCGGCAGGGTAGCCTAGTGGCAGGGTAGCCTAGTGGCAGGGTAGCCTAGTGGCAGGGTAGCCTAGGGGGTAGGTAGTCTAAGGGCGGCAGGGTAGCCTAGAGGCAGGGTAGCCTAGGGGCAGGTAGCCTAGGGGAGGCAGGGTAGCCTAGTGGCAGGGTAGCCTAGGGGCAGGTAGCCTAGGGGTGGCAGGGTAGCCTAGTGGCAGGGTAGCCTAGGGGCAGGTAGCCTAAGGGTGGCAGGGTAGCCTAGAGGCAGGGTAGCCTAGGGGCAGGTACCTAGGGGAGGCAGGGTAGCCTAGTGGCAGGGTAGCCTAGGGGCAGGTAGCCTAGGGGCGGCAGGGTAGCCTAGTGGCAGGGTAGCCTAGGGGCAGGTAGCCTAAGGGCGGCAGGGTAGCCTAGTGGCAGGTTGCCTAGTGGCAGGGTAGCCTAGGGGCAGGTTGCCTAGTGGCAGGTTGCCTAGTGGCAGGGTAGCCTAGGGGCAGGTAGCCTAGGGGCAGGGTAGCCTAGGGGCAGGTAGCCTAGTGGCAGGGTAGCCTAGGGGCAGGTAGCCTAGTGGCAGGGTAGCCTAGGGGCAGGGTAGCCTAGGGGCAGGTAGCCTAGTGGCAGGGTAGCCTAGGGGCAGGGTAGCCTAGGGGCAGGTAGCCTAGGGGCAGGGTAGCCTAGGGGCAGGTTGCCTAGTGGCAGGGTAGCCTAGGGGCAGGTAGCCTAGGGGCAGGTAGCCTAGGGGCAGGTTGCCTAGTGGCAGGGTAGCCTAGGGGCAGGTAGCCTAGGGGCAGGTAGCCTAGTGGCAGGTTGCCTAGTGGCAGGTTGCCTAGTGGCAGGGTAGCCTAGGGGCAGGTAGCCTAGTGGCAGGTTGCCTAGTGGCAGGTTGCCTAGTGGCAGGGTAGGGTTGCTGGTTAGAATCCCTGAGCCGACTAGGTGAAAAATCTCTTAATAAGCCCTTGAGCAAGGCACTTAACCCTAATTACTCCTGTAAGCCACTCTGGATAAGAGCATCTGCTAAATGACTACAATGTAAATAAGTCTTAGTGGCCCCGAAAGGCAAGAGCAGGCCCTGTGTAGGACCCAGCTGTCTGTCTAAGAAACAGAACTATGGCGCCCTCTAGTGTTCTTTATTAGTTATTAGGCGACCCAAGGTTGGATTGCAATACTCCTCGCTGTGGAAATACTGCACCTGCAAAAACTCTGCCTCCTAAAACATTCAACCTAACCTGAGTAGGCCTACAGAAGACGTGGTAACGTGTGGTAAATGTATCTAAATGACTTAAATGTAATGTAATGACACAGACTTTATTCCACTATACTTTATGTTTTGAATAGTTTATGCATGCCCACTCAAAGACACTATAGTGTGTAGGCCTATAGAGAATATAAACGTTTTGAACCCAAATAATAATAAAAAAAATATATTCACAAACGCAGTTTATAACATAGCTATTACTTGCACAAAACACAATATAAATTGTAATACCACAGAAATAAGGAAGTATTCTACCGACAAGGGAGTGGCTTGAGCAAACACCTTCCTGCTCTACATACACTTCTTCTTCGAGGGAATACCTGGTAATACCCAAAGGACTAGGCCTATAGCGCATCTACCAGAAATATAATATCAACTTTTCCGTGCAGATGCTTGTGGGATGACACGTTCTCAAATTAGGTAAGAGGAAAATTCGTAAAACTCAATGTTGAGAAGTGTTTTCACAACTGTCAAACGCAGGCTTTACCTTCAGGTGTAAGAGACTCAGCGGGACGTTTGCTGCGTCAAGGTCTTTCAAGTGATCGGAGTTATTCATTGTTGTTTACGGGACACGCAAAACGATACTATTCAAGAGTCGTTTGAAGTCAGTAAAATTATACAGTGAACGTCATATTATTTCTAGCAGTTTACAAATGTGTCATGTCGTGTCTCTAAATGAACTGTTCAAAACATGAAGACTGAGGACAACATGTGCTTCATGTAATAGATTGATTGATTAACACGTCTTAATGGCATGAGTCCTTTACCGTTATAGATATATGAGATACCTTTCGGATTCAAGCATTTGAACTTGAACAACATATTCACAATGTGTGGAATTTCTTTCCATTGCATTTGCTACCTGAGTTCAGTTGGAAGAATCTCAATTATCACTGCAAGTCTCTGCAGGTGAAATTGTTGACACGTACTTGCAGCGCCTGGGTGTATGACGCTGCAGTATGCAACCCCACCTACTCCAAAACAAGTGTCCTATAAAGTGCTTAAACAATTTTATATAAATATTTGAAAATGTCAAATAGCTCTTCAACCGCGTGACTTTAACCTGATTTCTACTGTTTGTTATTCCTTATATAGAAAGGCATGTTTCACATGCTTTAGTTTTCTCATCAAATGATTCCATTGAATAATAATGATTTTATTGATAAAAAAGCACTTACAATTACATTTCTCCTTGACCATGTGACCTAGACTCCTCGAACCAACGTTGGAAGGGTAGGGATGCACATCGCACATCCTTTGGTTTTTCTGAAATATTGTTACATTTTCTTTTACTTGAATTTATTTGTTAAATGTTTGACTTTTGTTCACAGGTCAGGGACACACATTGCACACCCATAAAGGACAATATTAGAGCCCAACTCTCTGAATAGTTGGTTAAAATTGCAATGTTCATCTTTATAGCCTCTCTGTCAACTCTCTTCAATATGTTCAGAATTCTGTAGCTTCACGCTGAACACCATTTTGGTCTTATCTTACCTTAATGGCTCAATCTGTTTGCAGGCATTCTGATGGGCTGGCAGGTGGGGGAGGGAAGAAATAGTGTTCTCTCCCCCTGGGTCCTTATCTGATGTTATGGTATGAAGTAAGGCTGAGCACCGTTGCAGTACAGACTGTATGCTACTTCTCATTGTCCACATTGTCTGCATAATATTAAACCTTCAACAGACCATCGTTGTTCGTTCTACCCTTGGATCTCTGGGTCCTTATCTGATGTTATGGTATGAAGTAAGGCTGAGGACTGTTGCAGTACAGACTGTATGCTACTTCTCATTGTCCACATTGTCTGAATAATATTAAACCTTCAACAGACCATCGTTGTTCGTTCTACCCTTGGATCTCTTATTTCACTGGAAACCGAAAGCTTCCCTACAGTCCAAACGTAAAACCGTCCACCTCTCCACCTCTCCACCGACTCCACTGCTCAGCAACACATCTCTCCACCTCTCCACCGACTCCACCTCTCCACCTCTCCATCTCTCCACCTCTCCACCGACTCCACCGACTCCACCTCTCCACCGACTCCACCTCTCCACCTCTCCACCTCTCCACCGACTCCACCTCTCCACCTTTCCACCGACTCCACCTCTCCACCGACTCCATCTCTCCACCTCTCCACCTCTCCACCGACTCCACCTCTCCACCGACTCCACCTCTCCATCGACTCCACCTCTCCACCTCTCCACCGACTCCACCTCCCACCTCTCCACCGACTCCACCTCTCCACCTCTCCACCGACTCCACCACTCCACCTCTCCACCTTTCCACCGACTCCACCTCTCCACCTCTCCACCGACTCCATCTCTCCACCTCTCCACCTCTCCACCGACTCCACCTCTCCACCTCTCCACCGACTCCACCTCTCCACCTCTCCACCGACTCCACCTCTCCACCGACTCCACCTCTCCACCTCTCCACCGACTCCACCTCTCCACCTCTCCACCGACTCCACCTCTCCACCGACTCCACCTCTCCACCTCTCCACCGACTCCACCTCTCCACCGACTCCACCTCCCACCGACTCCACCTCTCCACCTCTCCACCGACTCCACCTCTCCACCGACTCCACCACTCCACCTCTCCACCTTTCCACCGACTCCACCTCTCCACCTCCCACCACTCCACCTCTCCACCGACTCCACCTTTCCACCGACTCCACCTCTCCACCTCTCCACCGACTCCACCTCTCCACCGACTCCACCTTCCACCTCTCCACCGACTCCACCTCCCACCTCTCCACCGACTCCACCTCTCCACCTCTCCACCGACTCCACCTCTCCACCGACTCCACCTCTCCACCGACTCCACCTCTCCACCTCTCCACCGACTCCACCTCTCCACCGACTCCACCTCTCCACCTCTCCACCGACTCCACCTCTCCACCGACTCCATCTCTCCACCGCTCCACCGACTCCACCTCTCCACCGACTCCACCTCTCCACCGACTCCACCTCTCCACCGACTCCACCTCTCCACCGACTCCACCTCTCCACCGACTCCACCTCTCCACCGACTCCACCGACTCCACCTCTCCACCGACTCCACCTCTCCACCGACTCCACCTCTCCACCGACTCCACCTCTCCACCTCTCCACCGACTCCACCTCTCCACCGACTCCACTGCTCAGCAACACATCTCTCCATGTCCTGGCTCTTTCTTATCGTTCTGACACGTTTGCACATCTAAATTCCCTGTCATTCACTCCACTTATCTGACTCCAGCGTCCTTATAACTACTAAGACCAGACTCCATTGGGGACCAGGGTCTTCAGGGCCTTCAGCTCAGCTGGACTCTTCTGAAACTCCTCAAACATACATCACATCATTTGCATATTTATAACCATCTCTTCAGACAGTTACCCTCCATTTAGCCCCCCCAGTCTCCTATATCTCTTGTTAGATGTTTTGACTAGAATCAAACATTTTTTTAAATCACATTACTCCAGTGCTAACCTCTGGCTTCCTGTTAAGGCTTGGGCTGATTTTCAAGTTTTTACTGTTAAGCTACAAAGCATTACAGGGACTTGCTCATCTCTCTGATTGGTTCCTGCCGTACATTATGTACCTACATGTACGCTACGGTCACAAGGCCTCCTTATTGTCCCTAGAATTTCAAAGGAAAAAGCTGGAGGCAGGGCTTTCTCCTATAGAGGGGCGGCAGGGTAGCCTAGTGGTTAGAGTGTAGAGGCGGCAGGGTAGCCTAGTGGTTAGAGTGTAGAGGCGGCAGGGTAGCCTAGTGGTTAGAGTGGAGAGGCGGCAGGGTAGCCTAGTGGTTAGAGTGTAGAGGCGGCAGGGTAGCCTAGTGGTTAGAGTGTAGAGGCGGCAGGGTAGCCTAGTGGTTAGAGTGGAGTGGCGGCAGGGTAGCCTAGTGGTTAGAGCGTTGGACTAGTAACTGCAAGGTTACAAGTTCAAATCCCCGAGCTGACAAGGTACAAATCTGTCGTTCTGCCCCTGAACAGGCAATTAACCCACTGTTCCTAGGCAGTCTTTGAAAATAAGAAATTGTTCTTAACTGACTTGCCTGGTTAAATAAAGGTAAAATAAATAAATAGAGCTCCTCTTTTATGGAATAGTCTTGCCGATCCATGTGAGATGAACAGACTCGGTTTCAGACTTTAAATCTTTGCTGAAGACTCATCTCTTCATTAGGTCCTATGGCTCAGGGGTGCATTAGGTGTATTAGGTGCACCACTGCGACCTGTATGCTCTCGTTGGCTGGCCCTCGCTTCATATTCATCGCCAAACCCACCGGCTCCAGGTCCTCTATAAGTCTTTGCTAGGTAAAGCTCCGCCTTATCTCAGCTCACTGGTCACCATAGCAGCACGCGCTCCAGCAAGTATATTTCACTGGTCACCGTCAAAACCAATTCCTCCTTTGGCCGCTTTCCTTTCAGTTCTCTGCTGCCAATGACTGGAACGAATTGCAAAAATCACTGAAGTTGGAGACTCATATCTCCCTCACTAACTTTAAGCATCAGCTGTCAGAGCAGCTCACAGATCACTGCACCTGTACATAGCCCATCTGTAAATAGCCCATCCAACTACCTCATATTGCTATTTATTTATTTAGCTCCTTTGCACCCCACTATCTCTACTTGCACATTCATCTTCTGCACATCTATCACTCCAGTGTTTAACTGCTAAATTGTAATTACTTTGCCACTACGACGTATTTATTGCATAACCTCCCTAATGTTACCTCATTTGCACGCACTGTATATCAATTTTTTTCCCCTTGTTGTATTATTGACTGTATGTTTGTTTATTCCATGTGTAACTCTGTGTTGTTGTTTGTGTCACACTGCTTTGCTTTATCTTGACCAGGTCACAGTTGTAAATGAGAACTATATAACCTTTCGGCTGACCTTTCGGCTGGACTTGCACACGCGTTTGGATTTGTTTACCAAAACACCCTAACAAAAGGAGCTATTTGGACGTAAATGATGAACTTTATCGAACAAATCAAACATTTATTGTGGAACTGGGATTCCTGGGAGTGCATTCTGATGAAGATCATCAAAGGTAAGTGAATATTTATAATGCTATTTCTGACTAATGTTGACTCCACAACATGGCGGATATCTCTTTGGCTGTTTTGGTCTCTGAGCGCTGTACTCAGATTATTGCATGTCATGCTTTTTCCGTAAAGTTTTTTTGAAAACTGACACAGTGGTTGCATTAAGGAGAAGTTTATAAGTTCTAATATAATAGTTGCATCTATTATCAATGTTTTATTATGAGTATTTCTGTAAATTGATGTGGCTCTCTGCAAAATCACCGGATGTTTTGGAACTACTGAACATAACACACCAATGTAAAATGAGATATTTGGATATAAATATGCACTTTATCGAACAAAACATACATGTATTGTGTAACATGGAGTCCTATGAGTGTCATCTGATGAAGATCATCAAAGGTTAGTGATTAATCTGATCTATATTTTTGCTTTTAGTGACTCCTCTCTTTGGCTGGAAAAATGGCTGTTAGGTGGTGACCTAACAATCGTTTGTGGTGCTTTCGCTGTAAAGCCTTTTTGAAATCAGACACTGTATGTTTTGTTCGATATATCATTCATTCTTCCGGCGCCGACAGAGATGGCCGCCTCGCTTCGCGTTCCTAGGAAACTATGCAGTTTTTTGTTTTTTTACGTGTTATTTCTTACATTAGTACCCCAGGTCATCTTAGGTTTCATTACATACAGTCGAGAAGAACTACTGAATATAAGATCAGCGTCAACTCACCATCAGTACGACCAAGAATATGTTTTCCGCGACGCGGATCCTGTGTTCTGCCTTACAAACAGGACAACGGAATGGATCGCATGCAGCGACCCGAGAAAACGACTCCGAAAAAGAGGGAAACGTAGCGGTCTTCTGGTCAGACTCCGGACAAGGGCACATCGCGCACCACTCCCCAGCATTCTTCTTGCCAATGTCCAGTCTCTTGACAACAAGGTTGATGAAATCAGAGCAAGGGTAGCATTCCAGAGGGACATCAGAGACTGCAATGTTCTCTGCTTCACGGAAACATGGCTTACTGGGAAGACGCTATCCGATGCGGTGCAGCCAACGGGTTTCTCCACGCATCGCGCCGACAGAAACAAACATCTTTCTGGTAAGAAGAGCGGCGGGGGCGTATGCCTCATGACTAACGAGACATGGTGTGATGAAGGAAACATACAGGAACTCAAATCCTTCTGTTCACCTGATTTAGAATTCCTCACAATCAAATGTAGATCGCATCTTCCAAGAGAATTCTCTTCGATTATAATCACAGCCGTATATATCCCCCCCCAAGCAGACACATCGATGGATCTGAACGAACTTTATTTAACTCTTTGCAAACTGGAAACCATTTATCCGGAGGCTGCATTCATTGTAGCTGGGGATTTTAACAAAGCTAATCTGAAAACAAGACTCCCTAAATTTTATCAGCATATCGATTGCGCAACCAGGGGTGGTAAAACCTTGGATCATTGTTACTCTAACTTCCGCGACGCATATAAGGCCCTGCCCCGCCCCCCTTTCGGAAAAGCTGACCACGACTCCATTTTGTTGATCCCTGCCTACAGGCAGAAACTTAAACAAGAGGCTCCCACGCTGAGGTCTGTCCAACGCTGGTCAGACCAAGCTGACTCCACACTCCAAGACTGCTTCCATCACGTGGACTGGGACATGTTTCGTATTGCGTCAGATAAAAATATTGACGAATACGCTGATTCGGTGTGCGAGTTCATTAGAACGTGCGTTGAAGATGTCGTTCCCATAGCAACGATAAAAACATTCCCTAACCAGAAACCGTGGATTGATGGCAGCATTCGCGTGAAACTGAAAGCGCGAACCACTGCTTTTAATCAGGGCAAGGTGTCTGGCAACATGACCGAAAACAAACAGTGCAGCTATTCCCTCCGCAAGGCTATTAAACAAGCTAAGCGTCAGTACAGAGACAAAGTAGAATCTCAATTCAACGGCTCAGACACAAGAGGCATGTGGCAGGGTCTACAGTCAATCACGGACTACAAGAAGAAACCCAGCCCAGTCACGGACCAGGATGTCTTGCTCCCAGGCAGACTAAATAACTTTTTTGCCCGCTTTGAGGACAATACAGTGCCACTGACACGGCCTGCAACGAAAACATGCGGTCTCTCCTTCACTGCAGCCGAGGTGAGTAAGACATTTAAACGTGTTAACCCTCGCAAGGCTGCAGGCCCAGACGGCATCCCCAGCCGCGCCCTCAGAGCATGCGCAGACCAGCTGGCCGGTGTGTTTACGGACATATTCAATCAATCCCTATACCAGTCTGCTGTTCCCACATGCTTCAAGAGGGCCACCATTGTTCCTGTTCCCAAGAAAGCTAAGGTAACTGAGCTAAACGACTACCGCCCCGTAGCACTCACTTCCGTCATCATGAAGTGCTTTGAGAGACTAGTCAAGGACCATATCACCTCCACCCTACCTGACACCCTAGACCCACTCCAATTTGCTTACCGCCCAAATAGGTCCACAGACGATGCAATCTCAACCACACTGCACACTGCCCTAACCCACCTGGACAAGAGGAATACCTATGTGAGAATGCTGTTCATCGACTACAGCTCGGCATTCAACACCATAGTACCCTCCAAGCTCGTCATCAAGCTCGAGACCCTGGGTCTCGACCCGCCCTGTGCAACTGGGTACTGGACTTCCTGACGGGCCGCCCCAGGTGGTGAGGGTAGGCAACAACATCTCCTCCCGCTGATCCTCAACACGGGGCCCCACAAGGGTGCGTTCTGAGCCCTCTCCTGTACTCCCTGTTCACCCACGACTGCGTGGCCACGCACGCCTCCAACTCAATCATCAAGTTTGCGGACGACACAACAGTGGTAGGCTTGATTACCAACAACGACGAGACGGCCTACAGGGAGGAGGTGAGGGCCCTCGGAGTGTGGTGTCAGGAAAATAACCTCACACTCAACGTCAACAAAACTAAGGAGATGATTGTGGACTTCAGGAAACAGCAGAGGGAACACCCCCTATCCACATCGATGGAACAGTAGTGGAGAGGGTAGCAAGTTTTAAGTTCCTCGGCATACACATCACAGACAAACTGAATTGGTCCACTCACACTGACAGCGTCGTGAAGAAGGCGCAGCAGCGCCTCTTCAACCTCAGGAGGCTGAAGAAATTCGGCTTGTCACCAAAAGCACTCACAAACTTCTACAGATGCACAATCGAGAGCATCCTGGCGGGCTGTATCACCGCCTGGTACGGCAACTGCTCCGCCCTCAACCGTAAGGCTCTCCAGAGGGTAGTGAGGTCTGCACAACGCATCACCGGGGGCAAACTACCTGCCCTCCAGGACAACTACACCACCCGATGTTACAGGAAGGCCATAAAGATCATCAAGGACATCAACCACCCGAACCACTGCCTGTTCACCCCGCTATCATCCAGAAGGCGAGGTCAGTACAGGTGCATCAAAGCTGGGACTGAGAGACTGAAAAACAGCTTCTATCTCAAGGCTATCAGACTGTTAAACAGCCACCAACCATTGAGTGGCTGCTGCCAACACACTGTCATTGACACTGACCCAACTCCAGCCACTTTAATAATGGGAATTGATGGGAAATGATGTAAATATATCACTAGCCACTTTAAACAATGCTACCTTATATAATGTTACTTACCCTACATTATTCATCTCATATGCATACGTATATACTGTACTCTACATCATCGACTGCATCCTTATGTAATACATGTATCACTAGCCACTTTAACTATGCCACTTTGTTTACTTTGTCTACATACTCTTCTCATATGTATATACTGTACTCGATACCATCTACTGTATGCTGCTCTGTACCATCACTCACTCATATATCCTTATGTACATATTCTTTATCCCCTTACACTGTGTATAAGACAGTAGTTTTAGAATTATTAGTTAGATTACTTGTTGGTTATCACTGCATTGTCGGAACTAGAAGCACAAGCATTTTGCTACACTCGCATTAACATCTGCTAACCATGTGTATGTGACAAATAACATTTGATTTTTTTTTTTTTTTTTGGATTAACGAGATTTTTTATCTTTAAAATGGTGAAAAATACTTGTATGGTTGAGGGATTTAAATTATGAGATTGTTGTTGTTTTGAATTTGGCGCCCTGCACTTTCACTGGCTGTTGGCGGGGTGGGACGCTACCGTCCCGAATATCCCAGAGAGGTTAACAAACTATAATTTTGGCAAGTCGGTTAGGACATCTACTTTGTGAATGACACAAGTAATATTTCCAACAATCGTTTACAGACAGATTATTTCACTTATAATTCACTGTATCACAAATCTAGTGGGTCAGAAGTTTACATACACTAAGTTGACTGTGCCTTTAGACAGCTTGGAAAATTCCAGAAAATGATGTCATGGCTTTAGAAGCTTCTGATAGGCTAATTGACATCATTCGAGTCAATTGGAGCTGTACCTGTGGATGTATTTCAAGGCCTACTTTCAAACTCAGTGCCTCTTTGCTTGACATCATGGGAAAATCAAAAGAAATCAGCCAAGATCCTTGGGAGCCATTGGGAGCCATTTCCAAATGCCTGAAGGTACCACATTCATCTGTACAAACAATAGTACGCAAGTATAAACACCATGGGACCACGCAGCCATCATACTGCTAAGGAAGGACACGCATTCTGCCTCCTAGAGATGAACGTACTTTGGTGCGAAAAGTGCAAATCAATCGCAGAACAACAGCAAAGGACCTTGTGAAGATGCTGGAGGAAACAGGTAAAAGTATCTACATCCACAGTAAAACGAGTCCTGTATCGACATAACCTGAAAGGCCGCTCAGCAAGGAAGAAACCACTGCTCCAAAACCACCATAAAAAAGCCAGACGGTTTGCAACTGCACATGGGGACAAAGATTGTACTTTTTGGAGAAATGTCCTCTGGTCTGATGAAACAAATATAGAACTGTTTGGCCATAATGACCATCATTATGTTTGGAGGAAAAAGGGGGTGGCTTGCAAGCCGAAGAACACCATCCCAACTGAGAAGCACGGGGGTGGCAACATCATGTTGTGGGGGTGCTTTGCTGCAGGAGGGACTTGTGCACTTCACAAAATAGATGCAAAATGATGTGGATATATTGAAGCAACATCTCACGACATCAGCCAGGAAGTTAAAGCTCGTCGCAAATGGGTCTTCCAAATGGACAATGACCCCAGGCATACTTCCAAAGTTGTGGCAAAATGGCTTAAGGACAACAAAGTCAAGGTATTTGAGTGTCCATCACAAAGCCCTGACCTCAATCCTTAAGAAGTTTTGTGGGCAGAACTGAAAAAGTGTAAACAGAGCTGTGCTTGCGAAGAGCTGCTGGCAAACGCACGGAAGTGCTGTTTGAATGAATGCTTACAAGCCTGCTGCTGCCTACCATCGCTCAGTCAGACTGCTCTATCAAATCATATACTTAGTTATAACATAATAACACACAGAAATACGAGCCTTTGGTCATTAATATGGTCGAATCCGGAAAATATAATTTCGAAAACAAAACATTTATTTTTCAGTGAAAATACGGAACCGTTTGGTATTTTATCTAACGGTTGGCATCCCTAAGTCTAAATATGCCTGTTACATTGTACAACCTTCAATGTTATGTCATAATTATGTAAAATTCTGGCAAATTAGTTCACAATGATTCAGGCTGCCCAAACTGTTGCATATACCCTGACAATGAATGCAAGAGAAGTGACACAATTTCACCTGGTTAATATTGCCTGCTTGCAATGAGAGGCAGGTGGTTAGAGCGTTGGACTAGTTAACTGTAAGGTTGCAAGATTGAATCCCCCGAGCTGACAAGGTAGAAATCTGTCGTTCTGCCCATGAACAAGGCAGTTAACCCACCGTTCCTAGGCCGTCATTGAAAATAAGAATGTGTGACTTGCCTAGTTAAATAAAGGTGTACATTTTTTTTGTTGCAAAATCGGTGTCCATAAAATACCGATTTCCGATTGTTATGAAAACTTGAAATCGTCCGTAATTATTTGATACCATTCCATTGACTCCATTCCAGACAATAATATGAGCCGTCCTCCCCTCAGCAGCATCCACTGGCAGGGGCAGCTTCATTACCACTGCAATCTGGCTGTTCAATTAGATGATATATATATATTTTTTAATAAAAATCTTGCACCCCGTCCAATTTTCGGCCTATTTGCGGGTTATAGTCTGATGCGGGACTTCTCACATAGTTGGGCGGCTGCGGATTCTTCCAACGTGCGCATGAAAATAGTATTATTTTTCTTACAGAAATTACATTAAATTAACTACTACAATCATTGAGACTGATATTCCAAGTAAAAACTGTAACTAATAAATTTAAGGTAAAAGAAAATGTGAAACATTTTGTCTTGGTTTGAGGTGTCTAGGTCACATGGTCAAGAAGCTATTGAAGTTAAGAAATTTTGTGTATATATATATATATATATATATATATATATATATTTATAATAAAGAATAATGGACCGTTGCAAAGTCAAGTGGTGTGAGAGCTATTGAAATTTGAATGTTGGGATCATTGATTATGCACTTTGTTGACGGTCCCTAACTAGTTGCATTGAAGGCACACCAACACCTTTGCTGTGTTAAAGGCATATAAACATATATTCTGCTCTGTCAGGTTGGTAATGTTGTCCCACAGTAAAACTAGATGACATGTTATTTCTTTCTCTGTCTGGTTTTTATCCCTTCTGCTCGGTAACAGTTTGTCAAGGCTGTTTCCCACACACAAACAAAAACATACTTCCAACCCTGTCGAGGTCTCCCTATCTGTGCCTCTGGTGCCTGTTAAAGATGAAACCCTCCAGAGATCAGCTCTCACATTCCTGTTACCAGCCCTTTATGGATGTTACCCACTGTGATCCACTGTGATCCACTGTGACCCTCTGTGACCCACTGTGACCCTCTGTGACCCTCTGTGACCCTCTGTGACCCACTGTGACCCTCTGTGATCCTCTGTGACCCTCTGTGACCCACTGTGACCCACTGTGACCCTCTGTGACCCACTGTGACCCACTGTGACCCTCTGTGACCCTCTGTGAACCACTGTGACCCACTGTGACCCTCTGTGACCCACTGTGACCCTCTGTGACCCACTGTGACCCACTGTGACCCTCTGTGACCCTCTGTGAACCACTGTGACCCACTGTGACCCTCTGTGACCCACTGTGACCCTCTGTGACCCACTGTGACCCTCTGTGACCCACTGTGACCCACTGACCCAGTGACCCAGTGTATTTGTATTTATTAAGGATCCCCATTTAATTCCTGCCAAGGCAGCAATGAGGACTGTGAAGACACACACACACACACACACACACACATAACATACGCGCTATACACAACACGTACACATGGATTTCGTGTTGTAGATATGTGGTAGTAGAGTAGGGGCCTGAGGACATTTCATGTGTTGTGAATTCTGTAACCCCCAGGAAGAGTAGCTGCTGCCTTGACAGGAACTAATGGGGATCCATAATAAACCCCAGGAAGAGTAGCTGCTGCCTTGGCAGGAACTAATGGGGATCCATAATAAACCCCAGGAAGAGTAGCTGCTGCCTTGACAGGAACTAATGGGGATCCATAATACACCCCAGGAAGAGTAGCTGCTGCCTTGACAGGAACTAATGGGGATCCATAATAAACCCCAGGAAGAGTAGCTGCTGCCTTGACAGGAACTAATGGGGATCCATAATAAACCCCAGGAAGAGTAGCTGCTGCCTTGACAGGAACTGATGGGGATCCATAATAAATACACATACTCTTCCTGGGGTCCAGTAACATTACAGTAGTTCTATACAGTTAAACATTTCAGCCCTCAGACAACTACACTACTACCACATATCTAGAATACAAAATCTATGTGTATCAGTGGCAGTCACTACCGTTTATAATGAGGGAGGACGATTTCATTCATATTACATTCACCCAGTTCAATGTAACAGTGACAGGTTTAGGTTACTGTCATTCACCCAGTTCAATGTAACAGTGACAGGTTTAGGTTACTGTCATTCACCCAGTTCAATGTAACAGTGACAGGTTTAGGTTACTGTCATTCACCCAGTTCAATGTAACAGTGACAGGTTTAGGTTACTGTCATTCACCCAGTTCAATGTAACAGTGACAGGTTTAGGTTACTGTCATTCACCCAGTTCAATGTAACAGTGACAGGTTTAGGCTACTGTCATTCACCCAGTTCAATGTAACAGTGATGGGTTTAGGTTACTGTCATTCATATTCACCCAGTTCAATGTAACAGTGACAGGTTTAGGTTACTGTCATTCACCCAGTTCAATGTATGAGTGATCGGTTTAGGTTACTGTCATTCATATTCACCCAGTTCAATGTAACAGTGACAGGTTTAGGTTACTGTCATTCATATTCACCCAGTTCAATGTAACAGTGACAGGTTTAGGATACTGTCATTCATATTCACCCAGTTCAATGTAACAGTGACAGGTTTAGGTTACTGTCATTCACCCAGTTCAATGTAACAGTGATGGGTTTAGGTTACTGTCATTCATATTCATCCCGGTTCAATGTAACAGTGACAGGTTTAGGTTACTGTCATTCATATCCACCCAGTTCAATGTAACAGTGACAGGTTTAGGTTACTGTCATTCATATTCACCCAGTTCAATGTAACAGTGACAGGTTTAGGTTACTGTCATTCACCCAGTTCAATATAACAGTGACAGGTTTAGGTTACTGTCATTCATATTCACCCAGTTCAATGTAACAGTGACAGGTTTAGGTTACTGTCATTCATATTCACCCAGTTCAATGTAACAGTGACAGGTTTAGGTTACTGTCATTCATATTCATCCCGGTTCAATGTAACAGTGACAGGTTTAGGTTACTGTCATTCATATTCACCCAGATCAATGTAACAGTGACAGGTTTAGGTTACTGTCATTCATATTCACCCAGTTCAATGTAACAGTGATCGGTTTAGGTTACTGTCATTCATATTCACCCAGTTCAATGTAACAGTGACAGGTTTAGGTTACTGTCATTCACCCAGTTCAATGTAACAGTGACAGGTTTAGGTTACTGTCATTCATATTCACCCAGTTCAATGTAACAGTGACAGGTTTAGGTTACTGTCATTCATATTCACCCAGTTCAATGTAACAGTGACAGGTTTAGGATACTGTCATTCATATTCACCCAGTTCAATGTAACAGTGACAGGTTTAGGTTACTGTCATTCATATTCACCCAGTTCAATGTAACAGTGACAGGTTTAGGTTACTGTCATTCATATTCACCCAGTTCAATGTAACAGTGATGGGTTTAGGTTACTGTCATTCATATTCACCCAGTTCAATGTAACAGTGATGGGTTTAGGTTACTGTCATTCATATTCACCCAGTTCAATGTAACAGTGACAGGTTTAGGTTACTGTCATTCATATTCACCCAGTTCAATGTAACAGTGATGGGTTTAGGTTACTGTCATTCATATTCACCCAGTTCAATGTAACAGTGACAGGTTTAGGTTACTGTCATTCATATTCACCCAGTTCAATGTAACAGTGACAGGTTTAGGTTACTGTCATTCATATTCACCCAGTTCAATGTAACAGTGACAGGTTTAGGTTACTGTCATTCATATTCACCCAGTTCAATGTAACAGTGACAGGTTTAGGTTACTGTCATTCATATTCACCCAGTTCAATGTAACAGTGATGGGTTTAGGTTACTGTCATTCATATTCACCCAGATCAATGTAACAGTGACAGGTTTAGGTTACTGTCATTCACCCAGTTCAATATAACAGTGACAGGTTTAGGTTACTGTCATTCATATTCACCCAGTTCAATGTAACAGTGACAGGTTTAGGTTACTGTCATTCATATTCACCCAGTTCAATGTAACAGTGACAGGTTTAGGTTACTGTCATTCATATTCATCCCGGTTCAATGTAACAGTGACAGGTTTAGGTTACTGTCATTCATATTCACCCAGATCAATGTAACAGTGACAGGTTTAGGTTACTGTCATTCATATTCACCCAGTTCAATGTAACAGTGATCGGTTTAGGTTACTGTCATTCATATTCACCCAGTTCAATGTAACAGTGACAGGTTTAGGTTACTGTCATTCACCCAGTTCAATGTAACAGTGACAGGTTTAGGTTACTGTCATTCATATTCACCCAGTTCAATGTAACAGTGACAGGTTTAGGTTACTGTCATTCATATTCACCCAGTTCAATGTAACAGTGACAGGTTTAGGTTACTGTCATTCACCCAGTTCAATGTAACAGTGACAGGTTTAGGTTACTGTCATTCACCCAGTTCAATGTAACAGTGACAGGTTTAGGTTACTGTCATTCACCCAGTTCAATGTAACAGTGACAGGTTTAGGTTACTGTCATTCATATTCACCCAGTTCAACGTAACAGTGACAGGTTTAGGTTACTGTCATTCATATTCACCCAGTTCAATGTAACAGTGACAGGTTTAGGTTACTGTCATTCATATTCACCCAGTTCAATGTAACAGTGACAGGTTTAGGTTACTGTCATTCATATTCACCCAGTTCAATGTAACAGTGACAGGTTTAGGTTACTGTCATTCATATTCACCCAGTTCAATGTAACAGTGACAGGTTTAGGTTACTGTCATTCACCCAGTTCAATGTAACAGTGACAGGTTTAGGTTACTGTCATTCATATTCACCCAGTTCAATGTAACAGTGACAGGTTTAGGTTACTGTCATTCATATTCACCCAGTTCAATGTAACAGTGACAGGTTTAGGTTACTGTCATTCATATTCACCCAGTTCAATGTAACAGTGATGGGTTTAGGTTACTGTCATTCATATTCACCCAGTTCAATGTAACAGTGACAGGTTTAGGTTACTGTCATTCACCCAGTTCAATGTAACAGTGATGGGTTTAGGTTACTGTCATTCATATTCATCCCGGTTCAATGTAACAGTGACAGGTTTAGGTTACTGTCATTCATATCCACCCAGTTCAATGTAACAGTGACAGGTTTAGGTTACTGTCATTCATATTCACCCAGTTCAATGTAACAGTGACAGGTTTAGGTTACTGTCATTCACCCAGTTCAATATAACAGTGACAGGTTTAGGTTACTGTCATTCATATTCACCCAGTTCAATGTAACAGTGACAGGTTTAGGTTACTGTCATTCATATTCACCCAGTTCAATGTAACAGTGACAGGTTTAGGTTACTGTCATTCATATTCATCCCGGTTCAATGTAACAGTGACAGGTTTAGGTTACTGTCATTCATATTCACCCAGATCAATGTAACAGTGACAGGTTTAGGTTACTGTCATTCATATTCACCCAGTTCAATGTAACAGTGATCGGTTTAGGTTACTGTCATTCATATTCACCCAGTTCAATGTAACAGTGACAGGTTTAGGTTACTGTCATTCACCCAGTTCAATGTAACAGTGACAGGTTTAGGTTACTGTCATTCATATTCACCCAGTTCAATGTAACAGTGACAGGTTTAGGTTACTGTCATTCATATTCACCCAGTTCAATGTAACAGTGACAGGTTTAGGTTACTGTCATTCATATTCACCCAGTTCAATGTAACAGTGACAGGTTTAGGTTACTGTCATTCATATTCACCCAGTTCAATGTAACAGTGATGGGTTTAGGTTACTGTCATTCATATTCACCCAGATCAATGTAACAGTGACAGGTTTAGGTTACTGTCATTCACCCAGTTCAATATAACAGTGACAGGTTTAGGTTACTGTCATTCATATTCACCCAGTTCAATGTAACAGTGACAGGTTTATTCATTTCACCCAGTTCAATGTAACAGTGACAGGTTTAGGTTACTGTCATTCATATTCACCCAGTTCAATGTAACAGTGACAGGTTTAGGTTACTGTCATTCATATTCATCCAGTTCAATGTAACAGTGACAGGTTTAGGTTACTGTCATTCATATTCACCAGATCAATGTAACAGTGACAGGTTTAGGTTACTGTCATTCATATTCACCCAGTTCAATGTAACAGTGATCGGTTTAGGTTACTGTCATTCATATTCACCCAGTTCAATGTAACAGTGACAGGTTTAGGTTACTGTCATTCACCCAGTTCAATGTAACAGTGACAGGTTTAGGTTACTGTCATTCATATTCACCCAGTTCAATGTAACAGTGACAGGTTTAGGTTACTGTCATTCATATTCACCCAGTTCAATGTAACAGTGACAGGTTTAGGTTACTGTCATTCACCCAGTTCAATGTAACAGTGACAGGTTTAGGTTACTGTCATTCACCCAGTTCAATGTAACAGTGACAGGTTTAGGTTACTGTCATTCACCCAGTTCAATGTAACAGTGACAGGTTTAGGTTACTGTCATTCACCCAGTTCAATGTAACAGTGACAGGTTTAGGTTACTGTCATTCATATTCACCCAGTTCAACGTAACAGTGACAGGTTTAGGTTACTGTCATTCATATTCACCCAGTTCAATGTAACAGTGACAGGTTTAGGTTACTGTCATTCATATTCACCCAGTTCAATGTAACAGTGACAGGTTTAGGTTACTGTCATTCATATTCACCCAGTTCAATGTAACAGTGACAGGTTTAGGTTACTGTCATTCACCCAGTTCAATGTAACAGTGACAGGTTTAGGTTACTGTCATTCATATTCACCCAGTTCAATGTAACAGTGACAGGTTTAGGTTACTGTCATTCATATTCACCCAGTTCAATGTAACAGTGACAGGTTTAGGTTACTGTCATTCATATTCACCCAGTTCAATGTAACAGTGATGGGTTTAGGTTACTGTCATTCATATTCACCCAGTTCAATGTAACAGTGACAGGTTTAGGTTACTGTCATTCACCCAGTTCAATGTAACAGTGACAGGTTTAGGTTACTGTCATTCACCCAGTTCAATGTAACAGTGACAGGTTTAGGTCACATTGACTATATAAAAGTACTCCTTCTACATCCTCGTTATTGTTATTTTTTAAAAATGTAAATGTAGTTTATTTAGAAAATATTTTCTGCATTGTTGATTTAAGGGCTTTTTTTTTTTCTTATTTCAAATGTCTTTTTACTGTTTTATTTCTTTACTTACCTACACAC
This sequence comes from Oncorhynchus nerka, assembly GCF_034236695.1. NCBI lineage: Eukaryota > Metazoa > Chordata > Actinopteri > Salmoniformes > Salmonidae > Oncorhynchus > Oncorhynchus nerka. The sequence continues at coordinate 6,430,957 of NC_088408.1, read as the reverse complement.
ACACACACACACACACACACACATGTACTTTTTTTCCCGCACCATTGGTTAGAGCCTGTAAGTAAGCATTTCACTGTAAGGTCTACTACACCTGTTGTATTCAGCATTTCACTGTAAGGTCTACTACACCTGTTGTCTTCA